>NC_091979.1:211523061-211856736 GCF_044704955.1 Pristiophorus japonicus | reverse complement strand
CCTCTCCTCCTCCCTTTCACTCCCCCCCTCTCCCCCTCCATTTCACTCCCCCGCTCTCCCCCTCTCCCCCCCCCCTTCCTTTCACCCTCACCCTCCCTTTCACTCCCCCCTCCCCCCTTTCACTCCCCCCCCTCTCTCCCACCTCCCACTCCCCCCCTCTCCCCACCCCTCTCCGCCCCTTTCCATCCTCCCCTGCTTTCAATCCCCCCTCTCCCACCCATTCCCCTCTCTCTGGCTCCTGCTCTTTCCCTATCCTCTGTCTCGCCCCTCTCTCCCTCTCCTCTCTATCCCCCCTCTCACCCTCTCCTATCTCCCTACCCACTCTCTCCTCTCCCCCTCCTCTCCCCCATCCCCCTCTCCTCTCCCCCCTGCCCTCTCCTCTCCTCTCCCCTCTCCTCCCCTCTCCTCTACCCCCTCCCCCTCTCCTCTCCCCCCTCCTCCCCCTCTCCTCTCCTCTCCCCTCCCCCTCTCCTCTCCCCCCCTCTTCCCTCTTCCCTCTCCCCCCTCCTCCCCCTCTCCCTCCTCCCTCCTCTCCCCCTCCTCCCCCTCTCCTCTCCCCCCCTTTCTTGCCCCTTCCCCCTCTGCTTTCCTCCTCCTACTCTCTCTTGCCCCCTCTCTCCCTCTCCTCCTCTCTTGCTCCCTCCCCCTCTCTCCCTCTCCCCCTCTTCCCCTCTTCCCCCTCCTCTCACTCTCTCGTTCCCCCACCTCCTCCCTCCCCCTCCCTGTCTCTCTCCCCTCCCGCTTTCCCACCCTCCTGCTTTCTCTCTCCCCGCCCTCTCTCTCACTCTCTCACCTCTACCCTCTCTCCCCTCCACACCTCGCTCTCTCCCCGCCACACCTTGTTCTCTCCCCTCCTCCTCTCTCACCCGCCCCCTCTAACCCCACCCCCCTCTCTCACCCGCGCCCTTTCTCCTCTCCTAACTCACCCTCCCCTCACCAGCCCCTTCTCTCACCCCCCCTCCCCTCCCCTCCCCCCTATCACACCCCTTCTCTGTCCCCTCCCTTTCACCACCCCCCTCTCCCCCCTCCCTTTCACTCACCCGCTCCCTTTCACCCCCCTCCCCCTCCCTTTCACTCCCTCCCCTCTCCCCCACTCCCTTTCAACCCCCCTCCCTTTCACTCCCACGCTCTCCCCCCTCCCTTTCACTCCCCCCACTCTTTCACTCCCCCCTCTCACCCCTCCCTTTCACTCCCCCCTCCCTTTCACTCCCTCGCTTTCCCCCCTCCCTTTCACTCCCCCCCTCTCCCCCCTCCATTTCACACCTCCCGCTCGCCCCCTCCCTTTCACTCCCCCCTCTCCCCCCCTCCCTTTCACAACCCCCTCTCCTCCTCCCTTTCACTCCCCCCCTCTCCCCCCTCCATTTCACTCCCCCGCTCTCCCCCTCTCCCTTTCACTCCTCCCCCCTCTCCCCCCCCTCCCTTTCATTCCCCCCCTCCCCACGGCTCCCCCCTTCCTTTCACCCTCACCCTCCCTTTCACTCCCCCCTCCCCCCTTTCACTCCCCCCCCTCTCTCCCACCTCCCACTCCCCCCCTCTCCCCACCCCTCTCCCCCCCTTTCCATCCTCCCCTGCTTTCAATCCCCCCTCTCCCACCCATTCCCCTCTCTCTGGCTCCTGCTCTTTCCCTATCCTCTGTCTCGCCCCTCTCTCCCTCTCCTCTCTATCCCCCTCTCTCCCTCTCCTCTCTCACTCCCCTATCTCCCTACCCACTCTCTCTCCCTACCCACTCTCTCCTCTCCCCCTCCTCTCCCCCCTCCCCCTCTCCTCTCCCCCCTGCCCTCTCCTCTCCTCTCCCCTCTCCTCCCCCTCTCCTCTACCCCCTCCCCCTCTCCTCTCCCCCCTCCTCCCCCTCTCCTCTCCTCTCCCCTCCCCCTCTCCTCTCCCCCCCCTCTTCCCTCTCCCCTCTCCCCCCTCCTCCCCCTCTCCCTCCTCCCTCCTCTCCCCCTCCTCCCCCTCTCCTCTCCCTCTCCTCTCTGCCTCCTCCCCCTCTCCCTCCTCCCCCTCTCCTCTCCTCCCCCTCCTCCCCCTCCTCCCCCTCTCCGCTCTCTCTCCTCTCACCCTCTCCCACCTCCCCCTCTCCTCAACCCCCCCTCCCCCTCTCCTCCCTCCCCTCTCCCTCCTCACCCTCTCCTCTCCCCCCTCTACTCTTCTCTCCCCCCTCTACTCTCCTCTCCCCCCCTCCTCGCCCTCTCCCCCTCTCCCCCTCCCCCTCTCCTCTCCTCCCCCTCCCTTCTCCCCCACCTCCCACTCCCCCCCTCTCCCCACCTTCTCCCCCTTCTCCCCCTCCTCCCCCTCTCCGCTCTCTCTCCTCTCACCCTCTCCCACCTCCCCCTCTCCTCAAACCCCCGCCTCTCCTCAACCCCCCCTCCCCCTCTCCTCCCTCCCCTCTCCCTCCTCACCCTCTCCTCTCCTCTCCCCCCTCTACTCTTCTCTCCCCCCTCTACTCTCCTCTCCCCCCTCCTCGCCCTCTCCCCCTCTCCCCCTCCCCCTCTCCTCTCCTCCCCTCCCTTCTCCCCCATCTCCCACTCCCCCCCTCTCCCCACCTTCTCCCCCACCCTTTCACTCCCCCCCACTTTCCCCCCACTCCCTTCTCTCTGGTTCCCGCTCTTTCCCTCTCCTCTCTCTCCCCTCTCTCTCTCCCTACCCACTCTCTCTCTCCCACTGCTCCCTCCTCTCCCACTCCTCTCCCCCCTTCCCTCTCCTCTCCCCCATCCTGCCCCCCTCTCCTTTCCCCTCCCTCTCTCCTCTCCCCTTCCTCCCTCTCTCCTCTCCTCTCCCCCTCACCCTCTCCCTCTCCTCTCCTCTCCCCTCTTCTCCTCTCCCCCCTCCCGCTCTCCTCCCCTCTCCTCTCTGCCTCAACCCCCTCTCCCTCCTCCCTCCTCCCCCTCTCCCCCTACCCCTCCCCCCACTCCTCCCCCTCTCCTCCCACCCCCTCCTCCCCCTCTCCTCTCCTCTCCCCCTCCCCCTCTCCTCTCCCCCTCTCCCCCTCCCCCTCTCCTCTCCTCCCTCCCCCTCTCCTCAAACCTCTCCTCTCGTCAACCCCCCCTCTCCTCACTCCCCTCTCCCTCCTCCCCCTCTCCTCCCTCCCCTCTCCCTCCTCCCCCTCTACTCCCTCCCCCTCTCCTCTCCCCCTCCCTCCTCCCCCTCTACTCTCCTCTCCCCCCTCCTCCCCCCTCCCCCTCTCCCCTCTCTCCTCCCCCTCCCGTATTCCCTCTCCCTCCTCCCCCTCTCCTCCCTCCCTCTCTCCTCTCCCCCCTTCTCCTCTCCCCCCCCCTCCCCCTCTCCTCCCCTCTCCCCCCTGCCCCCTCTCCTCTCCTCTTCTCTCTCCCACTCCTCCTCCTCTCCTCCCCCTCTCCTTTCTCCCCTCCCCCTCTCCGGGAGTTCGTGGCGTAGGTGAGGTCTATAAAAGGCCCAGCGGCAGCGAGAGGCGGCGGCAGTCCGAGAGGCGGGAGTTCGTGGCGTTGGTGAGGCCTATAAAGGCCCAGCGGCAGCGAGAGGCGGCGGCAGTCCGAGAGGCGGGAGTTCCTGGCATTGGTGAGGCCTATAAATGCTCAGCGGCAGCGAGAGGCGTCGGCAGTCCGAGAGGCGGGAGTTCCTGGCGTTGGTGAGGCCTATAAAGGCTCAGCGGCAGCGAGAGGCGGCGGCAGTCCGAGAGGTAGGAGTTCCTGGTGTTGGTGAGGCCTATAAAGGCTCAGCGGCAGCGAGAGGCGTCGGCAGTCCGAGAGGTAGGAGTTCCTGGTGTTGGTGAGGCCTATAAAGGCTCAGCGGCAGCGAGAGGCGTCGGCAGTCCGAGAGGTGGGAGTTCCTGGTGTTGGTGAGGCCTATAAAGGCTCAGCGGCAGCGAGAGGCGTACCTGTGCAGCTGCAGCGGGGAGAGAAGGCAAAAAAGAAGTAGAATGAAATCAAAAGGTGATGTCACAGCCAAGGGGGTAAGTGATTGGCTGGTGATTGGTGAGTAGCTTTTCTGTTTATTTTTTATATCAGTAAGTAATCTGTTAACATTGTTGTTGTCAATTTAAGGGTATCTAAGGGTTAAGTCATGGCAGGAGAGCTCGGTCACGTGATATGCTCCTCCTGTACCATGTGGGAACTCGGGGACACTTCCAGTGTCCCTGACGACTACGTGTGCGGGAAGTGTATCCACCTCCAGCTCCTGCCGCACTGCGTTGCGGAATTGGAGCTGAGGGTGGATTCACTCTGGAGCATCCACGATGCTGAAAATGACGTGATTAGCACATGTAGCGAGTTGGTCTTATCGCAGGTGAAGGGTCCACAGCCAGCTAGGGAATGGAAGACCAGCAGGAAGAGCAGTGCAAGGAAGGTAGTGCAGGGGTCCCCTGCGGTCATCCCCCTACAAAATAGATACACTGCTTTGAGTACTGTTGAGGGGGATGCAGCAGTCAAGTTCATGGCACCGTGGCTGGCTCTGTTGCACAGGAGGGCAGGAAAAAGAGTGGGAGAGCGATAGTAATAGGGGATTTAATTGTAAGGGGAATAGATAGGCGTTTCTGCAGCCGCAACCGAGACTCCAGGATGGTATGTTGCCTCCCTGGTGCAAGGGTCAAGGATGTCTCGGAGCGGGTGCAGGACATTCTAAAAAGGGAGGGAGAACAACCAGTTGTCGTGGTGCACATTGGTACCAACGACATAGGTAAAAAAAGGGATGAGGTCCTACGAGACGAATTTAAGGAGCTAGGAGCTAAATTAAAAAGTAGGACCTCAAAAGTAGTAATCTCAGGATTGCTACCAGTGCCACGTGATAGTCAGAATAGGAATCGTAGGATAGCGCAGATGAATACGTGGCTTGAGCAGTGGTGCAGCAGGGAGGGATTCAAATTACTGGGACATTGGAACCGGTTCTGGGGGAGGTGGGACCAGTATAAACCGGACGGTCTGCACCTGGGCTGGACCGGAACCAATGTCCTAGGGGGAGTGTTTGCTCGTGCTGTTGGGGAGGAGTTAAACTAATATGGTAGGGGGATGGGAACCAATGCAGGGAGACAGAGGGAAACAAAAAGGAGACAAAAGCAAAAGACAGAAAGGAGATGAGTAAAAGTGGAGGGCAGAGAAACCCAAGGCAAAAAACAAAAAGCGCCACTGAATATAAAGGGGCTGCAGGAGGGGTCAAAACTAAAAATCATGGTTTAAAAACTAGGATTAAAACACTCTACCTAAATGCACGCAGCATTCGAAATAAAGTAAATGAGTTGACGGCACAAATCATTACAAATGGGTATGATTTGGTGGCCATTACAGAAACATGGTTGCAGGGTGGCCAAGACTGGGAATTAAACATACAGGGGTATCTGACGATTCGGAAAGATAGACAAGAAGGGAAAGGAGGTGGGGTAGCTCTGTTAATAAAGGATGATATCAGGGCAGTTGTGAGAGACGATATTGGCTCGAATGAACAAAATGTTGAATCATTGTGGGTGGAGATTAGAGATAGTAAGGGGAAAAATCACTGGTGGGCGTAGTTTATAGGCCCCCAAATAATAACTTCACGGTGGGGCGGGCAATAATCAAGGGAATAAAGGAGGCATGTGAAAAAAGAACGGCAGTAGTCATGGGGAATTTTAACCTACATATCGATTGGTCAACTCAAATCGCACGGGTTAGCCTGGAGGAGGAATTCATAGAATGTATACAGGATTGTTTCTTAGAACAATATGTAACAGAACCTACAAGGGAGCAAGCTATCTTAGATCTGGTCCTGTGTAATGAGACAGGAAAAATAAACGATCTCCTAGTAAAAGATCCTCTCGGAATGAGTGATCACAGTATGGTTGAATTTGTAATACAGATTGAGGGTGAGGAAGCTGTGTCAGAAACGAGCGTACTATGCTTAAACAAAGGGGACTACAGTGGGATGAGGGCAGAGTTGGCTAAAGTAGACTGGAAACACAGACTAAACGGTGGCACAATTGAGGAACAGTGGAGGACATTTAAGGAGCTCTTTCATAGTGCGCAACAAAAATATATTCCAGTGAAAAAGAAGGGCGGTAAGAGAAGGGATAACCAGCCGTGGATAACCAAGGAAATAAAGGAGAGTATCAAATCAAAGACCAATGCGTATAAGGTGGCCAAGGTTAGTGGGAAACTAGAGGATTGGGAAAATTTTAAACAACAGCAAAGAATGATTAAAAAAGCAATAAAGAAAGGAAAGATAGATTTCGAAGGTAAACTTGCGCAAAACATAAAAACAGATAGTAAAAGCTTTTACAGATATATAAAACAGAAAAGAGTGACTAAAGTAAATGTTGGTCCCTTAGAAGATGAGAAGGGGGATTTAATAATGGGAAATGTGGAAATGGCTGAGACCTTAAACAATTATTTTGCTTCGGTCTTCACAGTGGTCACGGGAATGTGGGAAGGGAGGACCTTGAGACAATCACTATCACTAGGGAGGTAGTGCTGGACAGGCTAATGGGACTCAAGGTAGACAAGTCCCCTGGTCCTGATGAAATGCATCCCAGGGTATTAAAAGAGATGGCGGAAGTTATAGCAGATGCATTCGTTATAATCTACCAACATTCTCTGGATTCTGGGGAGGTACCAGCGGATTGGAAAGCAGCTAATGTAACGCCTCTGTTTAAAAAAGGGGGTAGACAAAAGGCAGGTAACTATAGGCCGGTTAGTTTAACATCTGTAGTGGGGAAAATGCTTGAAACTATCATTAAGGAAGAAATAGCGGATAGATAGATAATAGATAGGAATAGTGCAATCAAGCAGACGCAGCATGGATTCATGAAGGGGAAATCATGTTTAACTAATTTACTCGAATTCTTTGAGGATATAACGAGCATGGTGGATAGAGGTGTAGCGATGGATGTGGTGTATTTAGATTTCCAAAAGGTATTCGATAAGGTGCCACACAAAAGGTTACTGCAGAAGATAGAGGTATGCGGAGTCAGAGGAAATGTATTAGCATGGATAGAGAATTGGCTGGCGAACAGAAAGCAGAGAGTCGGGATAAATGGGTACTTTTCGGGTTGGAAATCGGTGGTTAGTGGTGTGCCACAGGGATCGGTACTGGGACCACAACTGTTTACAATATACATAGATGACCTGGAAGAGGGGACAGAGTGTAGTGTAACAAAATTTGCAGATGACACTAAGATTAGTGGGAAAGCGGGTTGTGTGGAGGACACAGAGAGGCTGCAAAGAGATTTGGATAGGTTAAGCGAATGGGCGAAGGTTTGGCAGATGGAATACAATGTCGGAAAGTGTGAGGTCATCCACCTTGGGAAAAAAAACAGTAAAAGGGAATATTATTTGAATGGGGAGAAATTACAACATGCTGAGATGCAGAGGGACCTGGGGGTCCTTGTGCATGAATCCCAAAATGTTAGTTTTCAGGTGCAGCAGGTAATCAGGAAGACGAATGGAATGTTGGCCTTCATTGTGAGAGGGATGGAGTACAAAAGCAGGGAGGTCCTGCTGCACCTGTATAGGGTATTGGTAAGGCCGCACCTGGAGTAATCCGTGCAGTTTTGGTCACCTGACTTAAGGAAGGATATACTGGCTTTGGAGCGGGTACAGAGACGATTCACTAGGCTGATTCCAGAGATGAGGGGGTTACCTTATGATGATAGAGTAGACTGGGTCTTTACTCGGAGTTCAGAAGGATGAGGGGTGATCTTATAGAAACATTTAAAATCATGAAAGGGATAGATAAGATAGAGGCAGAGAGGTTGTTTCCACTGGTCGGGGAGGCTAGAACAAGGAGGCACAGCCTCAAAATATGGGGGAGCCAATTTAAAACCGAGTTGAGAAGGAATTTCTTCTCCCAGAGGGTTGTGAATCTGTGGAATTCTCTGCCCAAGGAAGCAGTTGAGGCTAGCTCATTGAATGTATTCAAGTCACAGATAGATAGATTTTTAACCAATAAGGGAATTAAGGGTTACGGGGAGAGGGCGAGTAAGTGGAGCTGAGTCCAAGGCCAGATCAGCCATGATCTTGTTGAATGGCGGAGCAGGCTCGAGGGGCTAGATGGCCTACTCCTGTTCCTAATTCTTATGTTCTTATGTTCTTATGTTCTCCTCTCTCCCCTCCCCCTCTCTCCTCTCTCCCCTCCCCCTCTCCACTCTCCCCTCTCTCCTCTCCCCCTCTCCTCTCTCCCGTCCCCTTTCTCATCTATCCCCTCTCCCTCCCATCTCTCCCATCTCCCTCTCCTCTCTCCCCATCCCGTCTCCTCTCTCCCCTCCCCCTCTCCTCTCCCCCCGCCCCCTCTCCTCTCCTCTCCCCTCTCTCCTCTATCCCCTCCCCCTCTCCTCTCTCCCCTCCCCTCTCTCCTCTCTCCCCTCCCCCGCTCCCCTCCCCCCTCCCCCTCCCCCTCTCCTCTTTCCGCTGCCCCTCTCCTCTCCTCTCTCCCCTCCCCTCTCTCCTCTCCCCCCTGCCCCTCTCCTCTCCTCTCCTCTCCTCTCTCCCCTGCCCCTCTCCCCTCCCCCTCTTCTCTCTCCCCTCCCCTCTCTCCTCTCTCCCCCCCTCCTCCTCTCTCCTCTCCCTCTCTCCCCTCCCCTCTCCCCTCTCTCCTCTCTCCCTCCCTCTCCTCTCTCCTCTCCCCCCCTCTCCTCTCCCTCTCTCCCCTCCCCTCCCTCCTCTCTCCCCTGCCCCTCTCCTCTCTCCCCTCCCCCCTCCCCCTCTCCTCTCTCCCCTCCCCCTCTCCTCTCTCCATTTCCCTCTCACCCCTGCCTTTCCTCTCCCCTCACTCCTCCATCCCGTTCCCCTCTCCTCTCTCCCCTCCCCCCTCTCCCCTCCCCCTCCCACACTCCCTCTCGTCTCTCCCCTCCCCCTCTCCTCTCTCCCCTCGCACCCTCTCCCCACCCATACCCCTTTTCTCCCGTACCCCTCTCCTCTCTTCCCTCCCCTCCCCCTCTCCTCTCTCCCCTCCCCCTCTCCTCTCTCCCCTCCCCCTCTCCTCTCTCCCCTCCACCCCTCGCCTCTCTCCCCTCCCCCTCTCCCCTCTCTCCCCTCCCCCTCTCCTCTCTCCTCCCCCCTCCCTCCCCCTCCTCCTCCTCTCCCCCTCTCCTCTTTCCCCTCCCCTCCACCTCTCCTCTCTCCCCTCCCCCTTCTCTCCCCTCCCCTCCCCCCTCCTCTCTCCCCTCCCCCCCCTCTCCCCTCCCCCTCTCTCCACACCCCCTCTCTCCTCTCTCCCCTCCCCCCTCTCCCCCCACTCTCCCCTCCCCCCTCTCCACTCCATCCTCTCTACCCTTCCCCCATTTCTCTCTCCCCTCCCCCTCTCCCTCTCTCCCCTCCCCCTCCTCCTCTCTCCACTCCCCCTCTCCTCTCTCCTCTCTCCCCCCTCTCCTCTCTCCCTCCCCCTCTCCTCTCTCCCCTCCCCTCTCTTCCTTTCCCCCTCTCTCCCCTCCCCTCCCTCCCTTCTCTCCATCCCCTCTCTCCCTTCCCCCTCTCTCCCTTCCTCCTTTCTCCCCTCCCCCTCTCTCCCCTCCCCCTCTCCCCTTCCCCCTCTCTGCTCCCCTCCCCCTCTCCTCGCCTCTTCCTCCCTCTCCCTCTCTCCTCCCCCTCTCTCCCTTCCCCCTCTCTCCTCTCCCCTCCCCCTCTCCCCCTCTCTCCCCTTCCACCTCTCCCCCCTCTCTCCCCTTCCACCTCTCCCCCTCTCCTTCCCCCCTCTCTCCCTCTCCCCCCTCTCTCTCTACCTCTCCCCCCTCTCTCTCTACCCCTCTCCCCCCTCTCTCTCTCCCTCTCCCCCCCTCTCTCTCTCCCTCTCCCCCCTCTCTCTCTCCCTTTCCCCTCCCTCTTTCCCCTCCCACTCTCCCTCCCTCCCTTTCCCCTCCCTCTCTTTCCCCTCCCTTTCCCCTCCCTCTCTCCATCCCTTTCCCCTCCCTCTCTCCCTCACTCCCTCCCTTTCCCCTCCCTCTCTCCCTTTCCCCTCCCTCTTTCACTCCCTCCCTTTCCCCTCCCTCTCTCCCTCCCTCCCTTCCCCCCTCTCTCGCCTCTCCTCCCTCTCACCCTCCTCTCTCTCCCCTCCCCCTTTCTCCCCCTCCCCTTTCCCCTCTCTCCCCCTCCCCCTTTCTCCCCCTTCCTCCCCCTTCCCTTTCCCCTCTCTCCCTTCCCCCTTCTCTCTCTCACCTCCCCTCCCTGTCCCCCCTCTATCACCCTCCCCTTCTCTCTCTCTCCCCACCTCTCTCCCCTCCTCCTCTTTCTCCCTCCCCCTTCTCTGACCACTTCGCCTTTCCTCCCCCCTCTCTTACCCCCACTCTCCTCCTCCCCACCCTCCCTCCCACCTCCCCCTTTCTCTCTCACCTCCCCCTCCCGAGCTATCTCTCCCCTCCCCGTCTTTCTCCCCTCCCCCTATCTCTTCCCTCTACACCGCTTCTCTCTCTCTCCCCCCTCTCCCCCTCTGGCTCCCCTCCCCCCTCTCTCCCCTCCTTCCTCTCTCTCTCTCCCCTCCCTCCTCTCTTTTGCCCCCTCTCTCCTCCTCCCCCCATCCTCCCTTCTCCTCTCCCTCCCCTCTCTCTCCCACCTCCCACACTATCTCCCACCACCCCCTCCATCTCTCCCCTCCCCCTTTCTCTCCCGCCTTCCTTCTCTCCCCTCCCCTCTCTCTCCTCCCCCTTTCTGCACATCACCAGGAGCACGAGGTTAACGGTCAACGATTTGAAAAGTATCATAATCCACGTAGATGTTGCAGGAACCAAGATACCCATGGAAATCAACACTGATGCATCTGTGAGTGTAGTACCGGAGTCGCTATACCTCGACAAATTGCGTGATTTCCCATTGGAGAAATCCAAGATAGAGCTGCGAGGCTACTCGGCAGAGAACATTCCTGTGGTAGGTCGTATCACCGTACCGGTGAAATACAAGGATCAATTTCAGAGCTTGCCTCTTTTAGTAGTGGCAGCAGACAAGCCTGCCTTACTAGGAAGAAATTGGTTGGGATCACTGAAGCTGGATTGGAGTGAGATTTTTCGTGTTGAAACGAGATTTGCATCAAAGGATGATGTCATCAAGAATTATCCGAAGGTGTCCGATCCAAGGCTTCGAGGCGAGTGTCAGGGTACAGAAGGACACTAAGTCGGTTTACTACAAGCCACGTCCCGTACTATATGCACTCAAGGAGAAAGTTGAATAAGAACTCAAAAGATTAGAGACTGAGAACATTATTTCTAAGAAAGATCTATGTAATTGGGCTACACCCATTGTTGTTATCCCTAAGTCTGATGGTAAGGTAAGATTGTGTGGTGATTATAAAGTAACTGTAAACCAGGTTCTAGATGATAAGGTCTCCAATACATTGCCAAATGTAGAAGATTTATTCACAACACTGACAGGTGGTCAGATTTTCTCAAAGTTGGATCTTACGAATGCCTATTTACAGCTTGAACTAGATGAGGAGTCCAAGTCATGCTTGACTATAAATACTCATCCAGGCAAATATCAACTTAATAAGCAAATACATAATAACACATTGAATGAAGTCCTCAAACGGCTAGAGAAGCACAGAGTACGAGTGACTGCTCACAAGTGTGAGTTATTTCAAAACTCAGTGGAGTACTTAGGGTACAGAGTAGACAAAAATGGCTTACATCAAACCAAGGGAATGCTGGATGCAATTAGAAATGCAGGAATGTCACTGAACTTCGATCATTTTTGGGTCTTTCGAACTATAATGGGAAGTTCCTACCAATTTGGCTACAGTATTACATCCACTGAATGAACTATTGAAAAATCAGGTCCATTGGAAGTGGTCAAAAGAATACGATACAGCATTCAAGGAGTGTAAAAGCAAATTGGTAGAGAGCATCATGTTAGTTCACTATGACATATCTAAGGAGATCAAGCTAGCATTTGATGCCTCTCCTTATAGAGTTGGGGCAGTGATCTCTCATGCACAACATAGTGGGGAGGAGAGACCAATTGCTTTTGCTTTACGCACTCTCAGTGCCAGTGAGAGTAATGATGCGCAAATTGAAAGGGAAGCTTTGGCATTAATTTCTGGGGTCAAGAAGTTCCACAAATACTTGTCTGGTCATAAGTTTACCATTATTACAGACCATAAGCCCCAGCCAGCAATCCTCCATCCAAAGTCTCCAGTTCCAACATTAGCTGCAGCCCGAATGCAGAGATGGGGTTTGATTTTGTCAGCATATACATATGATATTGAATACAGAGGATCAGCTGATCACAGTAATTCTGATGCTATGTCTAGATTGCCTTCCCTATCACAAGTTACACCCGATAGGGAAGAAGTGTTATATTTTTCATACATTGATCAACTGCCAGTCACAGCTGAAGAGATTGGTAGAGCAACCAAACATGACCCAGTGATGTCAAAGGTGTATGATTATATTGTAAATGACTGGCCAAACCAGGTAATAGACAAAGATATTCATCCATTCTACATTCGTCGGAATTAATTATCAGTTGATAAAGATTGTATCATGTGGTGTGCAAGAGTGGTTTTACCAAATAAATCCAGGTCCAAATTATTAAGAGACCTCCATGACCAGCACCTGGGAATGTGCTTGACCAAGAGTTTTGCACGCAGTTACTTTGATAGAGGTAGAGTAAAAGAGAATGCAAATGGAAATCAAGGCATCTCTTGGGGGAAAACTTTCCTCAGGATCAGCCTCAAATGAGTTTAAATTCAACATCATGTTTGGAAGGTTCTGTTTGAGAGTGAAGGTATCTTCTTCAAAACAGAAAACAAGTCGTTAAGCTTGATTTGTAAATATGGCAAAATAAGTCCATATCTTTTGTTATGTATAACCATGCAAGTTATGTATGATGATTATTTTGTTATAATTACTTCTTCATTAAGGAGGCAGAAGTGTAATATATATAGCTCCACCTGTGGACTACTGTGGCACTGCAGCCAGTGCTGTGTACAAATAAAGAGGAAACAGATCACCTGACAAGAGTTCCGGAATGTTCTGCCATCTTAAGGCTTGTGCGTGTTTGTGAGTTGTACTGAAGATATAACACCCTCTCTCCCTCCTCTTGCCCCCTCTCCCTTCCTCCCCTCTCACTCCCCTCCCTCTCCCCCCTTTCTCACCCTCCCCTCTCTCTCCTCCCCTTGCCCTCCTCTCTCCACCTCCCTCCTCTCACTCCCCTCCCTCCCACCTTTCTCACCCTCCCCTTGCCCCCTCTCTCTCTCACCTCCCCTTTCTCACCATCTCCCTTCCCCCTCCACCCTCCCTTTTACCTCTACCCCCACACTGCGCCCCTCCTCCTCCCTCCTTCCCCCTCCCCTCCCTTCTCCCACCTCCATCTCTCCGCTCATCCCTCCCTCTCTCCGCTCATCCCTCCCTCTCTCCACTCCCCTTCCTCCCCCATCTCTTGACCCCTCTCCCCCACCCGTCTCTTGCCTCCTCTCCCCACCCGTCTCTTGCCCCTTCTCCCCCACCCGTCTCTTGCCCTCTCTCTACCCCGCTCTCATGCCCTCTCCCCCATCTCTTTCCCCCACTCTCATGCCCTCTCTCCCCCCATCTCTTTCCCCCTCTCTCTTCTTCCCCCGCCCCCCCCCCCCCGCCTCTCCCACCTTCCCCTCTCTCTCTCTCACCCTCTGACTCTCCCCTTTCTATCCAAACTTCTCCAGGGCCTTGATCCACGGAGCTCAACAAAGTGTGGGTCCGCGCTGTGCTGCACTGTGGGGTACGCGCATACATGGTTGGACCTTGGTGCCAGTGAGCATGTGCATAAGCTGGGGGGGGGTGGGGGGGGGTGATCCAACGGCGTGTATGCACAGGACACAAAAATGTTCGTTCAGATAATCAATTCAAAAAAAAATATGGGCAGAGGTTATGCTCTGAAATTGTTGAACTCTATGTTGAGTCCAGAAGGCTGTAAAGTGCCTAAACGAAAGATGAGGTGCTGTTCCTCGAGCTTACGTTGAAACAGTGAAGAAGCCGAGGACAGAGAGGTCAGAGTGGAATGGAGAATTTAAGTGACAGGCAACAAGAAGCTCAGGGTCACACTTGCGGACTGAATGGAGGTGTTCCGCAAAGCGGTCACCCAATCTGCGTTTGGTCTCCACAGTGTAGAGTAGCTACTGCATCGTGAGCAGCGAATAAAGTATACTAAGTTGCAACAAGTAAAATTATATTGCTGTTTCACCTGGAAGGAGTATTTGGGGCCCTGGACAATGGGAGAGGAGGTAAAAGGGCAGGTGTTGCATCTCCTGTGCTTGCACAGGGAGGTGCGTGGGAAGGGGAGGCAGTGTTGAGGATGATGGAGAAGTGGACCAGGGTGTCGCGGAGGGAACGGTCCCTTTGGAATGCTGAAAGGAGAGAAGATGTGTTTGGTGGTGGGAACACACGAGGTGGCGGAAATGATGCGTCGAATGTGGAGGCTGGTGGGGTGAAATGTGACGACAAGCGGAACCCTGTTGTGGTTTTAGGAGGGGAAGGGGTGAGAGCAGAAGTGCAGGAAATGGAATGGATACAGTCGAGGGCCATGTTAACCACAGCGGAGGGGTATCCTCAGTTGAGGAAAAAGACATATCGGAAGCACTAGTATGGAAGGTGGCATCTTCAGAGCAGATGCGACGTAGATAGAGAAACTGGGAGAATGGAATGGAGTCCTTACAGGAAGTGGGGTTGGAGGAAGTGTAGTCCAGGTAGCTGTGGGAGTCAGTGGGCTTACAGTGAATGTTTGTCAATTGCCTATCCCCAGAAATGTAGAGAAGTCGAGGAAGGGAAGGGAAGAGTCTGATATGGACAATGTGAAAGTGAGGGAAGGGTGGAAATTGGATGCAAAGTGAATTAAATTTTCTAGTTCAGGGCGAGAGCAGGAAATGGCACCGATACAGTCATCAATGTACTGGCCAAAGAGATGAGGGAGGGGACCCAAGCAGGACTAGAACAAAGAATGTTCCAGATATGCTACATAAAGGCAGGCATAAATAGGACTCATGCGAGTTTCCATAGCAACACGTTTAATTTGGAGGAATTGAGCGGAGTCAAAGGAGAAGTTGTTCAATGTGAGAACAAGTTCAGCCAGGCGGAGGAGCGTGGTGGTGGATGGGGACTGGTTGGGCCTCTGCTCAAGGAAGTGGAGCGCCCTCAGGCCATCCTGGTGGGGGATGGGGATGTAGAGGGATTGGACATCCATAGTGAAAAGGAGATGGTTGGGACAGAAAACTGGAAACTGTTAAAATGGCGGAGGGTGTCGGAAGAGTCATGGATGTAGGTGGGAAGAAATTGGTCAAGGGGAGAAAAAAGAGTTGAGATAGGAGATAAGTTCCATGGGGCAAGGACAGGCTGAAACGATGGTTCTACTAGGGCAGTCCTGTTTGTGGACCTTGGAAAGGAGGTAGAAGCAAGCTGTGCGGGGTTGAGGAACTATGAGATTGGCAGCCGTGGAGGAAAGATCTCCAGAGCAGATGAGGTCACTGACAGTCTTGGAAATGATGGCTTGATGTTCGGTGGTGGGGTCATGGTCCAGGAGGAAGTGTCAGAGAGTTGGCGTTCAGTCTCCGCAAGGTAGGGGTTGGTTCGCCAAATGACAACAGCACCACTCTTGTCAACAGGTTTAATGGAAATGTTGGGGTTGGAGCTGAGTGCTGCAAGTGAACTCATTGAATGGTGGTGCAGGGTCGAAGGGCCGAATGGCTACTCCTGCACCTATTTTCTATGTTTCTAAGTTCAGTGGGAGGTAGGTAGGAGTGAGTGAGGGAAGCAGAGAAATTGAGATGGCCGATGTCACGCGAGCAATTCGCAATGAAAACATCTAGAGAAGGTAAGAGACCACAGGGAGGGGTCTTGGTAGAACGAGAATTCTGAAACTGGGAGAAAGGGTCAGCTGTGCGGGGCGGGCGGGGGAGACTCCTAGCTGAAGAAATGGGAACAGAGACGAGCTCAAAATTCATTGAGGTGGGTCGTAAGGAGATGAAGCTCAGGCCTTTTGCTGAGAACTGATCGTTCGGGGTCAGAGAATGGAAGGTCAGAGGGGATAGTGAAAACATGGCAGGGGGTGAGATTGGAAGAAGGGATGGGATCAGAGTAAAGTGAAGGAGAAGAAAGTTCCGGGGAGATGTTGGTGTCGATCCTTGCCACCTGAAAGGAAGAAACAACGTTTCCTGGTATAATAAATTTAACCAGGGTTTTGAATTCCACGAGGTGAGTCACAGAATAACAGTAATAAAAAAAGGAACAATGGCATGTTCCAACTCCATTCCTTTCCCTTCCAGTGATTCAGTGTCAGTTTACATTCCCAGGAAATGTACAGCATGGGTTAGATACAGAGTAAATCTCCCTCTACAATGCTGCAACAATGTACCTCAAACAGAATTTTTATTTTAAACCACCCCAATTGCAACCACTGTGACATTTTTCTATTTCCCACACTAAGCACTTTCTGTCCTCTCTGAATGTGATTGCCAGTTATTGCTGGATTAGAGCAGTTTTATGCTCTGGGCTCATGGCCATTAGGAACTGGATTGAGACTGCTGCAAACGTATTTCATGTAAAGACTTTAATTTATATAGCACCTTTCACAATCTCAGGATGGTACAAAGCGATGTTGGTTGAGATACTGCCCATATCCTAACTCTCACCAAGTCCCGTTCACCCATCACCCTGGTACTCACCGACCTACATTGGCTTCCGGTACAGCAACCTCTCGGTTTTAAAATCCCTCCATGACCTCACCCCTATCTCTGTAACCTCCTTCACCTCTACAACTCTTTGAGAGCTCTGCGCTCCTCCAATTCTGGCCTTGTGCGCATCCTTGATTTTCATCGCTCTACCATTGGCAGCCATGCCTTCAGCTGCCTTGGCCCTAAGCTCTAGATTCTCTCCGCCTCGCTCGTCTCCTTTAAGATGCTCCTTAAAACCTACCTCTTTGAACCAAAATTTTAATCACGTGCCCTAATATATCCTTATGTAGCTCAGTGTCAAATTTTGTCTGCTAACACTCCTGTGAAGTGTATCGGGATGTTTAACTACATGAAAGGTGTTATATAAATGCAAGTTGTTGTTGAGGGATAAATATTGGCCAAGACTTCCCTGCTCTTATTCCAATAGTGAGTTAGGATATTTTACATCCACCTGAGGGGTGGACAGGGCTTCGGTTTAACGTCCCATCCAAAGGACAGTGCAGAACTCCCTCAGTACTGCACTGAAGTGTCTGCCTGGATTATGTGCTCAAGTCTCGTAGGGCCCTTGCAGCCATGAAACAGAGGAGATGCATCCCACTGAATTTGAACCCAGGTTCCAGGGATGAAAGACCTGGTTATACATAATTGTATATTCACATTGCATCGATCGTCACAATTAAATCATCAATCGACCCATCAGTGAAGAGCGACACCATCTGAAAGTCTCTCTAAAAGGTTTTATTAGCTTGAGAATGTATTATCACCATTAATACATCGGTGTGGTGTAGTAACCGCTGCGTAGCAGATCACAGCAGATCTCCCGAAAACAAAACAGAATCCTATGCAACAGTTTCAATCCCTCAACAGAAAACTCTCTCGGCCCATCCTCTTACAGCTGAGACCTCTACAGGTTCAAGGAAAGAAAAAGCCCAGTTCGTTGCCCGAGCTAGAATCTGTTCAGGAGAGCAACAAAACAAAATCGGTCATGTACAACATGTGAAAAAGTAATTTTAAAAGCTACAGTATATACATTTTTCTTTAAATCATTCCTTGGACTGGTTTCTGGATTTCCTGATTTAACTTTGATCTTACTGTTGCCATTTTCCATTACAGAGAAACACATTTCATTCGTCGATGGCGCAAGCACTTCCCATTGCTTAATACTTCCAAAATAATTTAGTTCCTCGGGCCTAAACACATTCCAATCATGTGTCTCAGGCCAGAAGTGCTTGCACCTTTTTTTTTCAAA
Organism: Pristiophorus japonicus; assembly: GCF_044704955.1. NCBI lineage: Eukaryota > Metazoa > Chordata > Chondrichthyes > Pristiophoridae > Pristiophorus > Pristiophorus japonicus. The sequence goes on along the minus strand of NC_091979.1, from coordinate 211,838,924 downwards.
GAAAAACACAGCTAGAAGCATTTTCAAAATAAGATTATCCATATTTCGAGCAGTTATAAACACTGCTTGTTGCAAATGCTGCTGGCTCTGGCACTTCAGTTTCAGGTAGAGAAGGCCTAGTATGATGGGGGAGCAAAAGAACCTATTCCCCAGGCCTCAAAGCTGAGCAGGCCCCACTTTTCATTGCATCCATCGCTGATGCATTGTGGTCAAGCACCGCCTCCGCCCCCACCCCCCCCCCTTCCACCCCACCCCACCCCACCCCCCCGTATCCTGCTTTGAAAGACATTGAGTGCTGGATAAACTGAGGCGAAAATACTGCAAATATCACAGGGACTGTCCATCAAAGGAAGCTGCTTCCTCCTCAATGCAATCTTCCCTCTTTCATCCCTCCGTCACCCCAGACAGACGATTCCTGTTATTGTGTTACAAAAGGAAACCCCAATTGTTATCTGGAACATCACCTCCCCTATTTTGTGCGTGTCCGATTAACTGTTAAGAATCTTTAACCATTTTGTTTCACAAGACATAAAATCCAAGCAGCTGTACAGCAGAATTGAATAAAAACCTGAATCAATAAAAGCCAGAGCATCATCTGAATTTGTCGATCCTCAATTAGTGCATTTATTTAAAGTGGGCTTCAATACTGTTATGGTGTATTCAGAATCCAGGTGGCTCGACTTGCCCCAGTGACCCACTCATTCCCTTCTCGCAGTCTGGGCTGCATTCCCGAGATTTGATTTGATGGTTCTTCGAAATGCGTACGATTTACTCTCAGTACCAATTGCAAAACCCCCTCCCTCCCCTTAACTCTGCATTCTGTAGTGGTCGAGATCGGGACCATTGGCAGTACAGCGAAAATATGAAAATAAACATCGTGGGGATTGAGACGACACTGTGCTGTTGGCACAATCCCACAGTGCGTTGGCACCTGACTGACCTTTTACCACTCCCAACCAATAAATACTCAATGACCAGTGCTGAACAAGAAAGCTCAATGCAATGACTCACCTGCCCATTTTGTTTTTAATTCATTCTCCCAATTCTGATCATGCCGGCATTTGTTGCCCTGAGAAGGTGGTGGTAACTGAATGGCTTGCTAGGCCAATTCCGGGGGTAGTTATGAGTCAACCACATTGGTGGTGGACTAGATTCACATATAGCCAGACTGGGTCAGAACGGCAGTTTCCTTCCCTAAAGGACGTTAGTGAACCAGTTGGATTTTTACAAAAATCTGACAGCTTTATGGTCACTTTTACAGATACCAGATTTTTATATCCAGATGTTTGAAACTGAATTCAAATTCTCTAACTGCTAAGGTGGAAATTGAACTCGTGTTCCCTGAATTAATAGTCCATAAACATAACTACCACACTAACCGGACCCCTCTCTGCAGTGACTAACTTACTATTTAAAACCAAATCCCTTGTTAAAAATAAGCTATTGCTTGCTGATGGAATCATAGAATGATACAGCATATAAGGCCATTTGGCCCATCGTGCCTATGCCAGATGTGTTGACCTGGAAACCTTCTAAAGAAAATAGTGTAAATGGAGAGTCAGAAACATGTGCAATTTTTTCCATTATTTTCCTCAGCAGTGTGTGTGAGAGGTAACAGTGAAGCGTCTCATTAATAACTTTATGTAAAAAGCGAGTTCCCGTAACAGCCAGCCGGGTCCAAGTCTCGGCCTGTTGGGGGTGGGCCCTTTACTGCTGGGATAGCAGGGCGCTCCGGTTAGCTTTCATCTTCTCCAGCCTCTTCGATAGGTGGTTGTTACTCATCTCCAGCTCCTCAATTTTATCCAGTGCCGAGCGGACCTGTCAGGAGACAGAAGATCACAAGATCGCCTCAAATTCGTACATGAGCAGCTCACCAAATCACACCCGTAGCTACTAAAAATGTAGTGAAGGTTGGAGCACCATAGCAGCTCAAATCGTACATCTTTGCCGAGTAAAAGCCTTTCAAACGCTACACATAACTTGTATCATCCAGTGAGACACTGGGGTGTTGTGAGGAGATGGAAAGTTCCCCATTCCACAAGTGCGCTCTCACTCAGTTCAATAAATGCATAAATGATTTTTAAGAATCAAATAATTTGTTGACGTTCGGGCTGGACATCAGATAAGGAAGTTATTTTGTGGTAATTGACATTTTGTCACTGAGCTCCCTCGAGCCTCAGTCGGTCACCCCACCTTACCTCTCTTTGGAGTTTGCGCTTTTCCGCTTTAAGTTCATCTTCCACTTTCTCTGCATTTTCTGCTGCCGTCTTGTATCGTAACACCTGGCTTTCGAGGCGGATGATCTGAAATATTCCCCGTGGTCGCGCCACCCCAGGAAATGACAAAACGTTAAACAATTTTGTAAGAAGCAAAGGGTGGAAAACTCCATATTAAAATGGCACACAGATTTTATGTACAAACATCATTCCATAATTGCCAATCTGTAGCACAGCTACAACTGCCTGACAGGGTTTCTCACAACGAGTTACTTTATAGAGTTCAGCCCCTCTTATTGGGCCCAAGTTTCCACAAGAAAAAAAACGGGCACCCCTCCGAGCTGGGCGCCCGTTTTTCGCGCCTAAAACGGCGCCTAAAAAAATCCTCGGTATTCTCCACCTACTTGCAGGTCCTCTGGCCCTCGGTGCAGCCAGCACGAGCTGTGGGGGGGCAGAGCCAGGTCCCGGCGCTGAAAACAGTGCCGGGAGCTCTGCACATGCGCGCTACAGTGGGCACGCAAGTGCAGTAGCTCCAGGCGCCGAACTGTGTGGGAGGGGCCCGAAGCACGCAGCCTCTAGCCCTGGCTGAATGGCCTCACTGGGGCTGCGTGAATAAGGCTCCTCCCACGGCCAGCTCCTGCTTCCTCCCGACCCGACCCGACACTCCTCCCCCTCCCCCTCCCCCCCCCCCCCCGCTGACCCGACCCGACCAGACACCCGCTCCTCCCCCCCCCCCCCCGCCGACCCGACGTCCGCTCCCCCCCGCCCCGACCCGACACTCGCCCACCCCCCCACCCCGACTCGACCCGCGCTCCTGTTCCCCGACCCGACCCGACCCGCCCCCACGCTCTCTCTCCCCCCCTCCCCCCGCCGACCCGACCCGACACCCGCTACCCACCCCCCGACCCGACACCCGCTACCCACCCCCCGACCCGACACCCGCTACCCACCCCCCCGACCCGAAACCCGACACCCGCTCCCTCCCCCGCCACCAACCAGACCCGACACCCGCTACCCCCCACCCCGCCGACCAGACTCCCGCTTCCCCCCCCCCCCGCCGCCGACCCGACCCGACACCCGCTCCCCTGCCCCGACCCCCGCGCCCCCCCCCGCCCCGAGACCCGCTTCCCTCCCCCCGACTGACCCGACCCGAGCTCCTGTTCCCCGACCCGACCCCCCCGCCTCTCTCCCCCCCCCCTCTCTCTCCACCCCCGCTCTCTCTCTCCACCCCCCAGCTCTCTCTCTCTCTCCCTCCCTCCCTCCCTCTCCCTCCCTCTCTCTCTCTCTCTCCCTCCCTCTCTCTCCCTCCCTCCCCTCTCCCCCCCTCTCTCTCCCCCTCCCGCTCAGCGGCACGAACGGCTGCAGCATTCTCCCTGGCTGAAGCACTTTCACACAGGTAGGAAGATGGTTTATTTAATCTTTTCTTGGCTTATAAATGTTTATTCAGGTTGGATTTATTTGTATAATATTTGTAGAAGTATAAATAAGGATTTATTGTCGAATTTAATCAGTTCCCTCCCCCCCCTCCTCGTTCTGGACGCCTAATTTGTAACCTGCGCCTGATTTTTTAATGTGTAGAACAGGTTTTTTCAGTTCTACAAAAATCTTCACTGGCTCCATTCTACTTTAGTTTGGAGTACATTTTCACTGTGGAAATTTTCAAATCAGGCGTCAGTGGCCGGACACGCCCCCTTTTGAAGAAAAAATTCTGTTCTAAACTAGAACTGTTCTACCTGAAGAGAACTGCAGAAAAAAAAATGTGGAGAATTGAATTTCTAAAATAGTCCGTTCTGCACCAGTTGCTCCTAAAAATCAGGCGTGAATCATGTGGAAACTTGGGCCCATAGTGTGGACAAACACAGCAGCCACTTGTATCAACAATGAGATAATAGGCCAGTTGATTCATTTTGGGTTGTTTTAGTTGAGGGAGGAATGTTGAGCCAGGACACTGAGAGGACTCACTTGCTCTTCTTTGAATAAGGCTGTGGGATCTTTAACATCCACCTGAATCACAGGAATCGGCAAATGCGGCATCTCACATGAGTAACAGGACCTGTGACACTGCATGTGGCATTTTTATAGTGCACTATGGTGACACCTTAGATTACGCACTCAAAGTCCTCAGATGGGTTTGAACCCACAACATTCCCTTTCAGAAGCAAGACGGGTATCAAATGAACCAAGCTTACATCACTCTTCCAGATTAATTACTTAACCTTTCTACCAGGACTCGGCTTATCCCAGAAAAGTTGGTTCACTCTTCAGTTTAGGGATCTAGGTGAAAGGATTAGTCCATCTGATATAAACATCTAAACACAACTCTAAAAACAAATTTGATCAGAAGGAAATTAAATGGGCGGGAAGAGTCCATGATAGGGTAAAGTGTACATGTGCAGTGGGAGGGGATTACATGAGGGGGGAGAGTCTATGATAGGGTAGTGTGTGCTGGGCTACGGGAGGAGACTAAATGGGTGGGGAGATTCCATGATAGGGTAGCGTGCACATGGGCTGTGGGAGGAGATTAACATAAGAACATAAGAAATAGGAGCATGTTTAGGCCATACGGCCTCTCAAGCCTGCTCCACCATTTAATACGATCATGGCTGATCTGATCATGGACTCAGGTCCACTTCCCTGCCAGCTCCCCATAGCCCCTTACTCCCTTATCGGTTAAGAAACTGTCTATCTCTGTCTTAAATTTATTCAATGTCCCAGCTTCCACAGCTCTCTGAGGCAGTGAATTCCACAGATTTACAACCCTCTGAGAGAAGAAATTTCTCCATCTCAGTTTTAAATGGGTGGCCCCTTATTCTAAGATCATACCCTCTAGTTCTAGTCTCCCCTATCAGTGGAAACATCCTCTCTGCATCCACCTTGTCAAGCCCTCTCATAATCTTAAACATTTTGATAAGATCACCTCTCATTCTTCTGCTCCATTGAGTAGAGGCCAAACCTACTCAACCTTTCCTCATAAGTCAACCCCCACATCTCCGGAATCAATCTAGTGAACCTTCTCTGAACTGCCTCCAAAGCAAGTATATCCTTTTTTAAATATGGAAACCAAAACTGTATACAGTATTCTAGATGTGGCCTCACCAATACCCTGTGTAACTGTAGCAAGACTTCCCTGTTTTTATACTCTATCCCCTTTGCAATAAAGGCCAAGATTCTGTTGACCTTCCTGATCATTTGCTGTACCTGCATACTAACCTCTTATGTTTCATGCACCAGGACCCCAGGTCCCGCTGTACTGCAGCACTTTGCAATTTTTTTCCATTTAAATAACTTGTTCTTCGATTTTTTTCTGCCAAGTGCATAACCTCACATTTTCCAAAATTATCCTCCATCTGCCAAATTTTTGCCCACTCACTTAGCCTGTCTACGTCCTTTTGCAGGTTTTGTGTGTTCTCCTCACACATTGCTTTTCCTCCCATCTTTGCATCGTCAGCAAACTTGGCTACATTACACTCAGTCCCTTCTTCCAAGTAGTTAATATAGATTGTAAATAGTTGGGGTCTCAGCACTGATCCCTGCCGCACCCCACTAGTTACTAATTGCCAACCCGAGAATGAACCATTTATCCCGGCTCTTTGTTTTCTGTTAGTTGGGTTCTGTTAATGAGCGGGGAGAGTCAATGGTCGAGTAGGAGAGTCAATGGGCTGCGGGAGGTGATTAAAAGAGGGGACTATTTGTACTGCACTTTTCTGACCGACAGGCAACAAGCCCCGCCCTGTCAAGCTCCGTGGGTGTCGAGAAACAGGACCTGCGACGCTGATTCCCTCGCCGACTCGCTCCCTCCAGGACTCGCTAGGAGGGGAGAGTGTACACGGGAGGGGAGAGTGTACACGGGACGGGAGAGTGTACACGGGACGGGAGAGTGTACACGGACTGTGGAAGCAGGACAAATAGGCTGGCTGGCCTTTTCACATTCTGTACTTTCTCATGCACCCAGTGTGGTAAGGCTGTTAAATTCTTACATTTTGTTCGAGTGCAGTTATTTCCTGTTCAGTTTTGGTGAGTTTAAACTTGTATTCGCTGATTTGTCTGTTAGCATCTCCTTTAAAAGAAACACACACACAGTGGTTACGGTAATCCAAGACTCAGGTACATTTTGAGAGACTGAAGGAGCAGCGAGAGATGAAAAGCTTGTCTTCTAAAAACCAAAATAACAACTTCTTTATGTTTTAAAGAAGGGGTTTTTAGCTGTGACATGAAGATAGAGTGAGCCAAACATCAGTAAGAAAAGGGGGACAAACAGGAGGGGGAAAAGAGGGGAAACACTGGGAGGGAAAGAATGGGGCAAACACATGGGGGTGGGGAGCAGAACGGGGCAAACACAGGGCAGTGAGTTGAAGACATAGAAACATAGAAAATAGGAGCAGTAGTAGGTCATTCGGCCCTTCGAGTCTGCACCGCCATTCAATATGATCATGGCTGATCCTCTATCTCAACACCATATTCCCGCTTTTTCCCCATACCCCTTGATGCCTTTTGTTTCTAGAAATCGATCTATCTCCCTCTTAAATATATTCAGTGACTTGGCCTCCACAGCCTTCTGTGGTAGAGAATTCCACAGGTTCACCACTCTCTGAGTGAAAACATTTCTCCTCGTCTCGGTCCTAAATTTCCTACCCCGTATCCTGAGACTGTGACCCCTTGTTCTAGACTTCCCAGCTAGGGGAAATATCCTCCCCGCATCCAGGCTATCCAACCCAGTCAGGATTTTATACGTTTAATGAGATCCCCTCTCATTCGTCTAAACTCCAGTGAATACAGGGCTAGTTGACCCAATCTCTCCTCATACCCCCAATCTACCCAAGACCCCCACCACCCTCTGGGTGAAAAAATTTTTCCTCATCTCTCCTCTAATCCTTCTACCAACTACTTTAAATCTATGCCCTCTGGTTAGTGACCCCTCTGCTAAAGGAAATAGGTCCTTCCTATCCATTCTATCTAGGCTCCTCATAATTTTATACACCTCAATTAAATCTCCCCTCAGCCTCCTCTGTTTCAAGTAAACCAACCCCTCATAGCTTTTCCTCATAGCTAAAGATTTCCCATCCTGGCAACACCCTCGTAAATCTCCTCTGTACTCTTTCTAGTGCAATCACATCCTTCCTGTAATGTGGTGACCAGAACTGCATGCAGTACTCAAGCTGTGGCCTAACTAGTGTTGTATACAGTTCTAGTATAAGCTCCCTGCTCTTGTATTCTATGCCTCGGATAATAAATGAAAGCATTCCGTATGCCTTTTTAACTACCTTATCGACTTGACTGCTACCTTTAGGGATCTGTGGACCTATACTCCAAGGTCCCTCTGTTCCTCTACACCTCTCAGTATCCTCCCATTTAATGTGTATTCCCTTGCCTTGCTGCTCATCCCCAAATACATTACCTCACATTTTTCCAGATTGAATTCCATTTGCCACTTTTTTGCCCAACTGACCAGTTCATCGATATCTTCCTGCAGTCTACAGCTTTGCTCCTCACTGTCGACCACACGGCCAATTTTTGTGTCATCTACAAATTTCTTTATCATGCCTCCAACACTTAAGTCTAAATCATTTATACTACAAAAAGTAAGGGACCCAGCACTGAGCCTTGTGGAACCCCATTAGAAACAGCCGTCCAGTCGCAAAAACTCCCCTCAACCATTATCCTTTGCTTCCTGTCACTGAGCTAATTTTGGATCCAATTTGCCACTTGGGTCCCATGGGCTTTTACTTTACTACCATGTGAGACCTTGTCACAAGCCTTGCTAAAAGCCATGTAACCTACATCAAACACACTGCCCTCATCGACCCTCCTTGTTACCTTCTCAAAGAACTCAATCAAGTTAGTCAGACACAAACTTCCCTTAACGAATCCATGCTGACAGTCCTTGATTAATCTGTGTCTTTCTAAATGAAGATTTATACTGTCCCTCAGAATGTGCCCACAACTGAGGTTAAGCTAACTGGCTTGTAATTTCTCGGTTGATCCCTTCCTCCCTTTTTAAACAACAGTGCAACGTTAGCAGTTCTCCAGCCCTCTGGCACAACTCCTATAGCCAGGGAGGATTGAAAAATGACGGTCAGAGCCTCCGCAATTTCCTCCCTTGCTTCTTTTAATAACCTCGGATATATTTCATCCAGTCCTGGCAATTTATCTACTTTCAAGGATGCTAAACCCCTTAATACATTCTCTCTTACTATGTTTATCCCGTCCAATATTTCACTCTCTTCCTCCCGAACTTCAACGTCGGTATCGTTTCTCTCTTTTTTGAACAGTCGCAAAGTATTCATAAAGTACCTTACCCACATCCCTCCACATATAGCTAACTATTTTGGTCCCTAATAGGCCCTACTCTTTCCTTAGTTATCCTCTTGTTCTTTATGTAATTAGAAACATAGAAATTTACAGCACAGAAGGAGGCCACTTCGGCCCATCTTGTCCATGCGGCCGACAAAGAGCCACACGGCCCTTGGTCAGCAGCCCTAAAGGTTACATATAAACCTATGAACAATGACGGAAAGGCAAAGAGCACCCAGTCCAACCAGTTCGCCTCACACAACTGAGACACCCCTTATATTGAAACATTCTACACTCCACCCCAACCGGAGCCATGTGATCTCCTGGGAGAGACAAAAAGCAGATTAAAAACCCAGGCCAATTTAGGGAGAAAAAATCCGTGAAAATTCCTCTCCGACCCATCCAGGCGATCAAAACTAGTCCAGGCGATCACCCTGGCCTGCAGGTTACTGCACTTTCAGTGCCCATCCAACCATCTCTTAAAAGTGGTGAGGGTTTCTGCATCCACCACTCTTCCAGGTAGCGAGTTCTAGATCCCCACAACCCTCTGCGTAAAGAAGCCCTCCCTCAAATCCCCTCTAAACATTCCACCAACCACCTTAAAACTATGCCCCCTTGAAATAGATCCCTGCACCAATGGAAATAGACTCTGACTATCCACTAATGTCATGCTCCTCCTGTACTATGTGGGAAGTCAGGTATGCCTCCGGTGTCCCTGACGACTACGTGTGCAGGAAGTGCATCCGCCTCCAGCTCCTGACGGACCGCATTGCGGCACTGGAGCTGCGGGTGGATTCACTCTGGAGCATCCACGATGCTGAGAATGACCTGAATAGCACATTTAGTGAGTTGGTCTTACCGCAGGTAACGGGTACGCAGCCAGATAGTAAATGGGTGACCAACAGGAAGAGCAGTGCAAGGAAGGTAGTGCAGGAGTCCCCTGCGGTCATCCCCCTGCAAAACAGATACACCGCTTTGGGTACTGTTGAGGGGGATGACTCATGAGGGGAGGGCAGCAGCAGCCAAGTTCATGGTACCGTGGGTGGCTCTGCTGCACAGGAGGGCAGGAAAAAGAGTGGGAGAGCTAGAGTGATAGGGGATTCGATTATAAGGGGAATAGATAGGCGTGTCTGAGGCCACAACCGAGATTCCAGGATGGTATGTTGCCTCCCTGGTGCAAGGGTCAAGGATGTCTCGGAGCGGCTGCAGGACATTCTGAAAAGGGAGGGTGAACAGCCAGTTGTCGTGGTGCACATAGGTACCAACGATATAGGTAAAAAACGGGATGAGGTCCGACGAGACGAATTTAGGGAGCTAGGAGCTAAATTAAAAAGGAAGATCTCAAAGGTAGTAATCTCAGGATTGCTACCAGTGCTACGTGCTAATCAGAGTAGGAATCGTAGGATAGCCCAGATAAATACGTGGCTTGAGGAGTGGTGCAAAAGGGAGGGATTCAAATTCCTTGGACATTGGAACCGGTTCTAGGGGAGGTGGGACCAGTACAAACCAGACGGTCTGCACCTAGGCAGGACCGGAACCAATGTCCTAGGGGGAGTGTTTGCTAGTGCTGTTGGGGAGGAGTTAAATTTTCATGGCAGGGGGATGGGAACCTATGCAGGGAGACAGAGGGAAATAAAATGGAGGCAGAAGCAAAAGATAGAAAGGAGAATAGTAAAAGTGGAGGGCAGAGAAACACAAGGCAAAAATCAAAAAGGGCCACATTACAGCAAAATTCTAAAGGGGCAAAGTGTGTTAAAAAGACAAGCCTGAAGGCTCTGTGCCTCAATGCGAGGAGTATTCGCAATAAGGTGGATGAATTAACTGCGCAGATAGCAGTTAATGGATATGATGTAATTGGCATCATGGAGACATGGCTCCAGGGTGACCAAGGTTGGGAACTCAAAATCCAGGGGTATTCAACATTTAGGAAGGATAGGCAGAGAGGAAAAGGAGGCGGGGTGGCGTTGCTGATTAAAGAGGAAATTAATGCAATAGTAAGGAGGGACATTAGCCTGGATGATGTGGAATCGGTATGGGTGGAGATGCGGAATACCAAAGGGCAGAAAATGCTAGTGGGAGTTGTGTACAGACCACCAAACAGTAGTAGTGAGGTTGGGGACAGCATCAAACAAGAAATAAGGGATGTGTGCAATAAAGGTACAGCAGTTATCATGGGCGACTTTAATCTACATATTGATTGGGCAAACCAAACTGGTAGCAATGCGGTGGAGGAGGATTTCCTGGAGTGTATTAGGGATAGTTTTCTAGACCAATATGTCGAGGAACCAACTAGAAAGCTGGCCATCCTAAACTGGGTGATGTGTAATGAGAAGGGACTAATTAGCAATCTTGTTGTGTGAGGCCCCGTGGGGAAGAGTGACCATAATATGGTACAATTCTTTATTAAGACGGAGAGTGACAAAGTTAATTCGGAAACTAGGGTCCTGAACTTAAGGAAAGGTAACTTCGACAGTATGAGGCGTGAATTGGCTAGAATAGACAGGCAAAGCATACTTAAAGGGTTGACAGTGGATAAACAATGGCAAACATTTAAAGATCACATGGATGAACTTCAGCAATTGTACATCCCTGTCTGGAGTAAAAATAAAACGGGGAAGGTGGCTCAACCGTGGCTAACAAGGGAAATTAAGGATAGTATTAAATCCAAGGAAGAGACACATAAATTGGTTAGAGAAAGTAACAAACCTGAGGACTGGGGGAAATTTAGAATTCAACAGAGGAGGACTAAGGGTTTAATTAAGAGGGGGAAAATAGAGTACAAGATGAAGCTTGCAGGGAACATAAAAACTGACTGCAAAAGCTTCTATAAATATGTGAAGAGAAAAAGATTAGTGAAGACAAATGTAGGTCCCTTGCAGTCGGATTCAGGTGAATTTATAATGGGGAATAAAGAAATGGCAGATCAATTAAACAAATTCTTCGGTTCTGACTTCAGGAAGGAAGACACAAATAACCTTACGAATGTACTAGGGGACAGTGGGTCTAGTGAGAAGGTGGAACTGAAGGATATCCTTATTAGACAGGAAATTGTGTTTGGGAAATTGATGGGATTGAAGGCCGATAAATCCCCGGGGCCTGATAGTCTGCATCCCAGAGTACTTAAGGAAGTGGCCCCAGAAATAGTGGATGCATTGCCGATCATTTTCCAAAAGTCTATCGACTCTGGATCAGTTCCTAAGGATTGGAGGTTAGTTAATGTAACACCACTTTTTAAACAAAGGAGGGAGAGAGAAAACGGGTAATTATAGACCAGTTAGCCTGACATCAGTAGTGGGGAAAATGTTGGAATCAATCATTAAGGATGAAATAGCAGCGCATTTGGAAAGCAGTGACAGGATCGATCCAAGTCATCATGGATTTATGAAAGAGAAATCATGCTTGACGAATCTTCTGGAATTTTTTGAGGATGTAACTAGCAGAGTGGACAAGGGAGAACCAGTGGATGTGGTGTATTTGGACTTTCAAAAGGCTTTTGACAAGGTCCTGCACAAGAGGTTGGTGTGCAAAATCAAAGCGCATGGTATTGGGGTTAACGTACCGACGTGGATAGAGAACTGGTTGGCAGACAGGAAGCAGAGTCGGGATAAATGGATCCTTTTCAGAATGGCAGGCAGTGACAAGTGGAGTGCCGCAGGGCTCAGTGCTGGGACCCCAGCTCTTTAAAATATACATTAACGATTTGGATGAAGGAATTGAGTGTAATATCTCCAAGTTTGCAGATGACACTAAACTGGGTGGCGGTGTGAGCTGTGAGGGGGACGCTCAGAGGCTGCAGGGTGACTTGGACAGGTTAGGTAAGTGGGCAAATGCATGGCAGATGCAGTATAATGTGGATAAATGTGAGGTTATTCATTTTGGGGGCAAAAACACGAAGGCAGAATATTATCTGAATGACGGCAGATCAGGAAAAGGGGAGGTGCAACGAGACTTGGGTGTCATGGTTCATCAGTCATTGAAGGTTGGCAGGCAGGTACAGCAGGAGGTGAAGAAGGCAAATGGTATGTTGGCCTTCATAGCTAGGGGATTTGAGTATAGGAGCAGGGAGGTCTTACTGCAGTTGTACAGAGCCTTAGTGAGGCCTCACCTGGAATATTGTGTTCAGTTTTGGTCTCCTAATCTGAGGAAGGACATTCTTGCTCTTGAGGGAGCGCAGCGAAGGTTCACCAGACTATTCCTGAGATGGCTGGACTGTCATATGACGAGAGACTGGATCAACTGGGCCTTTATTCACTGGAGTTTAGAAGGATGAGAGGGGATCTCATAGAAATGTGTAAGATTCTGACGGGACTGGACAGGTTAGATGCGGGAAGAATGTTCCCGATGTTGGGGAATTCCAGAACCAGGGGACATAGACTTAGGATAAGGGGTAGGCCATTTAGGACTGAGATGAGGAGAAACTTCTTCACCCAGAGTTATTAATCTGTGGAATTCCCTGCCGCAGAGAGTTGTTGATGCCAGTTCATTGGATATATTCAAGAGGAAGTTAGATATGGCCTTTAGGGCTCAGGGGATCAAGGGGTTTGGAGAGAAAGCAGGAAAGGGATACTGAGGGAATGATCAGCCATGATCTTATTAAATGGTGGTGCAGACCCGAAGGGCCGAATGGCCTACTCCTGCACCTATTTTCTATGTTTCTATGTCCAGGCCCCTCAATATTTTGTACACCTCAATGAGGTCTCCTCTCAACCTCCTCTGTTCCAATGAAAACAAGCCCAGCCTATCCAATCTGTCCTCATAACTAAGATTCTCCATTCCAGACAGCATCCTAGCAAATCTCCTCTGCACCCTCTCTCGTGCAATCACGTCCTTCCTGTAATACGGCGACCAGAACTGCACGCAGTAGTCCAGCTGTGGCCTAACCAAAGTATTATACAATTTAAGCATAACCTCCCGACATGTTCTATGCCTCAGCCAATAAAGGCAAGCCGTATGCCTTCTTAACCACCTGGCCTGCTACTTTCAGGGATCTGTGGACAAGCACTCCAAGGTCCCTTTGTTCATCTACACTATTATGTGGCCTACTGCTTAATGTGTATACCCTTTTCTTATTAGCCCTCCCAAAGTGCATCACCTCACACTTCTCTGAATTAAATTCCATTTGTCACGGCTCTGCCCACCTGACCAGTAGATTGATTGCCAAATTAAGTTAAGTTAAGGATTAAGTCATGGCAGGAGAGTATAGACCCATGTCATGCTCCTCCTGTGCTATGTGGGAACTCAGAGATGCTTCCAGTATCCCTGACAATTACATGTGCAGCAAGTGTATCCTGCTGCAGCTCCTGACAGACCACATTGTGGCACTGGAGCTGCGCATAGATTCACTCTGGAGCATCCGCGATTCTGAGGATATCGTGAATAGCACGTTTAGTGAGTTGGTCACACTGCAGCTAGAGGTTACTCAGGTAGATAGGGAATGGGTGACCATCAGGAAGGGCAGTAGAAGGGTCCCCTGTGGTCATCCCCCTCTAAAACAGATACACCACCCTGGGTGCTGTTGAGGGGGGATGACTCAGTAGGGGAGGGCAGCAGCAGCCAAGTTCATGGCACCTTGGGTGGCTCTGCTGCACAGACGGGCAGGAAAAAGAGTGGGAGAGCTATAGTGGTAGGGGATTCTATTGTAAGGGTAATAGATAGACGTTTCTGTGGCTGCAATCGAGACTCCAGGATGGTATGTTGCCTTCCTGGTGCAAGGGTCAAGGATGTCTCGGAGCGGCTGCAGGACATTTTGGAGGAGGAGGGTGAGCCAGTTGTCGTGGTGCACATAGGTACCAACAATATAGGTAAAAAATGGGATGAAGTCCTACAAGCTGAATTTAGGGAACTAGGAATTAAATTAAAAAGTAGGACCTCAAAGGTAGTAATCTCAGGTTTGCTACCAGTGCCACGTGCTAGTCAGAGTAGGAATTGCAGGACAGCAAAGGTGAATACGTGGCTTAAGGAATGGTGCAAGAGGGAGGGATTCAAATTCCTGGGCCAATGGAACCGGTTCTGGGGGAGGTGGGACCAGTATAAACCGGACGCTCTGCACCTGGGCAGGACCGGAACCAATGTCCTCGGGGGAGTGTTTGCTAGTGCTGTTGGGGAGGGGTTAAACTAATATGACAGGGGGATGGGAACCTATGCAGGGAGACATAGGGAAGAAGAATGGGGGCAGAAGCAAAAGATAGAAAGAAGAAAAGTAAAAGTGGAGGGCCGAGAAACCCAAGGCAAAAATCAAAAAGGGCCACATTACAGCAAAATTCTAAAGGGGAAAAGTGTGTTATAAAAAGACAAGCCTGAAGGCTCTGTGCCTCAATGCGAGGAGTATTCGCAATAAGGTGGACGAATTAACAGCGCAGGCAGCTATTAACAAATATGATATAATTGGCATTACGGAGACGTGGCTCCAGGGTGACCAAAGCTGGCAACTCAACATCCAGGGATATTCAACATTCAGGAAGGATAGACAGAAAGGAAAAGGATGTGGGGTAGCGTTGCTGGTTAAAGGGGAAATTAACGCCATCGTAAGGAAGGGCATTGGCTTGGATGATGTGGAATCTGTATGGGTAGAGCTGCGGAATACCAAAGGGCAGAAAACGCTAGTGGGAGTTGTGTACAAACCACCAAACAGTAGCAGTGAGTTTGGGGAAATTAAGGATGCATGCAATAAGGGTACAGCAGTTATCATGGGCGACTTTAATCTACATATAGATTGGGCTAACCAAACTGGTAGCAATACGGTGGAGGAGGATTTCCTGGAGTGTATAAGGGATGGTTTTCTAGACCAATACGTCGAGGAACCAACTAGAGGGCTGGCCACCCTAGACTGGGTGATGCGTAATGAGAAACGACTAATTAGCAATCTTGTTGTGTGAGGCCCCTTGGGAAAGAGTAACCATAATATGGTAGAATTCCTTATTAAGATGGAGAGTGACACAGTTAATTCAGAGACTAGGGTCCTGAATTTAGGGAAAGGTAACTTCGAAGATATGAGACGTGAATTGGCTAGAATAGACTGGCGAATGATACTTAAAGAGTTGACGGTGAATAGGCAATGGCAAACATTTAAAGATCCCATGGATGAACTTCAAAAATTGTACATCCTGGTCTGGAGTAAAAATAAAACAGGGAAGGTGGCTCAACCATGGCTAACAAGAGAAACTCAGGATAGTGTTAAATCCAAGGAAGAGGCATATAAATTGGCCAGAAAAAGCAGCAAACCTGAGGACTGGGAGAAATTTAGAACTCAGCAGAGGGGGCCAAAGGGTTTAATTAGGAGGGGGAAATAGAGTATGAGAGGACGCTTGCTGGGAACATAAAAACTGACTGCAAAAGCTTCTATAGATATGTGAAGAGAAAAAGATTAGCGAAGACAAACAGAGGTCGCTTGCAGTCAGAATCAAGTGATTTTATAATGGGGAACAAAGAAATGGCAGACCAACTGAACGGATACTTTGGTTCTGTCTTCACAAAGGAAGACACAAATAACCTTCCAGAAATACTAGTGGATAGAGGGTCTAGTGAGAAGGAGGAACTGAAGGAAATCCTTATTAGTCAGGAACTTGTGTTCGGGAAATTGATGGGATTGAAAGCCGATAAATCCCCAGGGCCTGACAGTCTGCATCCCAGAGTACTTAAGGAAGTGGCCCGAGAAATAGTGGATGCATTGGTGATCATTTTCCAGCAGTCTATGACTCTGGATCAGTTCCTATGGACAGGAGGGTAGCTAATATAACACCACTTTTTAAGAAAGGAGGGAGAGAGAAAACGGGGAATTATAGACCGGTTAGCCTGACATTAGTGGTGGGGAAAATGTTGGAATCAATTATTAAAGATGAAATAGTAATGCATTTGGAAAGCAGTGACAGGATCGGTCCAAGTCATCATGGATTTATGAAAGGGAAATCATGCTTGACAAATCTTCTAGAATTTTTTGAAGATGTAACTAGTAGAGTGCACAGGGGAGAACGAGTGGATGTGGTCTATTTGGACTTTCAAAAGGCTTTTGACAAGGTCCCATACAAGAGATTGGTGTGCAAAATTAAAGCACATAGTATTGAGGGTAATGTACTGACGTGGATAGAGAACTGGTTGGCAGACAGGAAGTAGAGAGTTGGGATAAACGGGTCCTTTTCAGAATGGCAGGCAGTGACTAGTGGGGTGCATCAGGGCTCAGTGCTGAGACCCCAGCTATTTACAATATACATTAATGATTTAGATGAAGGAATTGAGTGTAATATCTCCAAGTTTGCAGATGACACTGAGCTGGGTGGTGGTGTGAGCTGTGAGGAGGATGCTAAGAGGCTGCAGGGTGACTTGGACAGGTTAGATGAGTGGGCAAATGTATGGCAGATGCAGTATAATGTGGATAAATGTGAGGTGATCCTCTTTGGTAGCAAAAACACGAGGGTAGAATATTATCTGAATGGCGGCAGATTAGGAAAAGGGGAGATGCAACGAGACCTGGGTGTCATGGTACATCAATCATTGAAAGGTGGCATGCAGGTGCAGCAGACGGTGAAGACGGCAAATGGTATGTTGGCCTTCATAGCTTGGGGATTTGAGTATAGGAGCAGGGAAGTCTGACTGCAGTTGTACAGGGCCTTGGTGAGACCTTACCTGGAATATTGTGTTCAGTTTTAGTCTCCTAATTTGAGGAAGGACGTTCTTGCTATTGAGGGAGTGCAGCGATGGCAGGACTGATAGGAGGAGAGACTAGATTGACTGGGCCTATATCCACTGGAGTTTAGAAGAATGAGAGGGAATCTCATAGAAACATAAAATACTGACGGGACTGGACAGGTTAGATGCATGTTCCCAATGTTGGGGAAGTCCAGAACCAGGGGACACATTCTAAGGATAAGGGATAAGCCATTTCGGACTGAGATGAGGAGAAACTTCTTCACTCATAGAGTTGTTAACCTGTGGAATTCTCTACTGCAGAGATTTGTTGATGCCAGTTCGTTGGATATATTCAAGAGGGAGTTAGATATGGCCCTTACGGCTAAAGGGATCAAGGGGTATGGAGAGAAAGCAGGAAAGGGGTACTGAGGTGATGATCAGCCAATTTCTTATTGAATGGTGGTGCAGGCACTAAGGGCCGAATGGTCTACTCCTATTTTCTATGTTTCTATGATATTCTCCTGCAGCCCATGACTTTCCTCTTCGTTATCAACCACAGAGCCAATTTTTGTATCATCTGCAAACTTCTTAATCATACTCCCTATATTCAAATCGAAATCGTTGATATATACCACAAAAAACAAGAGACCCAGTACTGAGACCTGCGGAACCCCACTGGAAACATCCTTCCAGTCACAAAAACATCCATCAATCATTACCCTTTGCTACCTACCTCCAAGCCAATTTTGGATCCAGTTTTTGCCCTGTATCCCATGGACTTTAACCTTCATGACCAGTTTACCATGTGGGACCTTATGAAAAGCCTTGCTAAAGTCCATATATACTACATCGTAAGCAATACCCTCATCAACTCTTTTGGTTACCTCCTCAAAAAATTCAATGAGATTAGTCAAACACGATCTTCCCTTAACAAATCCGTGCTGAGTGTCCCTAATTAATCCTTGCCTTTCCAAATGTAGATTTATCCTGTCTTTCAGGATTTTTTCCAATAATTTTCCCATCACTGAGGTTAGGCTGACAGGCCTATAATTACTCGGCGTATCCCTTTCTCCCTTCTTAAACAAGGGTACTACATTAGCAGTCCTTCAATCCTCCAGCACCATCACCAGATTCAAAGAGGACTGGAAAATGATGGTCAAGGCCTCTGCTATTTCCTCTTTTACTTCGCTCAACAGCCTGGGATGCATTTCATCCGGGCCTGGGGACTTATCTACTTTCAAAGCTGCTAAACTCCTTAATACTTCCTCTCTCACTATATTTATTTCATCCAGAATATCACACTCCTCCTCGATAGCAGTATCTGCATTACCCCTTTCCTTTGTGAACACAGATGCAAAGTATTCGTTAAGAACCCTACCAACATCTTCCGCCTCCACATAGGTCTCTAATAGGCCGTACCCTTTCTTTAGTTACCCTCTTACACTTAATATATTTATAGAACATCTTAGGGATTTCCTTAATTTTACTGGCCAAGAATTTTTCATGCTCTCTCTTAGCATTCCTAATATCCTTTTTAATTTTGCTTCTTAACTTTCTATATTCCTCTAAAGGTTCTAAAGTATTTAGCCATTGGTATATGACATAAGCGTCCCTTTTTCTCTTAATCCTCCCCTGCAAGTCCATAAACATCCAGGGGGCTCTAGAATTATTTTTCCCAGCCTTTTTCTTTAAGGGCACATGTTTGGCCTGAGCCTTCCGGATCTCCTCCTTGAATGCCTCCCACTGTTCCGACATTGATTTACCCACAAGTAGCTGCTTCCAGTCCTCTATGGCCAAATCACTCCTTAACTTAGCAAAATTAGCTTTCCCCCAATTCGGAACTTTTATTCCAGGCCTATTCTTGTCCTTATCCATAACCAATTTGAATCTGACTGAATTATGGTCACTAGCACCCGAGTGCTCTCCCACTAATACCCCTTCAACCTACCCAGCTTCATTTCCCAAATCTAAATCCAAGACCGCCCCCTCTCGTGTTGGGCTTGCAACATACTGACTAAAAAAATGTTCTGGAATGCATTTCAAGAATTTCGCACTCTCTATACCCTTCACACTAAATTTGTCCCAATCAATATTTGGATAGATAAAATCCCCTACTATTACTGCCATATGGTTTCTGGACTTCGCAGCAATTTGCCGACATATTTGCTCCTCTATCTCCCTCCTGCTGTTTGGGGTCTATAATAAAACCCAGCAGTGTGATCACCCCTTTTTTATTTTTCAATTCGACCCATATGGCCTCATTTGATGATCTCTCTAACATCCCTCTAACAGTAACATGTTACATTAAATATGTAATTGTAAAACATCTTTGGGTTTTCTTTGATTCCACTTGTCAGTAATTTTTCATGCCTCTTTTTGCTTTTCTAATTTCCTTCTTAATTTCACCCCTGCATTTTCTTTCCTCTTCTAGGCTTTCTGCAGTATTGAGCTCACGACATCTGATATAGGCTTCACTTTTTTGCCTTATCTTACCTTGTCATCCAGGGGGCTCTAAATTTGGCAGTTTTATCTTTTTTCTTTGTGGGAACATGTTTACCCTGAACACCATGTACCTCCCCTCTTGAATGCCTCCCACTGCTCTGGCACTGATTTACCTTCAAATACCTGCACCAGCGTAAGAGTTTTAAAAGGTAGAAAAATAAAATTTTATCACTAATTTTTATATTAAAAACCCTGTTCATGAAGGTAAGTTTATTTTTACCCCTGTTAAAACATATCATTATTTACCCCACCCCCAATGTTTTTGTCTAAAACATTTAATTAAATTCAATTTCAATTAATTTTAAATATATGTTTTTTTATTTATTTACTGTGTTTGTGTTTTTGGGGGTAACCCCATTCATAGTTATGGCAGCTCCGTATAAACAGAACGCTGATGGGATATGTGGGCCTCAGCGCCCGGCTGTGCAGCTGAAGTTTTCGTACCTCCGGGACAACCAGGTACTTTCGTAAAAACTTTTGCGGTTGGAGGGCTACGATAAATATACACACACGCAGACAGCTACACACACACACAGGCACAGAGGATGATGGAGAGTCGAGCCTTACTTTGGACTTCGATCACCTGTACTTCCGTCCCATTTTCCAAGATGGCATCACTAGACGCTGCTTTTTCCGCCATTCCGCTCTTGGTTCTCTCGTCCAGTTGTGCTTTTAATTTTTTAATCTGATGAGAAAAAAATTGCCTCAGTGTGGGAGGAAATAAAAAGCCACACAGGCTGAACACAGCAAATGTCAAGAAATACAACACACGTCTGTACTGAATCGAGGTTCTGGCAGAGCCTCCTCACGCCCGACCTCAGTTCCAAGCTCAGAAGATACCCACTTCTCCCTCCAATATGACATTTTATGTTCCCTTCACCACTTGGTTGACTGGCCAAAACCATTCACCCATACAGGCATTCACCCTGTCAGTCCAGGCTCAATTTAAACCCAGGCTCCAGAGGAGATCGCGCAGCATCCGAACCCATCCCACTCCCCGCGAAGAGTCCGAACAGTCCCGCCCGGACTCCAAACCCCCCCCCGCACAGTCCAAACAACCACCCCCCTGCCCACCCAGAGTCCGAAATACCCCCCCGCGCAGAACCGAACCACCATCCACCCCCCCCCAGAGTCCAAACCACCATTCCCCCCCCCGCAACCAGCCCAGAGTCCAACCCCCCCCTCCCGCCCAGAGTCCAAACCACCACCCGCCCCCCCCATGCAGAGACTGGACCATACCCCTCCCTGCCACCCAAAGTCCAAACCCGCACCGCTCAGAGTCCAACACCCCCGCGCAGAGACCGACGCTTCCCCCACCCCCCCCCGGCGCACAACCAAACCCTCCCCCACCCCGTGCAGAACCGAACCACCACCCGGCCAGAGTCCAAACCCCGCACCCACCATGCAGAGTCTGAACCCCCGCGCCATCCTGTCTGTTGAAACAGAAGAAACAACCAGCAGGGCAGAAAGCCTCCCCTTCTCCTGTCCCCCTTGCCCTCTAATCTGTTCCCCTCACCACTCCCGCTCCCCCTTCATTTCACAATCCCTCTCCAACCTGTTTCTCTCCCCTCCCCTCCTCCTCCTTCCCAACCTGTCCAACTCCCCTCCCCTCCTCCCCACCCTGTCCGACTCCCCTCCCCTCCTGCCCACCCTGTCCAACTCCCCTCCCCCCACCTCCCCACCCTGTCCTTCTCCCCCACTCCCTCCCAGAGGCTTCTTACCTGCTCTACTAATGCTTCTTTTTCATCTACAAACTTTTTCACCCTAAAATCTGGAGGGGAAATAAAACAGAAAGCTATTCGTAAACAACTAAAGGTGAAAATCACTCAAGTTTTAATAAAACGCGCACAAGACAAAAGAGAATGAGAAAGTGTTAAAGTTAGTTTAGAAAGTTGAATGAGTTATTCACATACCACAAGGCACGGCAAGGGTCAGCCCAGGTTTAGTTCAACGTCAGTGTGAGTGCTGGAACCTCGGGCTGCGTGCAAACAGTCTAATCTTCCATTTTGTTTAGCATGCAAATTCTCTACGGTCAAACAGAACTGGAACACAAAATCTCATTATCCTTATAACTTGGGGTTACATCAAACATTATAACACACCAGAGAGAGTGAGGACAAGAGGCAGAGAGATGGAGAGAGAGGCAGAGAAGGATATAGAGAGACAGAGCGAGAGAGAGAGGCAGAGAAGGAGACAGAGAGAGGCAGAGAAGGAGAGGCAGAGAGAGAGGCAGAGGCAGAGGCAGAGAGAGAGAGCGAGAGACAGAGAGAGAGAGAGCGAGAGCGAGAGACAGAGAGAGAGAGAGCGAGAGCGAGAGACAGAGAGAGAGAGAGAGAGAGAGAGAGAGACAGAGAGAGAGGCAGAGGAGAGAGAGGCAGAGAAGGAAACAGAGACAGAGGAGACTCCTTGTTTAAGAAGGGAGAAAGGGATAGACTGAGTAATTACAGGCCAGTCAGCCTAACCTCAGTTGTGGGAAAATTATTGGAAAAAATCCTGAGGGACAGGATAAATCTACATTTAGAAAGACACGCATTAATCAGGGACAGTCAGCACGGATTTGTTAAGGAAGGTCGTGTCTGATTAACTTGATTGAATTTTTCGAGGAGGTAACCAGAGGGTCGATGAGGGCAGTGCATATGAA
The DNA here is from genome assembly GCF_044704955.1 of Pristiophorus japonicus. Classification (NCBI taxonomy): domain Eukaryota; kingdom Metazoa; phylum Chordata; class Chondrichthyes; family Pristiophoridae; genus Pristiophorus; species Pristiophorus japonicus. Next base: position 211,816,652 of record NC_091979.1, on the reverse strand, counting down.
TTTCAGCAAAGCTTTTGATAAGGTCCTACATGGCAGACTGGTCATGAAAGTAAAAGCTCATGGGATCCAGGGCAAAGTGACAAGTTGGATCCAAAATTGGCTCAGAGGCAGGAAACAAAGGGTAATGGTTGATGGGTGTTTTTGTAACTGGAAGGCTGCTTCCAGTGGGATTCCACAAGGCTCAGTACTAGGTCCCTTGCTTTTTGTGGAATATATCAATGATCTAGACTTGAATATAGGGAGCATGATTAAGAAGTTTGCAGACGATACTAAAATCGGCTGTGTGGTTGATAACGAAGAAGAAAGCTTCGGACTGTGGGAAGATATCAATCAACTGGTCAGGTGAGCAGAACAGTGGCAAATGGAATTTAATCCATAGAAGTGTGAGGTAATGCATTTGGATGGGCTAACAAGGAAAGGGAATACACATTAAATGGTAGGACACTGAGAAGTGTAAAGGAACAAAGGAACCTTGGAGTGCATGTCCACAGATCTCTGAAGGTAGCAGGCCAGGTGGATAAGGTGGTTAAGAAGGCATACGGAATGCTTGCCTTTATTAGCTGAGGCATAGAATACAAGAGCAGGGGAGTTATGCTTGAACTGTATAAAACACTGGTTAGGCTGCAGCTGGAGTACTGTGTGCAGTTTTGGTCTTATTACAGGAAGGACGTGATTGCACTGGAGAGGGTACAGAGGAGATTTACGAGGATGTTGCTGGGATTGGAGAAAGCTATGAGGACAGATTGGATACGCTGGGTTTGTTTTCCTTGGAACAGAGGAGGCTGAGGGGAGACCTCATTGAGATGTATAAAATTATGAAGGGCCTAGATATAGTGGATAGAAAGGGCCTATTTCCCTTAGCAGAGGGGTCAACAACCAGGGGGCATAAATTTAAAGTAACTGGTAGAAGGTTTAGAGGGGATTTGAGGGGAAATTTCTTCACGCAGAGGGTTGTGGGGGTCTGGGACTCACTGCCTGAAAGGGTGGTAGAGACAGAAACGCTCACCACATTTAAAAAGTACTTGGATGTGCACTTGAAGTGCCCTAACCTGCAGGGTTACCGACCTAGAGCTGGAAAGTGGGATTAGGCTGGATAGCCTCTTGTTGGCCGGCACGGACACAATGGGTACGAAATGGCCTCCTTCTGTGCTGTAAACTTCTATGATTCTATGAGACAGAGAGAGGGGCAGAGAAGGAAACAGAGAGAGGCAGAGAAGGAGAGAGAAAGCGAGACAGAGAAGGAGAGAGAAAGCGAGACAGGGAACGAGGCAGAAAGAGAGAGAAAAAGACAGAGGGGGAGAGAGGGAGACTGGGAAGTCATCCAGCGCATTGAAGCCAGCCTCATGAACTGACATTTAGTGCAGGGAGCATCCGTGTCCGGTAAACCCAGGCACACGCGAAGTTTAGTGTCGTCACTGGGTCTGATTTCAAGTCTCTGAGCTGTGATTGGCCGTTATCAGAATGTGGAAGGGGGGGGGGGCCCTCGGTGTGTTATAACCAGATTAGTGCACTGTTTGCAAATGACAGATATTCTAATTTAAAAGCTACACAACTACTAGTTAGTGTGAGTGAGTAGACAGCCTGTGAAATGACAAGTGTGAATTGCAGTGGAGACAAATGTTGCACCAGAAAGGAGTTACCGAGACTCATCACTAAAAGAATGATCCCCTTCCATGGTTCACATCCCCAAACTTATTGTCCTTGGCCAGAATCCCCAACAGTGCTTTAACCCCACTGAAATTCTCAAGAATGCTGCCCCACACAGTGATAGCATGGGGGTCTGTATCTGTGATTTCCCCTACACAGTGATAGCATAGGACGGGGTTCTGTATCTGTGATTCCCTCACACAGTGATAGGACGGGGGTCTGTATCTGTGATTCCCTCACACAGTGATACGACGGGGGTCTGTATCTGTGATTCCCCCACACAGTGATGGGACCGGCACATGAATTTAGGGCAGAGTCCGGGGAGCTGTGTTCTGCAGCTAACTCACATGGAACCAGACCAGGGAGTCCTGGATGGGCAACTAAAGTCAGACAGATTGCATAATACCTGAGGTCGGCCTAACCGCTCAGTCTTTGAGTATATTCAAGACAGAAATTGACAGATTTGTGGATTTTAAGGGAATGAAGAGATATGGGGAGAGCAGGAAAGTAGAGTTGAGGTAGAAGATCAGCCATGATCTCATTAAATGGCAGAGCAGGTTCGAGGGGCCGAATGGCCTATCCCTGCTCCTAATTCTTATGTTCTTATAACCTGGCAAGGACTCCTTTCTGATGGAGCTTGTAGACAAATGAAAACATTTAGCTGTGATCACAAACAAGATGTGCAGATAATGGGGTCAAATCCAACTACGGTGGGCCACACAACGGGCAGGAGCGAATTGGTCCCCTCCTCATTCTGTGCTCCCGAAGTGGAGTTTAACCCCCTCCAGCGTGTTCTTTAAACAGTGAAGCAAAAGCATTGTTAAAAGATGAGCAGCATGCAGATTGCCCCAGAGGCGGAAGACTATGAAACATCGCACTGAACTGCACGGTATTCGACCTACCGATACGCACCAGCATCCTTTACGTGAACGCAGATAATTCTGCTTCCCTTCAATATCCTACCTTCGGCTCAATGGCCTTCTGTTGGCTCAACACCAGTTCCCTAACTGTCCACCTGGGGGGGGGGGGGGGGGTGTCCACAAGTACAATCCCACCCCCACCTCCACCCTCGCCCTCCCTACCAACACCTCGTTTCTCCCCCTCCTCTCCTGAACGTGTCGTCCTCCTGGGCTGCAGTTCCATGACTGTTGGTTGCCATCCAGTACTCTTCCCGAATTCCCATTCATCATGTGTAAGTCAGCGCAGGTAGGCACAGTGGGATATTCGACTGACAAGGCTTCACTGCCAAGTCCGATCAGGTCCTCACCCATCATAAACACACACACTTTCCAGCAAGGGTCACTGGCTGCTGATGAGGACAGGAAGCCTGGCTAACCCGAGTGGTGAACAGGCAGGGAGCAGTGCTAACAGCATGCAGGAGAGCTCTGAGCTTGAACAGGAGCAGGACTCTGGAAGGGCAGCTCATTGGAGTGCTACTCAGGGCGATGCTGGAGAAGCCCAGCAGAGTGAAAAGAACGAGTCCCCTTGGGTCAAGTGATAGTGTTGAAGGTGGAGAGAAGCTTGGTGCTGCCCTCTACTGGAGGAGGTATGGAGACATGGCACTGCCTTTAACACGGGGAAGTGGAGGATGGGTGACAAGCTCACGTGTCAGCATGCGTTAACTCCCAGGCCTCACCACCATCTGGAAGGAAGGACTCCTACCCAAGGCTGGTGGGAGTGACGAGGTGGCAGGAGTGGGACTTTGTGCTGCTGGGGAACAGTTGTGGGAAGAAGCACACACACATCTGCAGACACACACACATTTGCATACATACACAGACATTTGTACACAAACCTGCACGCAAGCACGCACACACATGCCTGCACACACACACACACACACACACATATACACATCGGGACACATAAACCTGCACACACGTGCACATGCCTGCACACCTGTGTGTGTGCATGTATACATCGGCACTCTTCAGCAGGAGTGCCTGGATAGCAATCAGAAGGGGGAGCCCTGTCTGATTTTCCCCTCTCCAGCAAAGGGGACACTGAAGCCTGTATTACCCCAACCACTGCCCTGAGACTAGCCTGGCCTGTGTGCTTCAGTTACCAGCCAAGCCATTGGCGGAGCTACATCATCATATATTCCGATTAAGAAAAGCAGGATCCATATAAACAAGAGTGAGGATCCTTCCAAACCCACTGAGGTGTAAATAGTCTGAGCCCATGCCTTTTGTTACAGACACATTTGTAAATCGGTCATGTCCCAATTCAATTTAAAGCACAAGATACAGAACAACTCCAAGCTCAGAACACTTTGATTAAAATGTACAAGATGTGACCTTTTATTCAGATGCCAGCTCAGTGATGCAGTGTCACATCACAATTATGCAATGTGCCTATTTTTAGACAATTTGAGGCACTCAATCCATAGGAAATCTGTAACATAATGTTAAACACAGTCGCCCAGAACACATTGGCTTTTCAACTCCCTCAAATATCTATGTACAAGGCACATCGATAAGAGTTCAAATGGTTTCAGATGCAGACTGTGTTACGTAAAATCACAGCTTTTCAATAATCGTTCAGAGTATCTGTAAGAGTCACACATACCCTGCCGCTGTCGCTGCGAACATGAACTTATAGGTGAGGTGATATTCTGTAGGGAATGGCCAAACATAAACATGTAGTAGAATAGCAGAGAGAGAATGGAAATACAGTCATCACAGGTACAGGCAAATATCATATAATATACAGTCAGCAGTCAGGTGTTATATCATAATATACAGTCAATACGCAGACAGATGGTGTGTCATATAATATACAGTCAACACAGGGACAATGTGCAAAGAGACAGGGAGTATATTATACAATATGCAGTCTGCACAGGGAGTATATTATACAATACGCAGTCTGCACAGGGAGTATATTATACAATATACAGTCTGCACAGGGAGTATATTATACAATACGCAGTCTGCACAGGGAGTATATTATACAATATGCAGTCTGCACAGGGAGTATATTATACAATATACAGTCTGCACAGGGAGTATATTATACAATACGCAGTCTGCACAGGGAGTATATTATACAAAATGCAGTCTGCACAGGGAGTATATTATACAATATGCAGTCTGCATAGGCAGTATATTATATAACTATGTACGTACAAAACACAAGTTACTCTTGCTCTGCTGCTCTCCTGAAGGTATTTGTTCTCGCTGGGAAGTGAGTTATATTGTTGCTGGCAATCTTTCTCTCACTCAAGTGCTATCCTGTGTGTGAGTCCCGACAGTCAGTATCAGCAGGCGACAGGATCCATTGCCACCTGCTATCCCCATATTGGCTGCACTCTCCAGCTGGGGTCACTGGACAGGGATCAGGAGCAGGAACACTGGCTGATTTCCCCTCTCTCTAACCATGGGGTCACTGGACAGTGATTAGAAGCAGGAACCCTGGCTGATTTATCCCTTCTCTCTAACCATGGGGTCACTGGATAGTGATTAGAAGCAGCAACCCTGGCTGATTTATTCCTTCTCTCTAACCATGGGGTCACTGGATAGTGATTAGAAGCAGCAACCCTGGCTGATTTATCCCTTCTCTCTAACCATGGGGTCACTGGATAGTGATTAGAAGCAGCAACACTGGCTGATTTCCCCTCTCTCTAACCCAAGGGTCACCAGATGAGGAGCAGGAGCAGGAACACTGGCTGATTTCCCTTCTCTCTAACCATGGGGTCACTGGACAGTGATTAGAAGCAGGAACCCTGGCTGATTTATCCCTTCTCTCTAACCATGGGGTCACTGGATAGTGATTAGAAGCAGCAACCCTGGCTGATTTATCCCTTCTCTCTAACCATGGGGTCACTGGATAGTGATTAGAAGCAGGAACCCTGGCTGATTTATTCCTTCTCTCTAACCATGGGGTCACTGGATAGTGATTAGAAGCAGCAACCCTGGCTGATTTATCCCTTCTCTCTAACCATGGGGTCACTGGATAGTGATTAGAAGCAGCAACCCTGGCTGATTTCCCCTCTCTCTAACCCAGGGGTCACTGGACAGGGATCAGGAGCAGGAACCCCAGCTGATTCCCCCTCTCCCAAATCCTGGGTTGCTGATGAAAACTGCAGCACCCTTACTACTGCTTTCTGCATAGAACACGGTTCAAACTAGGGACCCTCCGATCTATATGGTTCAATACCACACTGGGAAACATCTTTAACCACTGAGACACTGGGGGCATCTGTAAACTAAATTGCACGATTGATTTCGTATACAAAACACCTCGTTAACAGCATGTACTCAGTGAATGTGGTCCATTAAGAGTAAGGCACAGCGGCGCCAAGTGCCTGAAGGGACAACCATGGTTTCAAGCTTCTACTGAATGCTCCATCAAACAGCGGCCACGGAGCATTAAGTAGATCAACTTAAAACAGGTCGCCAATGGCAGTCTTCCAGGACCATCTCAGGACGGGACCGGACCGCCGGTGAAGAATGTGCACTTCACGGAAAACTGAAAGAACAGCAAAATTTGCAGGTGTGCAAGGCATAGTGAGCTGGTGAAGCAGGACTGAGCGTGGTTCAGACTATAGTGCAAATATCAGTTCTGGGCCAAATTTAAACCTTATAAATGACAAATATATAACTCTATATTAAAATATCATTTCTGACACAGTGCAGTACTACAGTGTGGTCCTATAGTGCGATATACTGATTTCTAGTTGACCTCATGATAGCAAACAGTCATCTTTGTTTTTGCTTTTTCTCTTACCATCCTTTGTTGCCTCAGCAATTGATGGGCTTTGCGCCATTTTTTCATCTGCTTCCTCCGTATCTCGATCGCTCGCGCCAGATTCATCCCTTTGGCCCCCCCTACTCTGGCTGGATTGCTGGTCACTACTGTTAGTGCGTGCACTTCGCTGCCCCTCGCTCGCTGACCCCTGCCCCTCGCTCGCTGACCCCTGCCCCTCGCTCGCTGCTCCCAGCCCCTCACTCGCTGCCCCCAGCCCCTTGCTCGCTGACCCCTGCCCCTCGCTCGCTGACCCCAGCCTCTCGCTCGCTGACCCCTGCCCCTCGCTCGCTGACCCCAGCCCCTCGCTCGCTGACCCCTGCCCCTCGCTCGCTGACCCCTGCCCCTCGCTCGCTGACCCCTGCTCCTCGCTCGCTCCCATTTCAGCCCCACTGTTATCTATTTTGGGTTTTATATACTTGCTGGGCCCTGCACTCACAACGGGCTTGGGTGCGGCCTCACTTCCAGCCTCCCCTCTTTCCTCCTCACCCTCGGGTGCCTCCTTCTCCTCCCGAGTTTCATCCTGTAATAATTTACTCGTTTCTTCATCCCACTCAAACCTGCCTCCTTCCTCAGCATCCTCATCATCCCCTCCAATCACTCGCTCCTCTACATTACTCTGAGAGGCTAGTGCATCATCGGTCCTTGCTTTGTTTGTCTCACAGCCCCGTGCCTCGTGCTGTGGCTCTTTGCTGGTCCCAGACACATCTCCTTCCTCCTTCACAGGACGCTCGTTCTCTCCATCCTGCACTCCCAACCCTTGGTCTACATCATCCACCAAGACCGATCCACTCTTCACAAGGTCCTGCTGCACACTGCCTTGTGCTAGTTCCTCTGGCTCTTTGCTCAACTCACACCTCCCTCTTCCATCTTTTTCCTCACTCACAGCCCCTTCTAGCGTTTGGGCATTTCCCCCAATTTCACTGCTGCTATTGTTCTCTGGAACTTGCCCCGCTTCTTCCTCATCCTCCACTTGCAGACTCTCCCGGGCTGTTGCCTCGTCAGGTATTCCAGCCTCCTCTTCTCTCACCGCTCCTTGTTCACTTTTGCTGTCTGTTACTTTATGAACACATTCGGTATTACTCTCTGGTTTGCCCTCCTTGCCCTTGCTCTGTACTTGGTTCCCTTTGCCACTCTCTTGTACCACAGCACACGCCTGGCCCCCTAAGTCACACTCAGTTTCTTCAACACCTGTCATTCCCTCCAGCTCTTCCGTCTCTGCTGTCTGGACATCAGGAAGCATTGCTTCTTTTGACTCTTCAGCAATAATTACCTCCTTCTCGGTTTCCCGAATGTCTCTGCAAAATAGCTCCTCACTTTCCAGTCCAAACTTGACCTCACTCTCCTCCTCTCTGGGACCTTTGACCTCTTCCTCCTCCTCCTCCTCTCTGGAGCCTTTGATCTCACCCTCCTCATTCTCTCTGGGACCTTTGACCTCATTCCCCTCCTCTCTGGGACCTTCGACCTCATCCTCCTCCTCTCTGGGACCTTCGACCTCACCCTCCTCCTCTCTGGGACCTTCGACCTCATTCCCCTCCTCTCTGGGACCTTTGACCTCATTCCCCTCCTCTCTGGGACCTTCGACCTCATTCCCCTCCTCTCTGGGACCTTCGACCACACCCTCCTCCTCTCTGGGACCTTCAACCTCACCCTCCTCCTCTCTGGGACCTTCGACCTCACCCTCCTCTCTGGGGCCTTTGATCTCACCCTCCTCATTCTCTCTGGGACCTTCGACCTCATTCCCCTCCTCTCTGGGACCTTCGACCTCACCCTCCTCTCTGGGACCTTCGACCTCATTCCCCTCCTCTCTGGGACCTTCGACCTCACCCTCCTCCTCTCTGGGACCTTCGACCTCACCCTCCTCCTCTCTGGGACCTTCGACCTCACCCTCCTCCTCTCTGGGACCTTCGACCTCACCCTCCTCTCTGGGGCCTTTGATCTCACCCTCCTCATTCTCTCTGGGACCTTCGACCTCATTCCCCTCCTCTCTGGGACCTTCGACCTCATTCCCCTCCTCTCTGGGACCTTCGACCTCATTCCCCTCCTCCTCTCTGGGACCTTCGACCTCATTCCCCTCCTCTCTGGGACCTTCGACCTCACCCTCCTCCTCTCTGGGACCTTCGACCTCACCCTCCTCCTCCTCCTCTCTGGGACCTTTGACCTCTTCCTCCTCCTCCTCCTCCTCCTCTCTGGGGCCTTTGATCTCACCCTCCTCATTCTCTCTGGGACCTTTGACCTCATTCCCCTCCTCTCTGGGACCTTCGACCTCACCCTCCTCCTCTCTGGGACCTTCGACCTCACCCTCCTCCTCTCTGGGACCTTCGACCTCATTCCCCCCCTCTCTGGGACCTTTGACCTCATTCCCCTCCTCTCTGGGACCTTCGACCTCATTCCCCTCCTCTCTGGGACCTTCGACCTCATTCCCCTCCTCTCTGGGACCTTCGACCTCACCCTCCTCCTCTCTGGGACCTTCAACCTCACCCTCCTCTTCTCGGGGACCTTTGACCTCTTCCTCCTCCTCTCTGGGACCTTCAACCTCACCCTCCTCCTCTCTGGGACCTTTGACCTCATTCCCCTCCTCTCTGGGACCTCCAACCTCATTCCCCTCCATTTTGGGACCTTTGACCTCTTCCTCCTCCTCTCTGGGACCTTGGACCCCATTCCCCTCCTCTCTGGGACTTTTGATCTCACTTTCATCTTCCTTGTCTTTGAATATACTGTTAGCCTTTTCAGGGACTTTCATCTCAATTTGATCCTCTTCGTGGTTTTTGACCTCACTTTCACGCTGTTCCTCTCCCTGACCCTTGACCTTATCCCCATTGGAGCCTTTGGTCTGATCCTCATAATTTCTGGCATTTTTGACCTCACTCTCTTGTTCGTGATCACTGTCCTCACCTTTATCCTCTTCGATGCCTTCAACACCAGCACTGCGGCCTTTGACCTCACTCATATCGTCATTCTCCCCACAGCTTTTGACTTCACCCGTATCAGGAACTTTGTCTTCATCCTCATCTGCTCCATGTCCTTTGACCTCACCCTCACCCTCTCCAATGTCATTTTCCTCACCTTCATCCCCTCCATAGTCTTTGACCTCACCTGCATCGGGATCTTTGACTTTTGCCTCATCTTCCCCATGTCCCCTGACCTCATCCTCATCTTCCCCATGGTTCTTGACTTCATCTTCAATGTCTATGGCCTTACTCTCAGCCTTGGTTGCTCCTTCAGTCAGTGTAATTTCCTGGAGACAGCCATGCTCCAAATTGCCTTCTACCTTTCTTTGCTGCATCACCTGATTGGCTCCATCACCTTGCTCTGCACCTGTGTCTGACTCGGCTTCATCTGGTAGTTTATCTTTCCTTAATCCCAGGTCCTTCACTTCTCCATCCTGTAAACGGCCCTCTGTCCTGCCCGGCACAGTCAGCTCATCTCTCTGATCAGGTTCCTCATTAGGTACAAGGGCCTGCTTGACCTCATCTCTTACCATCGGTCCGCTTTCTCCTTTCAGATGACAAGCAACCTCTTCATCTTCATACACCTCCTGTAGGGTTGCCTGCATTGGTGACCCATTCCCTATCTCAATTCTTTCTTCTATTTCTTCCTCTAGCTCTACTGAGGCTGCGGGTTCATTGTCCATCAGCTGGTCCCTTCCCTCCTGATCACTTCTCTCTCCGCTCCCAGCGCCCTCCTCCAGCGGACCATCGGTTAACACGATGCCCTCCCCGCCTGGCCCGGATTGGTCATTTTGATCTGGTTCAAGGGTCGGCACTCGCCCTGCTTCTAGACTTCCCCTGGCTACATCATCGTGAAGACTTCCTGAGCAGATTTCTCTCTCTTGTGCTGTAGAATGTAGCTCGGTGTCCCCTACAGCCAGCTGCTCATGCCCTGTCTCTTCCACTTCATCCCATTCCTTCTCTTCAACATGGGCAAATCCAGCAGGCTTCTCCTGCGCCCTAGTCAAGGTGTCCCCTTTCACCTGGACCAACCCTACCCCCACCTGGGTGGCCTCCTCTTCCTCATCTGGTGACTCTTCCTGTAATTCATGAGCACACGTTTGCTGCTGCAAAATTTCTATCGCCTTTTCTAGCACTTTCTGCACTATTTGCTGAGTTTCCTCCACAATCATTCGATTGTCAGCTCCTGTCCAAATACTGTCATTCGGCACACCAGCCAAGTCATTCCCAACTTCTGGATGCTTTTCCTCAGCAATCCCCCCGTGGGGTCTAGGACTCCCTTCGTTGCTCTGGCTCCCCTCTTCATGATCAAGACTCCGGTTTATATTTTCCTGCACCTGCTTCCCATTCACTCCTGGGTCACTCTCGCTCTCCTCCTCCCCACTACCACCACTCTGCAATCCTCCTCCAGATCCCAGGGCACCGTTTATCCCCTCAGATACCTCTTTACCTCCAGTGTTTTGTGTGTCGCATGCACTTTGCTCTCCATCATCAAGACTGGGTGTGGTACATTCTATCTGGTCTGGGTCTCCGTTCTCTCTTACAGTCACTGCTGGTGTCTCACTCTCAGTCAGCTCCTCACACTTCTCACTTTTGTCCTTTTCTTGCACATTATTCATTAACATCTCCCGACTCCCAGTCTCCTCCATCTGTTCATCAATTCCAGTATTCTGCAAGACTCCTCCTTGCCCAACAGTCTCCAAAATCTCATTCCTCATTTGCAATCCGTGGCTTTCTCCTATAAGGACCATTGGAAGAGGTGAAGACATTCTGCCCGAGTTAACCTTACGAATTTTCTCTAGTGCTTTCCAATTTGCCAAGCATTTATAATATCCCTGCTTCTCCTGGTTGTCATTTAACAAAAAAAATTGGTGCAGAAAGATTTCACTGCAGCCCTCAAAGGAACTTTGATAAACACTCTGCTCAGCTTCAAAAACATATTAAAACAAAGTCAGAGAATTTTATTTGACCTAAAATCTGTTTAGTTATCTTCCACTGACAGTGGGCCAAAATTGACCAAATATGTCATTTCAGGAAAGGGGGTGGGGAGAGTCAGTAATTTACTTTAAAGGTCACTTACCCTTTGACCCGCTTTGATTTCTCTCCGCATAAAAGGGAACTTTGGGCTAATGCAGTAGCATGCAGTTGCCATCAGGTGGTGATGTTGCTCCATGGAGAATAATGAATTGATTCACATCTCACCACAGCCAACCTGTCTTCCTCCCTTCCCCTCTCCACCCTCCACTACCTGGTCATCAATCCCAACTCGGCATCAAATGCCATTCCCCAAATGAACTGGGAGAGTTGGCATTAAATGCAGAAACCTTCCTACGCCATCTCGGCTGCTGCTCTCCAGCGGGCGAAGTTCCTTTCAGAGAGTTGACAGACAATACAAGAAGTGGCCAGGTGTGCAGTGCATCTCAGCATCGCAGTCGGCAATGTGGTGGCTGCAAACTCCCGGCCAGCCTCGGCGGAGTGACCCACGAACGCTGTTACTCGTGTAACAGAGCCGTGCCCAACCCACTGTCTGCTCTCTGTCACCTGCTTCTCCACTCCACTCCTGCACCAGGCCTCAGGCTGCAGCTCTCCCTCGCACTCAGCGACACACCCACCCCCTCGGAAAAATGCTTCGCCTGCACGATGTGCCACCTGATTGTCTATCTCGACTTCCTACTCTTGAAGTTTAAAGGTACAATGAAACGTTGAACAAAATGTTACTTTAAGTTTAGTCGGGTCCCGGGAGGACTAGGTGAGTTGATAGATGGAAGAGGTGAAAGTTCAGTGTCTGACCTGAGTCCAAATTCAGCCTCGAGTACTGTGGTGAAGGCCGCCCGTGCCTGCTGGCTGTGAGTGGTCTGGGGCAGTGTCAGTCTTGCTGATGGTGGAAATGAGCCGACAGCAAAAATCTGCCACAAACTGGCACTTATTAACAATCTCCGAGCTGTCACAAGGCAGAGGGCCATCAGAAATGTTACAAAGCCACATGGGTGCTGTAGCGAGCACTCTTCAAAAGTTGGGGTTTTTTTTTACCTGATGTGTTGTACCTGCTCTGGGAGTGTTTGATGGGACAGTGCAGAGGGAGCTTTATGCTGTATCTAACCTTGCTGTACTAGCCCGGGTGTGTTTTCTGGGACAGTGCAGAGGGAGAATGTGGCTGGGAATGGAGGGACAGGGACGGGGGACGGGGGTGTGTTGGGGCAATCAGGGCTTAAATTCCAAACTTTTCTTTGTTGTTGCTTCACTTTGAACTTGAGGAATGAATGGGCCACATCGGAAACAAATGCAGAATAATTTGTTTTAAAAATAAAACTTGTGGTTTTGAGTTTACATTTTATAAATTACTGGACTTCCTAATCAAAATCCGGGTTGTCTGGAGCTAACTCAAAGGGGGAATTCCATCTCTAACAGTGTCTCCAGTTACAGTCTTCATTTCAACCTCTTTCCCTCTGCACCCACAGACCAAAACCCCCACAAAAAAGCCAAACTGCAACAAAAATTGTGAGGTTCATCAGTGAATCAGTTCCCCTGGGCACAGGGGTGAGGTTCATCAGTGAATCAGTTCCCCCGGGCACAGGGGTGAGGTGCATCAGTGAATCAGTTCCCCCGGGCACAGGGGTGAGGTTCATCAGTGAATCAGTTCCCCCGGGCACAGGGGTGAGGTGCATCAGTGAATCAGTTCCCCCGGGCACAGGGGTGAGGTTCATCAGTGAATCAGTTCCCCCGGGCACAGGGGTGAGGTTCATCAGTGAATCAGTTCCTCCGGGCACAGGGCTGAGGTGCATCAGTGAATCAGTTCCCCCGGGCACAGGGGTGAGGTTCATCAATGAATCAGTTCCCCCGGGCACAGGGGTGAGGTGCATCAGTGAATCAGTTCCCCCGGGCACAGGGGTGAGGTTCATCAGTGAATCAGTTTCCCCGGGCACAGGGCTGAGGTGCATCAGTGAATCAGTTCCCCCGGGCACAGGGGTGAGGTTCATCAATGAATCAGTTCCCCCGGGCACAGGGGTGAGGTGCACCAGTGAATCAGTTCCCCCGGGCACAGGGGTGAGGTGCACCAGTGAATCAGTTCAGCCGTCGCCGAGGGTGGGGTGCATTGCTCTATTAATTCCCAAATACACAGGTTCGCCTGTGGGTCGAATGGATCCAGAAAGGAAGGATTAAGATGCCAGTTTGTAAAAGGCCCACTAATTGCTCCCTAACAGTCTGGTGATCTCGCTTCACACACATTTGCCATTTAACTCTAACCTGTCCCCTCCACTTCCTCTCGCCCCTTCTTATTGCTTTGTGCAGAGGCCATTTCAGATGCATAATATCAGAGGGTTGATGCTGAGATTAGGGACACATTAAGCATGCTCCACTTACCTAGGGGTCCGTCGCCGGAGCTCTGTAGCTGGGCTGCAGTCTGAGGCCCTGTCTGAGCAGCCTCAGTGTGTGTGCTGCTTTCCTTCCCGACATGCTCAGCTTCTCCGTTCGTCATCAACCCGTAGGCCTGGGATAGAAAACGAACCACAGTTACAGGGTGGAACAGGCCAAACCTTTCCAGGCTCCCACACACAAGGAAGGGAGAGATGCTCAGCTCAATTGCTCATCCACATCATGGGCTCCTCCAAGTGGCTTCCAGGAGGGCAGGTATCACTACAGCCTTGTACGGCCTCACTGTAGCTACTGAGGCCGTACAAGGCTGTAGGGATACCCGCCCTCCTGTATGGCTCAGAGACGTGGACCATGTACAGTACACACCTCAAATCGCTGGAGAAATTTCACCAACGATGTCTCCGCAAGATCTTGCAAATCTCCTGGGAGGACAGACGCACCAACATTAGCGTCCTTGATCAGGCCAACATCCCCAGCATCGAAGCACTGACCACACTTGATCAGCTCCATTAGGCAGGCCACATTGCTCGCATGCCTGACACAAGACTCCCAAAGCAAGCGGTCTACTCGGAACTCCGACACGGCAAGCGAGCCCCAGGTGGGCAGAGGAAGCGTTTCAAGGACACCCTCAAAGCCTCCTTGATAAAATGCAACATCCCCACCGACACCTGGGAGTCCCTCGTCAAAGACCACCCTAAGTGGAGGAATTGCATCCGGGAGGGCTATGAGGCCTCGAGTCTCATCGCCGAGAGCATGCAGAAATCAAGCGCAGGCAGCGGAAAGAGCTTGCGGCAAACCAGTCCCACCTTCCGTTACCTTCAATGACTGTCTGTCCCACCTGTGACAGAGACTGTAATTCCCGTATTGGACTGTTCAGTCACCTAAGAACTCACTTTTAGAGTGGAAGCAAGTCTACCTCGATTTCGAGGGACTGCCTATGATGAGGTGCCAGACCTCATCCTTGGTCTGTGCTGAGCTCGCTGACCTGAGCTAGGCTATGAGGAGCGGCCTGACAGTTGGCTTCAGCTCACCTGGGTTAGGGAAGAGAGCGAGGAAGATCTGCCAGCACTGACTATCCAGTGAGAGTTTCCCTAGGTGGCCATTGGGTGAGGACAGGATTGGGCCCCATTGTGATGCCACCCCCACCCGCCCGAGGCATGATCCAATAAGCTGCTCACAGTTGTCCCCGTTCAAAATTTGCTAACACAATCTGTCAACGTGTGCAGGATGGAACCAGTTGGAATCGAAGTAGCTTGAATATACGGTGAGGAAGGTCAGCCCTGAGGAAGGTAGGGTGGTCCCTGGGTGGAGGGCTGGTGTCATTATATGAAACTGCTGTTTTTCCCTGTTCTGCCTCACCTCAGAACTCATTACTCTGGATAATCCACTATGCTGAGCATTAGTGGTGGGAATAAATCTCCTCAACACAAATGAAGATGGGGTATATACTGAGTCTCTTCCAACTCAGCCACATCCCTCCAGTCCCCAACCTCCCAGACTCTCAACTCAGCCACATCCCTTAAGGCCCCCCACCCACCAGACTCTCCGGTTGGGTACTTTTCCACAGGCAATGGTCTCTCTCCAGTACCTCACCCAAGTGATCCACTTTTCATGCGTAGAGTGCCGGCCGGCTGCTTGAACGCAGGAGGCACCGCAGTTGAACCTGCCCCAGTCCTCATACTTCCTGACCGATACCGGATAGTGACTGGGAGTCTGAGCCTGGATTCATTTCCCCCGCCCTGGCCCAGCGGCACTGAGACCAACAGTAACACAACCCTGGCAGCAGATACTGGCAATGGCAGACTCACTCTTGCACATCAAATGATCTTTAATAACCTGAGCACCATTCCAGCCCCCTCCCACCACACAACTCCACAATGCCTGTCAACACATCACCATTCAACCGTACCGTGAGCCGAGAGCCAGAGGCCCCATGCCAGGTAGCGGCCCAAGTCCCGAGTTCATACCTTCAATCTCTCCTTCAGCATCACAACCTCATCCCTGAGCTCATCCCGTTCAATCCTGATGGCCTCAGAGTATTCCTTCTGTCTTTCTAAGGCCTAAAGAATCAACAACGGGAGGCGGACAAGAGAGAGAGAGAGAGAGAGAGAGAGAGAGAGAGAAAGGAAAATACGTATAAGAGGGCAGAAAGGAGCAGAACCTGTGAAGCAGAATACCAAGAGGAGGAATACAGGCAAGATTCAAAGGTCGTTAAATAAAGGTTTCAATCCAATAACAGCAAGCTCGGACCCGCATGGTGATCGGAATAAATGGTTCTCACACACTCTAGGGGGTCAAACTCCTTTTGTTAGCCCCTTACCAACTCTCAACACCTCCAGTCTCTGCAACGTGATGAATCCCAGCCTCAGGAGAGCACACCTGACCTGGAAGGGGGAGGAACAACGGGTCCGTGGGGGAAGGAGCTACAGGTGATGGGAGGAGGGTCTGTGTCTGTGATTCCCCCACAGTGAATGGATGGGGGTCTGTGTCTGTGATTCCCCCACAGTGAATGGATGGGGGTCTGTGACTGTGGTTCCCCCACAGTGAATGGATGGGGGTCTGTGACTGTGGTTCCCCCACAGTGAATGGATGGGGGTCTGTGACTGTGGTTCCCCCACAGTGAATGGATGGGGGTCTGTGACTGTGGTTCCCCCACAGTGAATGGATGGGGGTCTGTGACTGTGGTTCCCCCACAGTGAATGGATGGGGGTCTGTGACTGTGATTCCCCCACAGTGAATGGATGGGGGTCTGTGACTGTGATTCCCCCACAGTGAATGGATGGGGGTCTGTGACTGTGATTCCCCCACAGTGAATGGATGGGGGTCTGTGACTGTGGTTCCCCCATAGTGATGGGGCAGGGGTTTGTGTCTGTGATTCCCCCACACAGTGATGGGATGGGGGTCTGTTTCTGTGAATCTCCCCCCCCCCTCCCCACAATGATGGGGTGAGGGTCTGTGTCAGCCATTTAAGACTGAGATGAGGAGGGATTTCTTCACTCAGAGGGTTGTGAATCTTTGGAATTCTCTGCCCCAGAGAGCTGTGGGTGTTGAGTCGTTCGATATATTTAAGGCTGAGATTGATTGATTTTTGGTGGAGGAGCTACATGTCCGTGGGAGCGACATCCCTAAAACATTATCTGATCATTACCTCATTGCTGTTTGTGGGAGCTTGCTGTGCGCAAATTGGCTGCCGCGTTTCCTACATTACAATAGTAACTACACTTCAAAAGTACTTCACTGGCTGTAAAGAGCTTTGAGACATCCTGCGCTTGTGAAAGGAACTGCATATCTGCAAACCAGTCTGTCAGCACTAACCCCCCTCCTGCGGAATCCGACAGGACTTTCTTCCTCAGGGAAAAGCCAGAATAAACCCACAAATGCGTTCTCCCTGGATTCGAAGAAAGTGCGGCCCAATCCGTTGGGAGAGATGGTCCGACCAATCCCACTTCCCTCTCGCCGTTTCCGTCAATCACCAGAAGCCCGAGCTGGCATGGCGAGCGTGCGGCCGTTAGCGTTAATGGCGGAGCGAACAGCAGGTAGCCACGGGGCCAGGTCCAGTGCGCTCAGGCTGCCCCTACCCCGATTTTTTTGTCCTTCCATTCCACAGTCTCCTGGAGGTCGGAGATCTCTCGGGTGAAGGAAAGCTGCTTCTGGTTCAGCTCTTGAATCTCCTGCCAGCCGGTCCCGAGCCGAGGAGCGCGAAGGAGGAAAGCAGAGGGAGAGAGAGAGAGAGAGAAAGGAAATGAGAAAAAAGGGTGAAGATGGGAAAGAGCATCGCAAAATAATTCAGACCAGAGAAGCAGCTCCTCACGTACATTTACATTAAAACACCACCTCCGATCAGTTAACACATCCTCAGCCAATGTACGTAGTTCAACGCAATCACTGTCTGACGCACTTATACTGCTGGAATGCCACTTTCTAAATGTCACTTAGTACAGACCAGCAGGTTCCAGTCCCTCTCCGTGCCGACATCTGACTTCACGCTGGGTGACCAATTGGGGCCCTTCCAATTGGTCCCAGCACACCTAGGAAATGGAGACGGATATTTTGCCAGGACTCCAGTGCCTCCTGTTGGCCAGTGTACAAGAGGCCAGGGATCGGCAGGGATGCCCTCCATGGTCAAATAGTGTGCTGGCGCTCACATGTGAAGAATGGCCCGTTAGGCAAGCAATGGGCAGAACCAAACCCAGACCCAATCATTGCCTTACTCCAATTTGAGTCAATTATTTGGGGATGAGACCAAGGTGGTGTTGAAAATCAGTGTGAGGGTGAGGGGTTGGGGCAGTGGAACAAAGTCAGTCTCAGCGGGTTTAGTCAACTCCAGGATAGGTCACAGAGCGGTACCGATCCAGCGGTACCTTCGTCTGGTGCACTGAGGCCTCATCAGGCCCTGCACGCTCTGGTATCTCACCCAAGTGACCAGTCTTCATGTGTGAACCTGATGCCGGGCTATTCGACCGAGCTTGTCCTCACACAATGTATGACCTTTGTAACTAATCATAAGTAACCAAATAACAATCATTCTAACTAAGCATTAACAATTAGATTGAAAAGGCAATATGACTGACCCTAGAGGAACCTGAACCCTTGGCTTAGCTCCTTGTCCGAGAGCTCCAGTGAGCCCGTGTCTCAGAAGGCCGTGAGCCCATGTGTCTTTCAGAACATCGAGCGTCCCGACAGGGAAAGGCTAATCCATCGGAACGGCTTTGCTGCTGGTCGTGTACAATGAGTGGGAACAGTTCACTTACCATTAACATCACTTCCCTCTCTTTAAGAGTCTCCTTCATCGCCTCGAATTGATGCTGTAGGCAGCTATAGGCATGTTTCTGTCTGTCCAATTCCTAGCGAGAGGAGAAAGTCAGGAACTTCAGCTCCAATACACAGGAGAAGTCGGAAACTGCACCATCTACAAAGCCAGTGATAATGACGGACTCTGTCCTCAGCTCAAATTCCAACCGATAACTGACGTCAATGCAGTCCAACAATCCAGCACCCGAGTGGTGGGACAGGGGTCTGTGTCTGTGATTCCCCCAAATGCTAATGGGACGGGGCTCTGTGTCTGTGATTCCCCCATACAGTGATGGGACGGGAGTCTGTGTCTGTGATTCCCCCAAATGCTAATGGGATGGGGTTGTGTGTGTGTGTGTGATTTCCTCCACATAGTGATGGGATGGGGTTGTGTGTGTGTGATTCCCCCACAAAGTGATGGGACGGGGGTCTGTGTCTGTGATTCCCCCACAGTGATGGGACGGGGTTCTGTGTCTGTGATTCCCCCAAATGCTAATGGGATGGGGTTGTGTGTGTGTGATTCCCCCACAGTGATGGGACGGGGGTCTGTGTCTGTGATTCCCCCACAGTGATAGGACGGGTGTCTGTGATTCCCCCACAGTGATGGGACGGGGGTCCGTA
The DNA here is from genome assembly GCF_044704955.1 of Pristiophorus japonicus. Lineage (NCBI taxonomy): Eukaryota > Metazoa > Chordata > Chondrichthyes > Pristiophoridae > Pristiophorus > Pristiophorus japonicus. The sequence continues at coordinate 211,797,522 of NC_091979.1, read as the reverse complement.
TCTGTGATTCCCCCACAAAGTTTAGGGACTGGGGGGAGGGTTTGGTCTGAGATTCCCCCACACACTAATGGGACGGGGGTCTGTGATTCCCCCACACAGTGACGGGATATCGTTATCATTGGACTATATAAGAGGCCCGTCCCTGTCACTGTGGGTGCTATGGTCTGCTGCCATTGGTCGATGACCCGGGACGCCCTGCCTACTCACCTTGGTCTTTTCCTCGTACCCCCGGTGCGTTTCCGCTAACTGTTCCTCCAGCTCCAGCAGACCTTCCTTCAGCGTGTCAACCTGGTACATGAGGTTGGTCTTTTCATTGTCTAGCTGTGCGTTTGACACCATGGCCTTTTTGTACTTCTCCTCCACCTCGACCAATGAGTCCTGGGATAGCCAGAAAAAACAACCGTCAGAGAAGCAGAAAGTGTTGGAGCTCTAAACCTGAACAGGACTGAGTCTGTACCAATTCACCGGGAGAATGGGGCGAGGGAGGCAGCAGGGGAGAGTGTAACAGGGGGGAGAGAAGGAGGGAAAGAGAGAGAAAGAGAGCGCATTGCGGGGACACGGAGCAGGGAGATAGAGAGTGGGGGGAAGAGTGCGGTAGAGAGAGAATGGGGGGAGAAAGGGAGCAGCCAGTGGGGGTGAATGGGGGAAGAGAGAGAGCGGGGCGGGCGGAAGAGGAAAGTGGGGGGAGAGAGAGAGAGAGAGTGAGGGCGGGGGAGAAAGAGCGGGGGGAGAGAGTGATAGTGGGCGGAGAGAGAGAAAGCGCCAGAGAGAGAGCAGGCGGAAAGAATGAGTGCAGGAGGAAAGCGAGAGGACGGGAGGGGGAAGAGGGAGAGGACGGGGGGCGGGGGAAAGAGAGAGAGGACGGGGGGGGAAAGAGAGAGAGGACGGGGGGAAGGAGAGGGGGCGCGGGGGAGGGGAGAGAGGGCGGGGGAGGGGAGAGAGAGAGCGGGATAGAACATAACATTAGAAATAGGAGCAGGAGTAGGCCATTTAGCCCCTCGAGCCTGCGCCGCCATTTAATAAGATCATGGTGATCTGTTCATGGACTCAGCTCCACTTCCCTGCCTGCTCCCCATAACCCTTTACTCCCATATCCTTCAAAAATCTGTCTATCACCGCTTTAAATATATTCTTTGACCCAGCCTCCACAGCTCTCTGGGGCAGAGAATTCCACAGATTTACAACCTTCTGAGAGAAGAAATTCCTCCTCATCTCATGTTTTAAATGGGTGACCCCTTATTCTGAGACTATGTCCCCTAGTTTTAGTTTCTCCTATGAGTGGAAATATCCTCTCTGCATCCACCTTGTTGAGCCCTCTCATTATCTTACATGTTTCAATAAGATCACCTCTCATTCTTCTGAACTCCAATGTGTGTAGGCCCAACCTACTCAACCTCTCCTCATAAGTCAACTCCCTCATCTCGGAAATCAATCTAGTGAACCTTCTCTGAACAGCCTCCAATGCAAGTATATCCTTCCTTAAATACGGAGACCAAAACTGTAGGCAGTACTCCAGGTGTGGCCTTACCAATACCCGATAAAGTTGTAGCAGGACTTCTCTGCTTTTATACTCTATCTCTCTTGCAATAAAGGCCAAGATTCCATTTGCTTTACTGATTACTTGCTGTACCTGCATACTAACTTTTTGTGTTTCATGCACAAACACCCCCAGGTCTCACTGTACCGCAGCACTTTGTAATTTTTCTCCATTTAAATTATAATTTGCTTTTCTATTATTTCTGCTTAAGTGGATAACCTCAGTTTCCCACATTATTTCTATCTGCCAAATTTTTGCCCACTAACTTAGCCTGTCTATATCCCTTTGCAGATTTAGTGTGTCCTCCTCACAATTTGCTTTCCATTTTTGTATCATCAGCAAACTTGGCTACATTACACTCAGTCCCTTCATCCAAGTCATTAATATAGATTGTAAATAGTTGAGGACCCAGCACCGATCCCTGCGGCACCCCACTAGTCGCTGTTTGCCAACCAGAAAATGACCCATTTATCCTGACTATCTGTTTTCTGTTAGTTCGTCAATCCTCTATCCATGCTAATATATTAGCCCCAACCTCGTGAACTTTTATCTTGTGCAGTAACCTCTTATGTGGCATCTTATCGAATGCCTTCTGGAAATCCAAATACACCACATCCACTGGTTCCTCCTTATCCACTCTGCTCGTTACATCCTCAAAGAACTCCAGCAAATTTCCCTTTCATAACACCATGCTGACTCTGCTTGATTGAATCATGCTTTTCCAAATGTCCCGCTACTGCTTCCTTAATAATGGACTCCAGCATTTTCCAAATGACAGATGTTAGACTAAGTGGTCTATGATTTCCTGCTTTTTGTCTGCCTCCTTTTTTAAATAGGGGCGTTACATTTGCGATTTTCCAATTTGCTCGGACCACCCCAGAAGAGAGAGCAGGATAGAGAGAAAGTACGGGATAGAGAGAGTGCGGTATAGAGAGAGCGGGAATGGGAGAGAGCGGGGGAGAGAGAGAGCGGGAGAGAGAGAGAGCGGGAGAGAGAGAGAGCGGGAGAGAGAGAGAGAGAGAGAGAGCGGGAGAGAGAGAGAAAGCGGGAGAGGGAGAGTAAGCGGGAGAGGGAGGAGTTCGGAATCTGTAAAACAAGCTTTGCATGTGAAGGGGAATGAGCACATTGGAAGAACTGGTTAGAGTTTGGGTCATGCCAGAATGAATAGAAACGTAAAGCATTCGGCCCCGTCCATGCTGTTAGTGAGAGGCGTATCGGATAGAACGGGATTAGATGGACCAGACCCCTGCTGGTTAGCACTATGTCTGCACCTAGCCAGCTAAGGACCACTGGGGTAGGGGCTCACACTCATTCCCAAACCGGATACCTGCAGCTTCTTCAGCCCCTCCATGTATTTTCCTTCTACATCCTGTATCTGGTCCTTTAGCTCAAAGATTTCCTGGGGGAGAATCAGACAGCAGAGTGAATAGAGAGAGAAAAACAGAGAGAAATGGTGAGACAGACAGAGGCAGAGAGACAGAGGGGTAAAAAAGAGAGAGGGAGAGAGAGAGAGAGAGACAGACAGTAAGACAGAAAAGAGGGTGAGCGAGAGATAGAGACAGAGGCTGCGAGAAAGACAGAAAAACAGATGAATAAAGGTCCAAAGAAGACAGAGAGAAAGATAATGACAGAAACAGAGCGAAAGAGTTAGCAGGGGAGAAAGAGAAGTAAGAGAAAGTGGGAGGGAAAGTAGAGAAATAGTGAGAGAGAGACAGAATGACAGACAGAGACAGAGAGAGAATGACAGAGACAGAGAGACAAACAGACAAGAGTCAGAGGCAGTTGGATAGAAAGAGATAGAGATAGAGAGGGAGGAATAAAGACAAAGAAGGGAAAGTGGGAGACAAACAGAGATATAAAGTCACGGTGATAGAGAGTCAGAAAGAGAATGACAGAGACAGAGTGTGAGAAAGAGACAAAGAGACAAGCAGAGTGGGATAAAAGGAGAGAAAGAAAGAGAGACAGAGAGAAAGAAGAGACAGAGATAGCAAGAGGAAAAGGAATGACAAGAGACAGTAACAGAGAATGGCAGATGGTCAGAGTAAGACAGAGAGGATGGTGGCAGAGGGAGAAAACGGGAGAGACAGAGAAAGAGGCAAAAAGAGAGTAGGGAAAAGGGAGAGGAGAGCCAGAGAAAAAGGTAGACAGAGAAAGATGGAGAAAAAAGAGGGAAGAGAGACAGAAAGCGGGAGGTAGGGGGATAGAAATACAGAAACAGAGACAGGAAAAAGAAGAGAAACAAAGAGAGAGAGAAAGATTTTAAAAAAGACAGGACGAGAGACAGAGGGCAGACCCAGAGCGAGAAAGAGAAAAAAGTAGAAAGAAAGAAAGAGAGGCAAAGACAGTGAGTATGAGAGACAGAGAAGGACAGATACGCCGAGGAAGAGAGACAGAGGCACATGGTGGCAGCACTGTAGGGAGATAAGAATGATGAAAATGAAATTCTACACCCAGATACAGGCCTTTCCCAGAATCCATGAGCTGACACCACAGGAGTACATGAGGGGTCGGCAATCCCAGCGGGAGCATCACCTCCAGACTGACACCCCTTCCTCTCCCACTGAAGGTATGTTTCGGAAATTTGGGCATTTGCCAGTAAATTTTCAATCTGTATTCCCGGCAAGTGAGGCTCCCCCACAGGGAGCACAATCCTTGAAATGACACTCCCCCCCGCCCCGACCTCGCACTTCCCTGCACCATCCCAAATTCTTCCTACCTTGATCTCTCGAATGGAGCCTTCAGTGTCCATCGAGGTGGTGGTGTCCCCACTGCCTCGCCTCGATGAGGTGCCCCCCAGGGAGGCAAGCGTAGCAGCAGAGAGGCTCGAGGCTGCTCGGGATCCCTGAAACAAAAAGCATGCCAATTAGCCAAGTACTCACACGGACCGAAGATTGTACTGCAGCCCAGGACTGATGTCTCAACCTGTTAATCACTACTGGCCACCGTGCCACATTTGCGGCCCCTGGAATTCAGCTTCCAGCAGGCAAGAACAGCTCCAACTGGAGAGGGACGACCAAAACCAATGCCAATTAGACAATAACTGAATGTCAAATTGAAAAGGGGTGTTGTAAATTAGTGACGGAACTAGGAGATCGATGGTACTGTGCAACTCATGTCCTTTGGACATCACTCACTTTCCCCTTCCCAGCAAGTTATTACGTCCACAGAAGACATGCTCGATGGGCCAGATGGTCTTTACCTGTCCGTCATTGTTCGTATGTTTGTAAGAGCCATAGCCCACAGGGAGCTTGACTATGTATCTAACCCGTGCTGTACCTGCCCTAGGAGTGTTTGATGGGACAGTGCCGAGGGAGCTTTGTCCTCTGTACCGTGGACTGTGCCAGCGGCTTGAAACTGCACCCGGCAACAGACCGTCGAGGGGAGAAAACTTGTGGCAAGTTCCTCACCTTTTCTGTAAAATCTTTCTCCAACCTTTCTTCCACCTGCAGGGAGGAGAGAAGGGAGAGGAGTTTAGAATCACAACCGCCATCGATAGCTGACACCCTCAAATAACATGCGCCTGAGAACTGAACTGAGCCCAGTGAGGTCAGTGCCCATGGAATCAGACCCAGTGAGGTCAGTGCCCATTGAACCAGACCCAGTGAGGTCAGTGCCCATGGAACCAGACCCAGTGAGGTCAGTGCCCATTGAATCAGAGCCAGTGAGGTCAGTGCCCATTGAATCAGACGCAGTGAGCTCAGTGCCCATTGAATCAGACCCAGTGAGGTCAGTGCTCATTGAACCAGACCCAGTGAGGTCAGTGCCCATTGAATCAGACCCAGTGAGGTCAGTACACATTGAATCAGACCCAGTGAGGTCAGTGCCCATTGAATCAGACCCAGTGGGGTCAGTGCCCATTGAATCATAGCCAGTGAGGTCAGTGCCCATTGAACCAGACCCAGTGAGGTCAATGCCAATGGAATGAGACCCAGTAAGGTCAGTGCCCATTGAACCAGACCCAGTGAGGTCAGTGCCCATGGAATCAGACCCAGTGAGGTCAGTGCCCATTGAATCAGACCCAGTGAGGTCAGTGCCCATTGAACCAGACCCAGTGAGGTCTGTGCCCATGGAATCAGACCCAGTGAGGTCAGTGCCCATTGAATCAGACCCAGTGAGGTCAGTGCCCATTGAATCAGACGCAGTGAGGTCAGTGCCCATTGAATCAGACCCAGTGAGGTCAGTGCTCATTGAACCAGACCCAGTGAGGTCAGTGCCCATGGAATCAGAGCCAGTGAGGTCAGTGCCCATTGAATCAGACCCAGAGAGGTCAGTGCCCATGGAATCAGAGCCAGTGAGGTCAGTGCCCATTGAATCAGACCCAGAGAGGTCAGTGCCCATTGAATCAGACCCAGTGAGGTCAGTGCCCATGGAACCAGACGCAGTGAGGTCAGTGCCCATTGAGTCAGACCCAGTGAGGTCAGTGCTCATCTAATTAGACCCAGTGAGTTCAGTGCCCATTGAATCAGACCCAGAGAGGTCAGTGCCCATCTAATCAGACCCAGTGAGGTCAGTGCCCATTGAATCAGACCCAGTGAGGTCAGGGCCCATTGAACCAGACCCAGTGAGGTCAGTGCCCATTGAATCAGACCCAGTGAGGTCAGTGCCCATTGAATCAGACCCAGTGAGGTCAGTGCCCATTGAATCAGACCCAGTGAGGTCAGTGCCCATTGAATCAGAGCCAGTGAGGTCAGTGCCCATTGAATCAGAGCCAGTGAGGTCAGTGCCCATTGAATCAGAGCCAGTGAGGTCAGTGCCCATTGAATCAGAGCCAGTGAGGTCAGTGCCCATTGAATCAGACCCAGTGAGGTCAGTGCCCATTGAATTAGACCCAGAGAGGTCAGTGCCCATTGAATCAGATCCAGTGAGGTCAGGGGCCATGGAACCAGACCCAGTGAGGTCAGTGCCCATGGAACCAGACCCAGAGAGGTCAGTGCCCATTGAATCAGACCCAGTGAGGTCAGTGCCCATTTAATTCTGACCCAGAGAGGTCAGTGCCCATTGAATCAGACCCAGTGAGGTCAGTGCCCATTGAACCAGACCCAGTGAGGTCAGTGCCCATGGAACCAGACGCAGTGAGGTCAGTGCCCATTGAATCAGACCCAGTGAGTTCAGTGCTCATTGAATCAGAGCCAGTGAGGTCAGTGCCCATTGAACCAGACCCAGTGAGGTCAGTGCCCATCGAATCAGACCCAGTGAGGTCAGTGCCGATTGAATCAGACCCAGAGAGGACAGTGCCCATTGAATCAGACCCAGTGAGGTCAGTGCCCATTGAACCAGACCCAGTGAGGTCAGTGCCCATGGAACCAGACGCAGTGAGGTCAGTGCCCATTGAATCAGACCCAGTGAGGTCAGTGCCCATTGAATCAGACCCAGTGAGGTCAGTGCCCATTGAATCAGACCCATGAGGTCAGTGCCCATTGAATCAGACCCAGTGAGGTCAGTGCCCATTGAATCAGAGCCAGTGAGGTCAGTGCCCATTGAATCAGAGCCAGTGAGGTCAGTGCCCATTGAACCAGACCCAGTGAGGTCAGTGCCCATTGAATTAGAGCCAGTGAGGTCAGTGCCTTTTGAACCAGACCCAGTGAGGTCAGTGCCCATGGAATCAGACCCAGTAAGGTCAGTGCCTATTGAACCAGACCCAGTGAGGTCAGTGCCCATGGAATCAGACCCAGTGAGGTCAGTGCCCACTGAATCAGACCCAGTGAGGTCAGTGCCCATGGAACCAGACCCAGAGAGGTCAGTGCCCATGGAATCAGACCCAGAGAGGTCAGTGCCCATTGAATCAGACCCAGTGAGGTCATTGCCCATTGAACCAGACCCAGTGAGGTCAGTGCCCATGGAACCAGACCCAGTGAGATCAGTGCAAATTGAACAAGAGTTAGTGAGGTCAGTGCCCATTGAACCAGACCCAGTGAGGTCAGTGCCCATTGAACCAGACCCAGTGAGGTCAGTGCCCATTGAACCAGACCCAGAGAGGTCAGTGCCCATTGAACCAGACGCAGTGAGGTCAGTGCCCATTGAACCAGACCCAGTGAGGTCAGTGCCCATTGAATCAGAGCCAGTGAGGTCAGTGCCCATGGAATCAGACCCAGTGAGGTCAGGGCCCATTGAACCAGACCCAGTGAGATCAGTACCCATTGAACCAGATCCAGTGAGGTCAGTGCCCATCTAATTAGACCCAGTGAGGTCAGTACTCATTGAATCAGATCCAGTGAGGTCAGTGCCCATCTAATTAGACCCAGTGAGGTCAGTGCCCATGGAATCAGACCCAGTGAGGTCAGTACCCATTGAACCAGATCCAGTGAGGTCAGTGCCCATCTAATTAGACCCAGTGAGGTCAGTGCCCATGGAATCAGACCCAGTGAGGTCAGTGCCCATTGAATCAGACCCATGAGGTCAGGGCCCATTGAATCAGACCCAGTGAGGTCAGTGCCCATTGAACCAGATCCAGTGAGGTCAGTGCCCATCGAACCTGACCCAGTGAGGTCAGTGCCCATCAAACCAGACCCCCTTGAGGCCAGTGCCCTTCAAACCAGACCCCCTTGATGTCAGTGCCCTTCAAACCAGACCCCCTTGAGGCCAGTGCCCTTCAAACCAGACCCCCTTGATGTCAGTGCCCATGAATCCGTCTCCAGTGAGAGTCAGTGCCCATCGAACCAGACCCAGCAGTGTGAAACTCGCAGAAGCACAACAAAGTACAATATAATGAGATCATACACAATGTGGTCACTGGGATAACTGACTTATTGCTTTCAATATGCAAACAGCAAAGCACAGTTAATCCAACACAATTTACTGTTGTGTGATACCAAAACCAAAACCTTGAACCAAATTACTCCCACCACCAGTGACAGACCTGTGCCCACCAGTACTGTACCCCAGTTTTATACAGTGACAGACCTGTACACACCAGTACTGTACCCCAGTGTTATACAGTGACAGACCTGTACACACCAGTATTGTACCCCAGTGTTATACAGTGACAGACCTGTATCCACCAGTACTGTACCCCAGTGTTATACAGTGACAGACCTGTACACACCAGTATTGTACCCCAGTGTTATACAGTGACAGACCTGTATCCACCAGCACTGTACCCCAGTGTTATACAGTGACAGACCTGTACACACCAGTACTGTACCCCAGTGTTATACAGTGACAGACCTGTACCCACCAGTACTGTACCTCAGTGTTATACAATGACTGACCTGTACCCACCAGTACTGTACCCATGTTATACAGTGACAGACCTGTACCTACCAGTACTGTACCCCAATGTTATACAGTGACAGACCTGCACCCACTAATACTGTACCCCAGTGTTACAGTGATAAACTTGTACCCACTAGTACTGAACCCCAGTGTTATACAGTGACAAACCTGTACCCACCATTACTGTACCCCAATGTTAGTGACAGACCTGTGCCCCCCCAGCACTGTACTCCAATGTTACAGTGACAGACCTGCACCTACCAGTATTGTAGCTCAGGTGCTTCGATGGGAGAGTTAATATACTAGAGGGAGGGGCTTTGTCAAACTCAGACATAAAGCAATGTAATTGAGATATGGGTCCACCTTGTGCCCAGTCCAAGATATAACATGATGTGTGCACAAAATGGTTCAATTTCCCACATGCTTACATTACTTTTGTTTTTAAATCCAACATTTGTCAACTGGACTGAGAGAATCTGCGACAGGGTAACACAACACCAATATTTCGGGATCAAGACTGGCCCAGGTGGTGGAGTCAATGCTTCCAATCAGGCTGCAGCAGGATGTGAGTTCACAACTGGATTTGTAGAACTGTTACCGGTAATCTTCACCTAGTGAAGGTTTCTGTTGAGGTCGAGAAGGAGACGAGGAGGAAGGAGAGGAGGAGGAGGAAGAGGGGAAAAAGCAGATATGCACAACAGTACAGAGCAAGTAATAGCGTCCTCACCACTGGACTTGCATGAGCCGAGCTCGCGCGGGACGAGGTGCGGGAGCCGGAGCCAAGAAAACAGTTGTATTCTGAGGGCTGGGTGAGCGGAAAAAGAGAGAGGATTAGACTGACAGTGTATAGGAGCACCTTATAACAGTGCTTGAATATAGTGACAATGTGCCATCAAGCATACAGCATGTGATGTCCCTCAAACATCGATAGTTTCATTGAGAGATTTCCACACCCCAGTGTTTGGGATCCAACTCTCTCTGGCCACCCATCAACACAAACATGCTCCACCTCCCTAAAGGCCCTGCTAAGGGCCTGATTCGGGACTGACCAAACGCCAGTGAGAAAACCGGGTGAGCTGTACTTGAGGGTCTGCCATCGAATCGCGGACAAAATCGGTAGGCACTGCCGAGGTCCTGGGTCTGAACTCATGCAGCCTCTCCCCTGACCCTTCGCCGCGCACCCCCCCACCCCCCCAACCTCCGACCCTTTGCCGTGGTCCCTCCCCCAACCCTATGCCACGGCCCTTGCCCCGATAGTGTTTAGTGCCTTTACTGTAACAAAACATCACGAGGCCCTTTACAGGAGCGAGTATCAAACACAATTTGACACCAAGTCACATATTGGGGCAGATGACCAAATGCTTGGTCAAAGAGGTAGGTTTTAATGAACATCTCAAAGAAGGAGACAGAGGTGGAGAGGTTTAGGGAGGAAATTTCAGAGGTTAGTGACTTGACAGCTGAAGGCACGTCTACCAATGGTGGAGCAATTAAAATTGGGGTGTTCAAGAGGCCAGAATTGGAGGAGCACAGAGATCTTGGAGGGTTGTAGGGTTGGAGGAGGTTACAGAGCTAGGGAGCAGTGAGGCCACAGAGGTTCAGTATAAGTTGGCTGTGAGTGCTCTGCATGTATACCACTCACACTGGTGAGGGTTGGGGGAGTGGCGGGGGGCGGGAGGGAGGGGTGGGGGAATCCAGGGCACTCATACCAACACCACAGACTCCAAGCTAGGACTGGGACCTGGTTTCATGTGGCCCTTGTGCCATGCAGAAAAAAACGGCCTCATTTTCCGAGGCTGGAGCTGGGGACAACGCTAGAATCAGCAGAGGACAGCAGTGACTGTAGGAGGGAGAGAGAGAGAGAGACGGAGACTGAGCCTTACTGCACGAGAGCTGGAAGTACTGTACCGGCGGTTCCCACTCCCGTCGTAGGCAGACATCTGGAAGAACGAAATAAGAGTGAGATAAAGATAACTGATGGCAGCGGCACGGCAAAGGCATCGGCGAATGATGGACACGTGGTGTAGCCATGCAGAGACCGATCGGTGAGGCGGGGGGAGGCAGTGTTTAGAGACCACTTCACAGCACAGTGCACAGACCCACACAATGCTCAGCAAGCGCAGGGAGACGAATCACTGACTCTTTGGACCCAAGAAAGATAAACTGGAGAATTTTCTAAATGTTGAGAAGTTAGGAACGTAGAGGAGTAAAAAGCACTCAGAAAGGCTTATGGAATATTTATCTCAAGGAGACTGAAATACAAGGGAATAGAAGTTATGCTTCAGTTGTACAGAGCTCTGGTTAGACCCCATCTGGAGCACCGCACCCCAGGAAGGATATATTGGCCCTGGAGGGGGTGCAGTGCCGATTCACCAGAATTATACCGGGGTTAAAAGGGTTAAATTACAACAACAGGTTGCATAGACTAGGCTTGTATTCCTTTGAGTACAGAAGATTAAGGCATGATCTGATTGAGGTATTTAAAATGTTAAAAGAATTCGATAGGATAAATACTGAGAAATTATTTCCTCTGGTGGGGAAATCCAGAACAAAGGATGATAATCTTTAAATTACAACTAGGCCCTTCAAGAGTGAAATCAGGAAGCACTTTTCCACACAAAGACTAGTGGGACCAAAAGTCTGTGGGTGCTGGGGGACAATCGGGGCTCTCAAGACAGAGATCAATTGATTTTTGTTGGGTAAGGGCTATGGAGCTAAGGTGAAAAAATCGAGTGAAGAAAGATATTAGCCATGATCTAATTGACTGGCAGAACAGGCTCGAGGGGCTGAATGGCCTCCTCCTGTTGAAAACAAACCCATTCACCACAAACAACAGGAGTTCGCTATTCACACCAGGGTGTCTGTTGCCTTATTTTATTAGCCTTGCAATGTCTTGGGGCTAGACTTTCCACTTAGATCGCTGGGGCCCAAAAAATAGGCGATGTTCCAGCCTTGGCGATGTGTCAGCCTTCATGATCGCTGGAACATCGCCCATTTTTGGGATCGCGACTTTCAGCTCAGCGATAGCCCAGCGTGTGGAAGGCAAAGCTTCCCTAGCAACGGCCTTCTGCGCACGGAATTCTTTTTGGTAAACAGGTTTTCCTGTGTTTCGGGAGGTATGGGGCCATCCACACATGCGCAGAAGGTAAAGGGAGGGGGAGGAAGAGAGGATAGAGAGAGGAGAGGAAAGCAGAGTCACAGAGGAGAGAAAGAGAAACTTTGACAAAAATGTCTTCTTCAGAAAACAGTGTGCAAGAGGGGGTAGGAGGAGGGCAAATGAGGCCCTCATCCAGGAGGTGCACTCCCGGTGGGCCCAATTAACCCGGGGTGGGCATGGGAAACCTCCACCCTGGGCTGACAGAAAAATTTGGAACGAGATCGCTGACGTTGATATGTCGGCATCCCATGAGGGAGGGGATCCGTCCAGTGCTGGAAGCGCTGGAACAACCTGATTGCTTCTGCAAGAGTAAGTATAGATTTTATATTGTAATGATGCAAATTATAATTATAAATCTCCTGGATTGAATATAAGCTTGTTATTCTTACATATATATTACATATATTCCCTGTTAAGATCTGGACAGGGCTATGAACCTGCACCCTTTTTAAGTCTCTCTGGCTGCTGTCACTTACACAGTGACCCAGCATGGACTGGGGGAGAGCTGCCTTTGCTCACTGTCTGCCCTGGGACACTTTGGGACATTAGCTCCTGTCATTACTGAGTTCAATGGTGATTGTAGTGGAGAGAGATGTTTTTGTCAAGCATTAGCTCCGAAACACGATCTTTGTTATAACCGTGCATCAATTGTGGATAAAAACCCTATTAACATATAATGTTGACGACTGCTGTCTTTCCATGATATCATATCATCAATCAGCTTATGCTATGCTCTTTTCACGTTTGCAGAAGAAGTTAGCGAAGAATAGGTCCAAGCGTAGGCAAACCGGAGGAGGCCCTGCCCAGCTAACTCCGCTCACGGAATTAGAGGAATGGGCGGCAGCACTCGGGGTCCACACTCGGCCGGCCACCCGCGGTGAGGGAAATCCCTCGCTTGCGTCACGTGAGTAATATGTTAAGCAGTGTTAAAGTAATGTAACGTTATTTCATTATAATATATGAATGATGTCATGTTATGCATGCAGCCTCTGTGCCACTCTCAGGTTGACAACATAAGAACATAAGAAATAAGAGCAGCAGCAGGCCATCTGGCCATATGTCCCCTTCTCTGTCCACTTCCCATAATCATTCTGTCTATCTCCGACTGATCCAGCCTCCACAGCTCTAGAAACATAGAAACATAGAAAATAGGTGCAGGAGTAGGCCATTCGGCCCTTCTAGCCTGCACCGCCATTCAATGAGTTCATGGCTGAACATGCAACTTCAGTACCCCATTCCTGCTTTCTCTCCATACCCCTTGATTCCCCTAGTAGTAAGGACTTCATCTAACTCCTTTTTGAATATATTTAGTGAATTGGCCTCAACAACTTTCTGTGGTAGAGAATTCCACAGGTTCACCACTCTCTGGGTGAAGAAATTCCTCCTCATCTCGGTCCTAAATGGCTTCCCCCTTATCCTTAGACTGTGTCCCCTGGTTCTGGACTTCCCCAACATTGGGAACATTCTTCCTGCATCCAACCTGTCCAAACCCGTCAGAATTTTAAACGTTTCTATGAGGTCCCCTCTCATTCTTCTGAACTCCAGTGAATACAAGCCCAGTTGATCCAGTCTTTCTTGATAGGTCAGTCCCGCCATCCCGGGAATCAGTCTGGTGAACCTTCGCTGCACTCCCTCAATAGCAAGAATGTCCTTCCTCAGGTTAGGAGACCAAAACTGTACACAATACTCCAGGTGTGGCCTCACCAAGGCCCTGTACAATTGTAGCAACACCTCCCTGCCCTTGTAATCAAATCCCCTCGCTATGAAGGCCAACATGCCATTTGCTTTCTTAACCGCCTGCTGTACCTGCATGCCAACCTTCAATGACTGATGTACCATGACACCCAGGTCTCTTTGCACCTGCCCTTTTCCTAATCTGTCACCATTCAGATAATAGTCTGTCTCTCTGTTTTTACCACCAAAGTGGATAACCTCACATTTATCCACATTATACTTCATCTGCCATGCATTTGCCCACTCACCTAACCTATCCAAGTCGCTCTGCAGCCTCATAGAATCCTCCTTGCAGCTCACACTGCCACCCAACTTAGTGTCATCCGCAAATTTGGAGATACTACATTTAATCCCCTCGTCTAAATCATTAATGTACAGTGTAAACAGCTGGGGCCCCAGCACAGAACCTTGCGGTACCCCACTAGTCACTGCCTGCCATTCTGAAAAGTCCCCATTTACTCCTACTCTTTGCTTCCTGTCTGACAACCAGTTCTCAATCCATGTCAGCACACTACCCCCAATCCCATGTGCTTTAACTTTGCACATTAATCTCTTGTGTGGGACCTTGTCGAAAGCCTTCTGAAAGTCCAAATATACCACATCAACTGGTTCTCCCTTGTCCACTCTACTGGAAACATCCTCAAAAAATTCCAGAAGATTTGTCAAGCATGATTTCCCTTTCACAAATCCATGCTGACTTGGACCTATCATATTACCTCTTTCCAAATGCACTGCTATGACATCCTTAATAATTGATTCCATCATTTTACCCACTACCGATGTCAGGCTGACCGGTCTGTAATTCCCTGTTTTCTCTCTCCCTCCTTTTTTAAAAAGTGGGGTTACATTGGCTACCCTCCACTCCATAGGAACTGATCCAGAGTCAATGGAATGTTGGAAAATGACTGTCAATGCATCCGCTATTTCCAAGGCCACCTCCTTAAGTACTCTGGGATGCAGTCCATCAGGCCCTGGGGATTTATCGGCCTTCAATCCCATCAATTTCCCCAACACAATTTCCCGACTAATAAGGATTTCCCTCAGTTCCTCCTCCTTACTAGACCCTCCGACCCCTTTTATATCCGGAAGGTTGTTTGTGTCCTCCTCAGTGAATACCGAACTCTGCATCACTGAATTCCACATAGGTGTACTACCATATGTACGACCGTACAATGCATCATTATGTAACGTCTCTTGGTCTCATTTATTGTCGTAGTGCTGCTCCTCCTTCGTATGCCAGCACAGCGCAAGAATGTGTACCCTTCCGTTCTAATAAGCTCAATTGTGTTTTGCAGGTCCAACAACACCAATGCGCAGCGAGGGAAGACCTCAACCTGCACAGATGCAGGTGGTCCTCACCACGGGTGGGGAGAAGATGATCTGTCAAAATCAACCGAGCCTGAGGAAGTCACGGAGGAGGGTGCCCCTAGCATCCCACCAGCTGAACTTTCACCTGTGGGACCTGCGGCCATAACGCCGTCTTCAACTGAAGAGGTAGCGGGACCAAGCGGCGTGCAACTGGCGACGCCAAGGCGGCCATTAGTGCCCTCGCAGACCCCATGGAGGTCAGGTCAGCGAGGTGAGCACACGCCTACCCTGACCGATCGCGTAGAGGGCTTGACACGACTGTGCGAGGAGACTGTCGCGATAAGCCGCGACCATCTCCAGGCGTTTGTGGCCTTCACGGAGGACTTCTCCCGGATGTCTGCTCGCCAAGCGGAGATGTCGCAGCAGACGCTCCTGGAGATGCCTGCACAGACCGCCGCCACCAATGCCTTGCTGCATGCATTTTTGGCGGGACACGGCACTGCACCCCAAGGTGCCGTGATCCGACACACCACAAACACCAGCACACAAGCGAGGCAGGAGGAAGCACTTCCTTCTGACTCGGAAGGCAATTGGCCAGCTTCGTCTTCCCCTCCAACACCCCCCCCCCCACGTCAGGAAGTCTTGACGTTGCCCACTGCATGCCAGCTTCGTCTCAGTACCTGGGGACCAAAACGGGTGGGTGGGGCTAGGACACGGGGGAAGGTGGGGGGGGTCCAGGATCTGGAAGGAAACGTGGCCGCAGGTAAGGGGGGGGATGGGGGGGTGCAATGTTTTTTTATAATTATTAATATTGTTTATAGAGCAGATCCCACAAGCGGGATGATGATGGGGGAGAGCGGGATGGGGAAAGGGGAGGAGAGCGGGATGGGGAAAGGGGGGGGGGGGGAGAGCGGGATGAGGAAAGGAGGGGGGAGTGCGGAATGGGGAAAGGGGACGAGAGCGGGATGGGGAGGAGCGAGAGCGGGATACGGAAGAGTGGGATGAGGAGGGGAAAGAGCGGGATGGGAGGGGGGAGCGCGGGATGGGAAAAGGGGGAGAGAGTGCGATGAAGAGGTGGGAGAGCGGGATGGGGAAAGGGGGAGAGAGCGGGATGGGGAAAGGGGGGGAGAGCGGGATGGGGAAAGGGGGGGAGAGCGGGATGGGGAAAGGGGGGGAGAGCGGGATGGGGAAAGGGGGGGGAGAGCGGGATGGGGAAAAGGGGGGGAGAGCGGGATGGGGAAAGGGGGGGAGAGCGGGATGGGGAAAGGGGGGGGAGAGCGATGGGGAAAGGGGGAGAGAGCGGGATGGGGAAAGGGGGGGAGAGAGCGGGATGGGGAAAGGGAGAGAGCGGGATGGGGAAAGGGGGAGAGAGCGGGATGGGGAAAGGGGGAGAGAGCGGGATGGGGAAAGGGGGAGAGAGCGGGATGGGGAAAGGGGGCGAGCAGGATGGGGAAAGGGGAGCAGATGAGGAGAGCGGGAGAGTTATTGCCAAAGGCAGAGTAGAGACAGCTGGAGTGGGTGATGGGGAATGGAGAGTGAGGAGCGGGTGATGGGGAATGGCGGGAAGGAGGAAGGGGTGAGAGCGAAGGGTTAAGCGAAGGTGAGGGAGGAATGCAACACACGAGGTTTTAGTGTGAACCAGGAGGTGGTTTACAGGAAGAACCCAACCGTGCCCCACACAATGAGCACGGCAGGAGATTGAAAACCAACAAACCGCTGTCTCCTTCCTGAGCCACTGTTTTGATGATTTCAGACTGTCATCACTGTACCAGGAGCTCTGTGCATTACCAGTGAGTGAAAGAAACACAACAAAGCATTACAGACAGTTACCGCAGCAAACAGCTCAGCTCAAACTGCATTCGGGGACCGAATGACTGACAGAATTCTGACTATGAAGACTCACACTCACACACGCAACACACACACACAAAGTACTAACCCTACTGGACTGTTTACTCGGTCCAGATCCACAGGACAGCTGATCAAAGCCATTTGCCTGTCAGGAGAGAAGAGCAGTCCATAAAGATCGATTGAGGTGCGGGTGGCAGCAAGAGGGGGAGGCGGGGAGTGGGAGCCTGGCCTTGACCGATCCTATCCCACCCTTGGTTGGCACTATCCCATCACGTCTGTGGGCACATTCGCGGGCTCCCACCCAACAATGAGGGCCCCCCACAGCCCTACATCCACAAAGCGGAAATGTGACATGATACAGTATGTGCCTGTGCCAGCTCTTTGAAAGAGTTATCTAATTAATCCCACTCCCCTGCTCTTTCCCCATAGCCATGAAAATTTCTCCTGTTCAAGTATTTATTGAATTCCCTTTTGAAAGTTAGCATTGAACCTGCTTCCACCGCCCTTTCAAGCAGTGCAGTCCAGATCACAACTCGCTGCCTAAATAAAATTTGTCCTCATCTCCCCTCTGGTTCGTTTGCTAATTATCTTAAATTTGTGTCCTCTGGTTGATGACCCTTCTGCCACTGGAAGCAGTTTCTCCTTATTTACTCTATCACAATCTTTCATAATTTAGAACACCTACTAAATCTCCCCTTAACCTTTCTCTGCTCCAAGGAGAACAACCCCAGCTTCTCCAGCCTTTCCACATAACTGCATCCTCTCTAAGTCCTTGACGTCCTTCCTAAAGTGTGGTGCTCAGAATTGAACACAATACTCCAGCTGAGGCCTAACCAAAGATTTATAAATGTTTAGCATAGCTTCCTTGCTTTTGTACTCTATGTCTCGGTTTATAAAGCCAAGCATCCTGTACGCTTCTTTAACAGCCTTCTCAACTTGTCCTTCCACCTTCAAAGATTTGTGTCTGGTCCCAGAGGTGAAAGGCCAATGCCTAAACTGAATGTACTTCCCCCTTAAGAACAAATACACAATAATGGAATAAATTACACTCCTCAATGAGCAGATTTAGACATGTCTGTGTCTGGGTCAGGCTGGGCTCAGTAACGAGAACTGTTCCCATGGCACAACCCACTGTCCCAACCCACTGTCAGCCAGGATCTTATTGAATGGCGGAGCGGGCTCGAGGGGCCAAATGGCCTACTCCTGCTCTTATTTCTTATGTTCTTATAACCATTCTTTATTATTAAACAAGACTTATTTTATATTAGCTCTGATCAAAATAGATCTTTTCATCTTGTGTGGAATTCAGTCTGAATACCCACTCGTCTCCTGAAATCTGTGGAGATCACAGCATCTTCCAGTCAGAGGGCGGAAGTACTTAAAGACTGTGGCACTGCGGAGACGAACGGATAGCCCTTACAATCCAGCCCAGACAGGTCTCCTCAGTCTGTAACCAATCGTGAGAGTTTGAGCCATCTCAAACCAGATGCCCAGGTCAGGGGCTACAGCATAAAACTGCTCCAAACAGGCAGCAATTGACAAAACCACTCATGCCACAGATAGCCACTTCAGGAAAAGGAAGTTTCACCATGCAGGGGGGAGACTTCTCAGGTTGGGATTTGGACAGTGTAGAGGGAGCTTTACTCTGTATCTAATCCGTGCTGTACCTGACCTGGGCGTGATTGATGGAACAGTGTAGAGAGAGCTTTACTCTGTATCTAATCTGTGCTGTACTTGCCCTGAGAGTGTTTGATGGGACAGTGTAGAGGGAGTTTTACTTTGCTGTATCTGACCCATCACATTGTCTCCTACTATAGCCCATTCTGTCCAAGGAATTAATCTCCAAGTCTCCTTACCCCCTCTTACTGCACCTTTGTTCCAAAAACCCAAATTTGGTATACTCTAACTACTACTTCCTGATTTACTGTCAGTTGAGGCTCAGTGGGTAGCACCCTTGCCTCTGAGTCAGAAGGGTGTGAGTTCAAGACCCACTCTGGAGACATGAGCACCTAATCCAGGCGACACTGTCGGAGGTGCAGTCTCTCAGATGAGATGTTAGACCAAGGCCCCGTCTTCCCTCTCAGGTAGATGTTCCCTGGTGTCCTGGCCAATATTTGTCCCTTAATCAACTTCACTGAAACAGATTATCTGGTCATTATCACAGTGCTGTTTGTGGGAGCTTGCTGTGTACAAATTGGCTGTCGTGTTTTCTACATTACAACAGTGACTGCACTTCAAAAGTACTTCATTGGCTGTAAAGTGCTTTGGGAAATCCCCAGGTTGTGAAAGGCACTATGTAAATGTAAGTCATTTCTTTCTTTCTTTGTTTCCTACTCCATCTGCTTTACTATTCTTCTCAACCTCGGTGAAGTACTGCCTTGCAAAGAGTGCCTTTCAGTCAGATGGAAAGAAACAAAGAGTAAAGGCGAGCTGTCAGGGAGAGCAGTGGCCGGAATGGGTCAGCAAGTAGCAGGCCTGTCTAATCCTGTACTGACACATACAGAGGCTCAAGTGCAGTGAGCGGGCTCATCCCCTGAATGAGGCTCTGCATGAAAAGGACGAGGGGGCCGAGTGCTTCTACACAGCTTGGCGTCGCTTCCCTGCGGTGCATGCGGAAAAACCTTAACATCGTTAACGTAGGTATTGCTCCCCCGCCCCTCGCTGCGCATCTCACGGGCACAGTTGTCTCCTCTCCTCGCCTGAAGTCCAGGTCCGTGAGTGCCAGCTGAACCCTGGTGCCTCACCCCAAGCAACTGATGGGGGGGGGGGGGGGGGGGGGTGGAATTCCACCATGGGGGGCTTCACAACAGAACCCAACCCTGTCCTCACCCGACACCCATGTGCGCAGGCACGCATCTATCCCATGGACTCCCTTGCCCTCCTTTCACTGCTGAACTCAGAGCAGGGATTTATTAAAAGGGGAGAGGTTGAGCGCACTGCAGCCGGTGCCTTTACCCATGCTGTCCCTCCACATGATGGTTGGGAGCCCCGGGTGCTTCGAGATCCGGGAAGGGGGCGGGGGGGAAGTGGGGAGGGGACTGTGCCACCCGCCCCTCTGGGCTGGGAGAGGCGCAGAAGGACGCAGAGTGTACCCGGGTACTCCTCAGAAACTGAGTGCCGCCGCGGCCTTTGCTACATACGGCTTTCGTTTTCTTCTTCTTTCGGCTCTTCTCAGCAACCTGTTTCACACAGAGCAACGAGAAAGTGAGAAAAGGTTCCAGAACAGGGGGGTGAGGGTGTGGTCTCGGCGAGCACGGGGAGGGGCTGCAAGTCACTCACAGTGAAACCCGACACAAACTATGCAGCACGCAGAGAGCTTGTCCCACCCGTGCCTCCTACCCATTCCCTTTGGCCTCCGGTTAAACCAGGAGGGGGCCTGCAAGAGGCTCAGTGAACCAACAAGGGGGAAGCTGGGAGTATGCTGGTGCAAGCAGGCCAAGCTGTGTCAGCGGTGGAGGCATCGACCCCCCTCCGCCAGGGTCGAGGGACGAGGGCCTCCCTCCTCCCTCCTCCCTGCGCATCCTGACTCA
This sequence comes from Pristiophorus japonicus, assembly GCF_044704955.1. Classification (NCBI taxonomy): domain Eukaryota; kingdom Metazoa; phylum Chordata; class Chondrichthyes; family Pristiophoridae; genus Pristiophorus; species Pristiophorus japonicus. The sequence continues at coordinate 211,777,196 of NC_091979.1, read as the reverse complement.
GTCACCACACCCGCTCCGGTAACCCGCTCGAATGGCCAGTCATTGTGCGCGAGTCCAGCGAGCGAGCGCTAGCAGGACGTTTGGGCTGAGGATACAGCACTCAAAGTTCACACACAGGGGCTATGGTTAGAGTAGTGGTTATGTTACAGGACTAGTGAGCCAGAGAATGCAAGCTCAAGTCCCAACATGACAGTTTGAGATTTTAATGCAATTTTAAAAAATTTGGAAATAAAAAGCTTGTTTCCGCAAAAGTGACTATGAAACTTTTGGGCTGTCGTTAAAATCCAATCGGTTCATTACTGTTATTTTAGGACGGTCTGGCCTATACATGACTACAAATCCACACCAACATGGTTGGCTCTGCGCTGCCCTCTGAAAGTGGCCCAGCAAACCACTCCGTTGTATCAAATGGCTGGCAGCAACACCACCTTCACAGGGCAATGAAAAGCAGGCAATAAATGGCCGCCTTGCCAGCACTGATTTTTCTCCCCTCCCCAACCCAGGAGCTCTGAGCAGTTGCAGCTCTCACCCTCCACCTCCCCGTAGGTGTTTGTTAGAAGAGGGGTATACAGACTCCAGGTGGCTCAAACATGCATCAACGCGTCAAGGACAAACAAGCTCCCATCCTGATGTAGTGACCCCCCTCAGCCCCCACCTCTTCCTCCCCCCTCACCCCACCACAAACCAGCACTTACCCCACTAGTTTACAGGCAGTTGTTTTTTACTCCAAGTTCTCCACCACCACCCAAAAGACACTGTCTCTTTCAAGGGTGCAGGCACCAGCTGCCCCAACACCTCCTGAGAGGCCATTCTTCACAGGTCAGGGTAGACAGTGAGTATCAGTAGGCTGGTGAACCATGTGTGTGAATCTGCCCAATACTCGCATTCACATACTTACACCCAACCACACAGAGACACATAAACACACCACGCAAATGCAAACACACACACACAGGCACACACACACACACCACCCAAGCACACATTTCGTGCGAACACACACACACATAAATGCAAACACACACTCACACACGCAAACACACAAACTTTCCAAGGGAAGCAGTGGGCAGGAATTGGGACCCCAGGGGCACAGAGGCCAATTGTGACCCCTCCGCCTGCGCTGCCTGATACACAAGACAAGTGTAGATCAGGGGACTGAGCCGGAGTCCTGGCTGTGCTGTGTGGATGGTGGAGAGAAAGGTCACCCTCAGTGGTGCAGTCAAGGAGCTGCACTGTGTCACTTCCTCTGATTCTTATCTCCAGAACTTCCTGTATCTCAGTCCAATTCCTCTCATGCAAAGTCTCAGGCCTTTTGCCCTGAGTTTTGAAATGCGTAGTTAGCAGATACGCAGCAGGCTGAAGGAGGTTGGCACCAAAGGTCATTGGCAGTTGGCTCTACTTCAATGGGGAGGGAGCAGGGAAGGAGAGCGTGCCAATGTTCGCCAGCTCTGAATGAGGGAACAATTTGAAAAGAGCTGACTGTGGAGCAGACCACCTGAGGGGACAGTTGCCTCACCGAGCACTGCATCAGTTGGACCCCAGCCTCAGCAACTGGGTGTGATAGTGTAGTGGTTAGGTTACTGGACTAGCAATCCAGAGTCCTGGACTAATTAACCAGAGAATATGAGTTCAAATCCCACGAAGGCAATTTGAAAATTTGAATCGAATTTTAAAAATCCAGAAATAAATAGCTGGTATAAGTAAAAGTGTCATAAAATCCCAATTGGTTCACTGATGGCCATCAGGGAAGGAAACTTGCCATCCTTTACTGGTCTGGCCTATATGTGACTCCAGTCCCACAACAACTGCCCTCTGAAATGACCAAGCAAGCCAACTCAGTTGTTTCAAACTGCTACCAAGAATAAGGAGGCCTATCACCACCCTCTCAGGGCAACCTAGGATTCGCAATAAACGTCGGCCTTGCCAGCGACATCCACATCCTGAATGATTGAAACAAAACACAGCCACAGCACAATAATTAGTCCAGTTCGTGGCAGGCACTCAGTGAGTTCATGATCTCACCCTTCCAGAGGTGCCAATACTCTCATAATCGGCCTGTCGGGTGAAAGGAGAAAGCAAAACTCATCAATAGAGAGGAGAGGACTGTAAACAAGATGAAGTGGGTTTGGTTAGCATAGGGGAATGGAATCAAGCACCAAGGGACAACATCAAAAATTCCCAGGCCAGGAAATTATGCTCTGAATGGAATTAGGCTTGGTGCTGTGGAAAAGCAGAAGGATCTAAGTACATAGATTCACAGGACATTAAAGACAGCACCTTAGGTTGATCAAGCTGTTAAAAAAGCTAATGGCATTTAAGGTTTTATCACAAGAGGGTATAGAATGTAAAAGTCATGAGGTTATGATGATCCTTTATAAAACCTCAATCAGACCTCAGTTAGAGAGTGCTGTGTTCAGTATTGGGCCCCACGCTTTAGGAAGGATATTGATGCTTTAGAGACAGTGTAATGTAGATTGACTGGGAACCTGTCTGGTATAAGGAAGTACATTAAAACTCAGCGCCCTTTTCATCAGAACATCGTGGATTAATGCGCCAATATGCTAAGTCCCAGAAATTCAGGTCATTTGCGCCTTCTATTAGTGCTAATGGGGCGCAAACAACTTTGCGACCGCTGCGACGCTGCTAACGACTCCCGCTAAATCCAGCGGGAGTTTAGTGGCGGCACTAACCCGTAGCACCCCGCTGCGCTGGCGATGCTGATGTCATCACTGTGCGTAGTGCCCCAGACCTTAAATTGCATATCGGCCCCCTGAAGCTACACCGGGCGATGACAGCAACAGCTTAAGGGGACGAGTACCAGGCGGCTGGCTGCTCGCGGAAACTTAAAGGGCAGGTGTGCTGCGGGAAAAAATAATTGGCCAATATTTTCCTGCACCCTATTAGCGCTTTCAACGCAGGGTCTGTGCCGCAATCGGTCAGTCCCGCACTCTGCTTGAGTGCCGGGCTGTTGGCACGGCATCCCCATTCCCCGGTGGTCCAGGTAGAACCTTTTTTTTGCTGCACAGTCTGCAGCTTGGGCCCTTCCCTTTAATTAAGGGACGAGCACCTCCTATGCCCAGTGTGTAGCGTGTGCCCTGCTCCCGCTGTGTCCGTTTATTTTGCGCTACATTTCCTATCGGGGGCGGCGACCCCAATTTCTCGCGAGAAGTGAGACGTCTGCGCCGTTATCCAATTCTTCCCCGTACCTGTTTAAAATTATGGAAGGATGGGACAGGGTAGTTAGAAGCAGAATGTTTTTAATAGTTCAGTGGTGTAGAATGAGGGCCATAAATACAAGATTTAGATACAAATACAAGAGGGCAGAAGAAACGTCTTCACACAGAGTTGTGAAGATGTGGAATTAATTTCCAGGGTTAGTGGTTGAGGCAGAAACTGTCAACATTCAAGATTAGACTGGATAGATGGATTCAGTAAAATGGGTTTGAGAGATATGGGGAGCAGGGTGGATAAATGTGAATTGGGACTATTTGCTCGCAGACTGGTTGGGCCGAATAGTCTGCTTCCGTGTTATAACTTTCATGTATTTCATTCTACACAAAGCAAGCTATGATCAGACAAATTAATACAATTAGTACAACTTGTTTGTAATAATAATTGTACTAAGCATACCCACATCAGTAAGTCGTCTTATTTCAACCAATAATGATTCGTGGGGTCTCACTGTTTAACACTGGGGTACAGTACTGGTGTGTACAGGTCTGTCACTATATAACATTGGGGTGCAGGACTGGTAGGTACAGGACTGTCACTGTATAACACGGGTACAGTACTGGTGGGTACAGGTTTGTCACTGTATAACACTGGGGTATAGTACTGGTGGGTACAGGTTTATCACTGGGGTACGGGTCTTTCACTGTATAACATTGGGGTACAATCCTGGTGGGTACAGGTCTGTCAATGTATAACACTGGGGTATAGTATTGGTGGGTATAGATCTCTCTCTGTCGAACACTGGGGTACAGTACTGGTGGGTACAGGTCTGTCACTGTATAACACTGGGGTACAGGTCTGTCACTGTATAACACTGAGGTACATTACTGGTAGGTGCAGGTCTGTCACTAACATTGAGGGTACACACAGTCCCCAAATCAGACTGTGTATACAGCACACAGTCCCCAAATCAGATGTGTGTACACCACACATAGACAACAGCTGGATGTATATTTCCCGGCTCCGTCAATAGTAGTTACATACTTAACAGTTATTAAACATCGGGGAGATAATAACATTCCTCAAGAATTGTGCGTCTAAAAACGATTGCTATGATTTCCTACGGCAGTGACATTTGAGTGTTCAGTGGCTGAATTCAGCCGCTCCAATTAAATAATCCCGACATCCTACAATAGCAGAAGCAGCATTTGACCAGTACTTGACACCATAACAGGTGTGGAACTAGAATCTACAATTTCTAGTGTTGCTGGTTAAAGGGAGGCGTGCAGAAATTGACCAGAGATCGTCCTATTCTACTTCCTGTGACTGAGAGCCAGCACTCCCACACCGAGCGAGGTAAGATCCACAACGCTGCCAGAGAGGGACCCGCCATGGAATCAAACCAACCCTCCAACAATCATTGAGATAGAAAATAAAATGACACTAACCCGGACACTGCCACGACTCCCCACCGACGTCCAGTCATCTTCATCAGACACCTGCACGAGAAACAAGTATGTGAGCAGACAGATAATACACACTGAGCAAACCCGAAATAGAGGGAAGCAGAGCAGGAAGCATGGGAAGGGGGCTGGGGGGGGGGGGCAGAATTGGATGTGATGATGAGGAGAGACAAACAGACAGAGAGAGTCACGGGACACTATGGGGGAATTTTAATACGGGTAAGTGGGTGGGAGTGGGTGCAGATGGGGGAGTGGGTTGGGGCAGTTATGGGTGCGGGCGGGTGGGGGCAGGGTCACGTGGGGCTGGGTGTGGGTGGGTTGGGTGGGGGGGCGGGAGTTGGTAGGGGTGGGAGTGGGTTTGGGCAGTTGGGGGATTGGGTGGGGAGTTAAATGGCCCAAAATTTGGGATGTTGGGAAGCTGGCTCCAACCTGCCGACATGAGGGTTTTACCCGAGGCGGGAGAAGGGGCGGGCAGCCAAGCCGCTCTCAGGAGGCGGGTTGGAATTTGAAATATGAAGCAAGCTGAAAGCCTGTGATTTATCTGGGCCAGCCGAGTTTGGCAAGGGCTGCCTCGGGGAGCACACCTTGTGAGCCAATGGACAGCACTCTTATCCACTTAAACACCCCACCGTTAGACCGCCACCCCATACAACCCCAGCCCCAGGATCAAAACCCCCTCTTGGCATCGGACCTCCCCCACCCCCCACCCCGGGGTTGGAGATCGGATGCTCCCATCGAATTGGGGATTGGGCGTATCTGGTCCAGTGGCCTCCTGCGGAACGTTCCCCGTCCGACTGGAAGCCAAACCTGTCAATCAGGCTGACTTGCGGGCCGTTAAATCTCCACCACGTGCAGGGAAACTCAGACTTCTGGGTTTTCCGTGCACTTCCACGCCTGCCCACACCCTGCCCCCCCGCCCCCCACTTGTCGATAAGTAAAAATCCCACACTGTACAAATCAAAATAGAGAGATAGAGCGAAACAGGAAAGAGATATGTAGAAGGCAAAAATAGGACCAGGGAGAGCAAAAGGTGAAAAGAGAATGAAAGAGGGAGAGATAAGAGAATGAGTAAGGTGGTCAGGAAGTTGAGAGAGTGACCTACAGAGAGGGGAAAGATGAGAAGGAGACAGACAAGGGAAGAACAGCTGAACTGAAATGTGTAAAAGTGGAAAGAGAGGATACAAACCGAAGTATGTCTTCTGAACCTGCGAGAGTATTTCTCACTGTCTTCCTACAGAGCCAGGAGGAGGAGGAGGAGAAAAGAGGTAGGAGTTTGTGAACGATTCAAGCAGTGGTACAGAAACAGTCAGTCAGAAATATTCCACAAACTGAAGGTAGCAAAGGGATCGCAGTTCATGCATTGCACACTAGCCCCAAAATGTGAAGACAGTAGCACACAAACCCCAGGCTGGGTCAAGGGAGGGGTGCGGGGGCAGATTCATTGCCTGTAGCAGGAACATGGGGCGGGACCCAGAATCTGCATCATTTTTTGCTTGCATCCTTTTATGACTGAGGGGGGTAAGGGGCAGAGGGGGTGGGGGAAGGATCCTCGTCCTACCCCTCATATCAAAGGGACGTCCTCTCTTCCATTTTCGATCCTCAGTGGAGCTTGGGCTAGTTGAAAGCTGCTGGTGAAGCCTGCATGAAAAGGCCCCAAGCCTTTGCTCGAGTATGTAATGGAGGCCACCCCAGAGGCCTATGACCAGAAGAGCTTACTTTCCGTTGGGGAACCAACACACATGGACAGACCCTAGGGTGGAAATTCCGTTTATAATGCCACCCATTAGCACGGGAGAGGGGCGGCTAAGGACTTACTGTCGGCGGGGAGCGGGTTCCTTGGCTCACGAGAAATTTAGTTGGCTGGTGGGGGCGGCGCCGCCAAGTGGTACCACTGCTGCTCTACGGCCACGCACGTGGTGATGTCATCGAGCGTGCAATGTCCCCTTGGCTCCATGGCTGCGAAATTAGATAGGTACGGTGGCCTTACCGGCAGGCGTTTGTACAGCTTTGAAAAACTGTCGCTACATTGGCGATCCTGGGGCGGTGTCATCCAGAGGTCAAGGCAAGTTGTTAACTTTAATTTTTTCAGCATTTATATATTTATGGCACCAATGGGTCAGGCACGTTTTCGGCACTTTTTTTCCCAGTTTCTTTAATTCGCATGCCAGCAGCCCACAGTCGGGAAATTCAGTAGGCCTCCTGAGCACTGCTCCGTTGGCGGCCGAGGATGAGTGTGCAACTCCACTTTAAGCGCACCTCTCTCACCTTTGGGTGGTAAAACTGAATTCAGCAGTTTGAGGTGGTGATTACTGCCTAGCGGTAAAATCACCGTTCAGGCGGTGACACCGGCTCCAAAACGGCAGTACCGAATTTCGACCACCCTGTATTTGGGTAACCCCTCACCCCCTCTCACCCCCGGTCCCCCGTCCCAATTGTAACAAAGACTGGGAAAGTGTCTGTTCAATCTGGAAATGGAGGACAACACTGGCCTTTCCTTTTGGATCCTGGATAGAAAGGAAACGTCCCAGCCACGACCTCATACACTCAAAGGACAACAGACACCACAATACGGCTTGACCAAGAACGCCAAGGTTTATTTCCAAATGCGAGGGGTAGGAAAAGGGAAGATTCTACAAATATTCTGACAGCGTAGACATTACCATCCATTGCTCGATGTCTCCCCACTTTGGATCCAGCCCATAATATTTCTACGAATAGAAAAGGAAGAGTTTAGGAGAGAGGGGGACAAACTGCAGGGACAGTTGTAAACGTGGAGTAGCGTAGATTGTGTTAAAGATCATGCAGTGTTTCAGGACCACAAACAGCAGCAAGACACAAACCCCAGCTCTGTATGGACTGGAGTAACCACAACACACGTTACTGAGCGATGTGAGAGACACAAATACAGAGACATCAGCTGGAGATAGAGACACACACCCACACAGAGACACACCCACACAGAGACACACCCACACAGAGACATACACACAGACACACACCCACACAGAGACATACACACAGAGACACACCCACACAGAGACACACACCCACACCCACAGAGACATTTAAGACTCTCCTTAAAACCGACCTCTTTGACCAAGCTTTTGGTCACCTGCTGCAATTTCTCCTTATGCGGCTTGGTGTCAAATTTTCTGTCTCATAACACTCCTGCCGCGCAGTGGGACATTTTACTACATTAAAGGCGCTATATAAATACAAGTTGCTGTTGTAAAATTCCCGCTGACTGCCGCTGCCCATAAACCAACGACAAAAAAAGGAGAGGTGCAAGTGAAGTTACTGCTTGTAGTGAGTAGGCCGCAGGCCCTGGGATAGATTAAACAATGAGACAAACACAGCACACAAAGCAGAGGACAAGAAGTCTCACCTTCTGAACCTGGTAAATCTACCGAGAGAAGGCAGGGGGAAAGAAAATAAGAAAAGATAGAAGTTAAGCAGAATGTACTTACAGGAGGAGTTGCACAGAGCTTCAATCAAAGGGAACTGTAAGCCACACCTGAAGCCTGAGGCCTTTTATTTTGCACATTCGCCCTATCTATGGGATAAGTTGGACCTGTCTTCTCCCCCTATAATTTTGTCCCTCTGGCCTGGCACCTCTGCAGAGGCCTCTACCAAAGACCTGTATAGCCCCAACACCACTTGTAACCAAAGAACTGGTCCCACCCCCCACAACCCACTGTGAGATGCCAGAGCCTGCATTCACGGTCTTCTCAGTTGATATAGCACAGATCATGAGAGAGGAACTCAAACCGACATTCCTTCCATTCACACTAAGTATTCCAGCAGCAGCAGCCAAAATAAATACAACATAATTAAACTTAGGTCACCATGGCATCATGCCAAAGGCATGATGGGATAGCCCAGCAGTTTGAAGACATGACCCCCTATGCAACTGAGACCAGAGGCCCACAAAGTAACCCAACCCCCTAAGCACATTGTCAGCGCAGCCAGTTCAAGGTAATAAATGGGTGTTCGCTGGGTCAGGGTGTAGATGGTTCATAGCGTCTTCAATCACAACGTACAGTCCTGAAATCACTCAATGGGAAGCAGTCATTTCATCGTCTGTGGGTAACATCAAATTGAAATCCCCGTTTCACAGCTCCACTGGGGGCCGAGACAAGTTTGTGTGCACTCACTAGGATACCTCGCTCTCTGCCCTGGGGCTCAGTGTACACGAGTCTGTACCTTAATCTCATCAACTAGAAACAGCTTCGGGCACAATCACAAAGGGCAGAGATCAAACACCCCATCTCACACACACTCCATCCTCCCTGCATCCTCATTGTGGAAAGCAAGGCAAATCGCATCATCTTCTGCTTTGAATCATTCTTTCCCAGGGGCTCTGAATTGTGGAACTCCTTCCCTCCCTTAGTCTCCTCTACGGGTTTGAAACACCTACATCCCTATTTCCCGATATAGCCCTGGTGGTGTCCTGCATGGTGAACCTTGACCCTTCACCTCCTCTACCCTTTCTAGCCCGGGTGGTAGTCCTGCACTGTGAACTTTGACCCTTCACCTCTCCTACCCTTTCCAGCCCGTGTGGTGTCCTGCACTGTGAAACTTGACCCTTCATCTCCCCTACCTTTTCCAACCCCAGTGGCAGTCCTGCACTGTGGGCGTTGACCCGTAGCCAGAACTTAGAAATGGCAGTCAAGACACTAACACGGTAACCATCTGTAACCTGGACACTGCGCAGTCAGAACTTTGTCGGAATACATTGCAGCTGGCAGCTACAGCATCGGAGAACGGGATGAAAGAGGTGAGGAGAATAGGGTGAGGGACTGTGCATTAGGGTGTATTACATCCTGGCCGCGGGAGGGCTCACGGCTTGGCGCCCGCGGGGTGGGGGGGATCACTGCCCGCTGCCTGCGGGGTGGGGGGGGGGGGGGGGTGGCGATCACAGCCCGCCGCCTGCGGGGTGGGGGAGTCACAGCCTGAGAGAATTATTGGAATATTACAGGGTCTTTTTAAAATTCATACTTGGGTTGTAGGCATTGCTGGCAAGGTCGGCCTTTATTGCCCAACTCTAGTTGCCTGGTAAAGGTGGTGAGGTTGGTCTTCTTTACCCACTGCAATCCATGTGGTGAAGGTTCTCCCACAATGTGGTTAGGTAGTGCGGATTAAAGACTTCAATTATGAAGACATGTTGCATAAACTTGATTTGTATTTGCTTGAGAATAGGAGATTAAGGGGTGATCTGATTGGGATGTTTAAAATGTTAAAAAGAAAAGGATTTGATGGGGTAGATACGGAGAAACTTATTTTCTCTTGTGCGGGGAATCCAAAACAAGGAGACATCATCTTAAAATTAGAGCCAGGCCATTCAGGAGGAACATCAGGAAGCAAATTCTCCACACAACAGTGGAGTAGAAATCTGGAACTCAGCCCCCCAAAAGGCTGTGGATGTTGAAGGAATTGATGCTCTCAGGATTGAGATGGAGGAAATAAAAACAGAAAATGCTGGAAATACTCAGCAGGATAGATTTGGGTTAGGTAAGGGTAGCAACAGATATGGAGCAAAAGTGGGAAAATTAAGTTGCGGTAAAGATCAGCCATGATCTGATTGAATGGCAGATCAGGCTTGAGAGGCTGAATGGGCTCCTCCTAATCCTAACGTTCCTAAGTACAGAGTTCCTGGCTTTTGACTCAGCGACGATGAAGGAATGGCGATCTATGACCAATTCGGGAAGGTGTGTGACCTGGAGGAAACTTGCAGGTGATGGTGTTACAGGGTACAGCAGTCAGCAGTTACTCCTTGTTTAAGCACTGTTGGAAAGCGTGGTGAATGCATACTGAAGCCTGGGCCCTTTACACAATCCCTCCTCATCCTGTACGACCAGTGGCCTGGCCCGACCCTTCCACTCTTGCCTCAGTGAGACTACGTGACACATTGTGCCACAACCAGAGACACAAAGCTCTCTGACCAAGCACAACCAAGGCACCCATCAACAATTACAAGGCAGCAATGGAGGAAATGTCAATGAAGACCACCCCCAAACAAACATTGCCAAGACTTCTCCAATTACAGCATGGACCACTCACCTCCTTCTGGTGTCTCTCCAGCTCCTTCATTCGGATCTCTCTCGCCTCGGCTCGTGCAGCCCGTTTTGCAGCCAACCTGGCCTCAGCCTGCCAAAGACAAAAATGAGATGTCGTTGATTTATACATACAAACCTCACTGCACTGGAGCGGACCGCACAATCTCATATAATAGAACACATTTCACCGTTCCGTTCAATCATCATCATCTCACTGGTTCCCACTCCCACTAACAGATCTGTACCCCAGTGGTATACAGTGACATAGCTGTACCCATCAGTACTGTAGCCCAATGTTATACAGTGACAGACCTGTGCCCACCAGTACTGTACCCCAGTGTTACTGACAGATCTCTACCCACCAGCATTGGACCTCAGTGTTAGTGACAGACTTGTACCCATCAGTACTGTACCCCAGTGTTGTACAGTGACAGCTGTACTCACCAGTATTGTACCCCAGTGTTGTACAGTGAAAGAGCTGTACCCATCAGTACTGTACCCCAGTGTTGTACAGTGACAGACTTGTACCTATCAGTACTGTACCCCAGTGTTGTACAGTGACAAACTTGTACCTATCAGTACTGTACCCCAGTGTTGTACAGTGACAGCTGTACTCACCAGTATTGTACCCCAGTGTTGTACAGTGACAGAGCTGTACCCATCAGTACTGTACCCCAGTGTTGTACAGTGACAGCTGTACCCACCAGTACTGTACCCTAGTGTTGTACAGTGACAGAGCTGTACTCACCAGTATTGTACCCCAGTGTTGTACAGTGAAAGATATGCAAGAACATAAGAACATACGTTTAGGAGCAAGACAAGGCCATATGGCCCCTTGAGTCTACTCCATTATTCACAGAATCATAGAATGGTTACAGCACAATAGGAAGCCATTCTGCCCGTCGAGCCTGTGCCTGCTTTCTGCAAGGGCACTTCAGCTAGTCCCACTCTCCCACCTCTTCCCCGTTGCCCTGCAATTTTTTTTTTCCTTCAGGAACTTATCCAACTCTCTTTTGAAAGTCTGCCTCCACTACCCTTTCAGGCAATGCATTCCAGATCCTAACCATCACTGCGTAAAAAAGTTTTCTTCGTGTCGCTTTTGGACCATGTGCCATCTATTATCAAACTGTGTCCTCTGGTGCTCGACTCTTCCCCCAGTAGGAACAGTTTATCTATACCTACTCTGTTTGGACCCATCATGATTTTGAACGGCTCCATCAAATCTCCTTTAAAACTTCTCTGCTCTAGAAACATAGAAAATAGGTGCAGGTGCAGGAGTAGGTCATTCGGCCCTTCGAGCCTGCACCACCATTCAATATGATCATGGCTGATATGCAACTTCAGTACCCCATTCCAGCTTTCTCTCCATACCCCTTGATCCCTTTAGCCATAAGGGCCATATCTAACTCCCTTTTGAATATATCTAACGAACTGGCCTCAACTACTTTCTGTGATAGAGAATTCCACAGGTTCACAATTCACTGAGTGAAGAAGTTTCTCCTCATCTCGGTCCTAAATAGCTTACCCCTTATCCTCAGACTGTGACCCCTGGTTCTGGACTTCCCCAACATTGGGAACATTCTTCCTGAATCTAACCTGTCTGATCCCGTCAGAATTCTCTAAGGAGAACAACCCCAGCTTCCCCAGTCTATCCAGGTAACTAGTGTCCCTCATTCCTGGAACCAATCTTGTAAATCTTTTCTACACCCGCTCTAAACCCTTCACATCCTTCCTAAAGTGGAGTGCCAAGAATTGGACACAGTACTCCAGTTGTGGCTGAACCAGTGTTTTATAAAGGTTCATCACAACTTCCTTGCTTTTGTACACTCCACCTCGATTTATAAAGCACAGCGTCTCGTATGCTTTTTTTAACCACTTTCTCAACCTGTCTTGCCACCTTCAATGATTTGTGCACACATACCTCAGGTCTCTCTGTTCATGCACCCCCTTTAGAATTATACCCTTTAGTTTATATTGCCTCTCCTCATTCTTCCTACCAAAATGTATCACTTCGCACTTTACTGCATTAAACTTCATCAGCCACGTTTCTGCCCATTCCACCAGCCTGTCTATGTACTCTTGAAGTCTATCACTATCCTCCTTGCTGTTCACTATACTTCCAAGTTTTGTGTCATCTGCAAATTTTGAAATTGTGTCCTGCACACCGATATCCGAATTATTAATATATGTCAAGAAAAGCAGTGGTCCTAGTACCAACCCCTGGGGAACACCACTGTATACTTTCCTCCAGTCCGAAAAACAACTGTTCACCACTACTCTCTGTTTCCTGTCACTGAGACAATTTCGTTTCCATGTTGCCACTGTCCCTTTTATTCCATGGGCTTCAACTTTGCTGGCAAGCCTATTACATGGCATTTTACCAAATGCCTTTTGGAATCCATATACACCGCATCAACAGCATTGCCCTCATCAACCCTCTCTGTTACCTCATCAAAAAATTCAATCAAGTTGGTTAAACACAATTGGTCTTTAACAAATCCGTGCTGGCTTTCCTTAATTAATCACTTGTCCAAGTGACTACTAATTTTGTCCCAAATTATTATTTTTAAAAGCTTCCCCACCACCAAGGTTAAACTGACTGGCCTGCAGTTACTGGGTTTATCTTTGCACCTTTTTTGAACAAGGATGTAACATTTGCATTTCTCCAGTTCTCTGGCACCACCCCCCTATCTAAGGAAGATTGGAAGATTATGGCCAGTACCTCCACAATTTCCACCTTTACTTCCCTCAGCATCCTAGAGTGCATCCCATCCAGTCCTGGTGACTTATGTACTTAAGTACAGCCAGTCTTTCTAGTAGCTCCTCTTTATCAATATTCATCCCGTCCAATATCACAACTACCTCTTCTTTCACTATAACTTTGGCAGCATCTTCTCCTTGGTAAAGACAGATGCAAAGTATCATTTAGTACCTCAGCCATGTCCTCTGCCTCCAAGCGTAGGACTCCACTTTGGTCCTTAATGGGCTCCACCCCTCCCCTTACTACCCGTTTACTATTTTGATAGAAGACTTTTCGATTCCTTTTTATGTTAGCTTCCAGTCTATTCTCTTACCCTCTCTTTGCCCTCTTATTTTCTTTTTTACTTCACCTCTGAACTTTCTATATTTGGCCTAATTCTCAGATGTATTCTCAACCTGACATCTGTCATATGCCCCTTTTTCCTGCTTTATCTTACTCTCTATCTCTTTCATCATTCAGGGAGCTCTGGCTTTGGTTGCCCCACCTTTTCTCCCTCGTGGAATGTAGCTCGACTACCCGAACTAGCTCCTCTTTAAAAGGTACTCCATTGTTCGATTACAGTTTTGCCTGCCAATCTTTGATTCCAATTTACCCGAGCCAGATCCCTTCTCAATCCACTGAAATTTGTCTTCCTCCAATACAGTATTTTTACTCTAGATTGCTCTTTGTCCATTTCCATAGTTAACCTAAACCTTATGATACTATGGTCACTGTTCCTTAAATGTTCCCTTACGGAAACTTGATCCATCTGACCCACCTCTATCCCCAGAACCAGATCCAGCAATACCGCCTTCCTCGTTGGGATGGAAACGTACTGACCAAGAAAGTTCTCCTGAACACACTTTATAAATTTTTTCTCCTCTCTGCCCAATAAGATGTTCAATTAGATCATAGCTGATCTTTGACCTCAACTCCACTTTCCTGCCCTATCCTCATATCTCTTGATTCCTCTGGTGTCCAAAAATTTATCGATTTCAGCATTGAATATACTCAAAGACCCAGCATCAAAGTCCTTTGTGGAAGAGAATTCCAAAGATTCATAACCTTCTGAGTGAAGAAATTCCTCCTCATCTCAGTCTTGAATGGCCTGCCCCTTATCCTGAGACTGTACCCCCTGGTTATAGACTCTCCAGCCGGGGAAACAACCATCTCAGCATCTACCCTGTCAATCCCTGTCAGAATCGTGTATGTTTCAATGAGATTACCTCTCATTCTTGCAAACGCCAGAGAGGATCATCCCAATCTACTCAACCTCTCCTCATAGGATAACCCTCTCATCCCAGGGATCAATCTAGAGAACCTTTGTTGCACCGCCTCTGAGGCAGGTATATCCTTCCTTAAATAAGGGGACCAAAATGTGTACTGTACTCCATTTGTGGTCTCACCAGACCAATCCCTCAAAACTGTCACCAAGCTCATGATCTACAGGGCCGTAGTAATACCCGCTTTCCTGTATGGCTCAGAGACGTGGACCATGTACAGCAGATACCTCAAGTCGCTGGAGAAATACCACCAGCGATGTCTCCGCAAGATCCTGCATATCCCCTGGGAGGACACATGCACAAACATTAGCGTCCTCGTCCAGGCCAACATCCCAGCATTGAAGCACTGACCACACTTGATCAGCTCCGCTGGGAAGGCCACATAATCCGCATGCCAGACACGAGACTCCCAAAACAAGCACTCTACTCGGAACTCGTCCACGGTAAACGAGCCAAAGGCAGGCAGAGGAAACGTTACAAGGACACCCTCAAAGCCTCCCTGATAAAGTGCGACATCCCTACTGACACCTGGGAGTCCCTGGCCATAGACCGCCCTAAGTGGAGGAAGTGCATTCGGGAGGGCGCTGAGCTCCTCGAGTATCATCACCGAGAGCATGCAGAAATCAAGCGCAGGCAGCGGAAGGTGCGTGCGGCAAACCAGGCTCCCTACCCACCCTTTCCCTCAACGACTATCTGTTCCACCTGTGACAGAGACTGTGGTTCTCGTATTGGACTATACAGCCACCTAAGAACTCATGCTAAGAGTGGAAGCAAGTCTTCCGATCCCGAGGGACTGCCTATGATGATGATGATGATGTACAATTGTAGCAAGACTTCCTTACTCTTGCATTCCCACCCTCTAGCAACAAAGGCAAACATGCCATTTTCCTTCTTAATTGTTTGCTGTACCTGCATGTATCGCCAGCAAACTTCGCCCCATTTCATCTAAACCATTAATATAGATTGTAAATAGCTGAGGCCTCAGCACTGATCCTTGCGGCACCACTAGTTATAGCCTGCCAATCTGAAAGTGTCCCGTTTAATCCTGTTTTCTGTCTGTTACCTAATCCTTTATCCACACTAATACATTAACCCCAATCCCATGTGCCCTTATCTTGCTTAACAACCTTTTATGTGGCACTTTATTAAATGCCTTTTGAAAATCCAAACATACTACATCCAGTGGTGCCCCTTTATCGACCCTGCTAGTTACATCCTCGAAAAACTTTTAATAAATTTGTCAAACATGATTTCCCTTTCATAAAACCATGTTAACTCTGCCTAATCATGTTATGATTTTCTAAGTGCCCTGTTACCACTTCCTTAATAATAGATTCCAGCATTTTCCCGACGACTGATGTCAGGCTAACTGGCCTGTAGTTCCCTGTTTGCTCTCTCCCTCCTTTCTTGAATAGCAGTCGATCTGCACGGCTGTACCCATCAGTACAACCGTGATTCCTGCATTACAACAGCTTTTGGGCATCCTGAGGTTATGAAAGGCATTCAATAAATGCAAGTTCATTCTTTCTTTTCTTTCCATCCCTGTGGGGCACACCCGATTCTCCACCCCACACCAACTGGGCCCAGTGAACAGGCACCCAAAGATTGGGCCAAGATTCCAGCACTTGGGCTGGGCCACAGCCCCTTGTAGCATAAACTAATTGGAAGCATTATCAGTCATGATATCGCCTGTTAATCTGCAATCAACATTGTCTGAACCCTCATCACGTTAGAATCCAACTGCCCACAGTTTACGTCTTGATAATGACTTGCCATTAGTGTGCTGGAGGGGAAGGGAGAAGGTGGTGGGCCTAGCCGTGCAGATAGACCCAATTGGTGAGGAACAAATACAACTGCAGTCCTTCCCACTTGTCCAAATACCAAGAGTCAGGTCACAAATGCAACCACTGTTCATGAAGTTAAAGCCCCCACCAGCGCAGGGCTCAGCATCGCAACCCCTGGCAACACAAGCCCCAGCAATACATCACAACCCCCAGAAACACAATACAATCCTTGCAACACAACCACCACCAGCGCCGGCTGGCCCAGTTACCGAAATAGCTCATGTATAAGTCACATTCCAGTTCAAGTGTAGCCTTATGTGAGGGGGCTAGGCCTTCAGGTAGAGGGTGAGGCCTTTCAGAAGGGACTTGGCCTTTGGTGTGCATAAGGGGCACATGAAGGCGGGGGCTGGGCAACCATTATCCATCACTAACCGCTCTATACAATACAGTGCCCATCATCCATCACTAACCCCTCTATACAGTGCCCATCATCCATCACTAACCCCTCTATACAGTGCCCATTATCCATCACTAACCCCTCTGTACAGTACAGTGTCCAGCAGTATGTGTTATACTGTGGCGCTCTCTATAATATTTTAATTCCTTATTTGATAATGATCTAATCAAACTATCTGTGATCAAATTGTGCCCTTATTCGCTGGTACCTGCAGGTGTGCTATCTAGAATCCTGCGCAATGATCTCCCGCATGATCTCTCTCTTCTTGCTCAGCTGATGTTGAAATTTCTCACATCCTCTTTTCACAAGAAAAGGTCACTGAACAGAGCAAAAGCTACAAAATATAATCTTTTTCCCTTTTTGCTGGTTTCTCCTCTGCAGATGCTGCTGAATCGTATGGTTTGGTTACAGTTTGCTACGCTGGAGTGGTGGGCAATGGGGTCAGTGGGGATGGGGGTGTTGATGGGGAGGGTACTGGGGAAAATTGTTATATTCTCTTACTGTAAGTGTGGCCAATATTAGCTAACAGTGCAGGCCAAGGATACAACTGGCAGCTCTGGAATGGCTCACTACCACAACAGGCAGTGTATCACCTGACTCAGCATCGTGCAGAGGGAGGCGATGGGGCAGCAAGGGGTGTGGGACAGAGGGAAGAGAAGGAGGGAAAGGAGGGAGGAGTGGAGGGAGGCATGAGGGAGGGAAAGAGGCAGGAGGTGGCACATTTTTACTTTTCGAATGAACTAAGGGTGGAAGCTGATTTTTTGAAGCTGGGATGTTTTGCCTTCACACAACTCCCCCAGCGAGTTCCACACGTTATTTCCCTAAGCAAACAAAAGAGGCAGTCAGCTTGAAACAGGTCAATTCGGCACAGGTGAGAAGTGTTGCAGTTCATAAACATATCTCCCCTCAGAACAATTTGCACACTTACTGCCCTCAGCTCACTCCCCATCAACAATTGCAGGCTGCCTTACGGCCCTGATGTTCTCCGTACGCCGCACTGTGTGAACAACAGCTCCTGGAGTCATTGGTAGCTTCGGGAGCTCATCTCTTCCACCAGCTGTCAGCACAAAGCCTAAAACAAAGGCACAGAAACAGCTGCCAACCTGACGAGGAAAGTTCCGGAGATCTGGCCAGAAATTACCTGTCATTCAACTTGGCGAATTCAAAGGAACTAAAAGGCAGGAAGGTAGCAGGATTCAGGCAAGCTCACATTCCTGTCTCCACACAGCTCAGCTCCGCTCAGCCAAACTGTCTTGAACCCCCGCCCCCCACCTCACCTTGGGGAAGTTCCGCCCAGCCTCATCCACTTGTCGCAGGTGATTGGCTCTTCACAACGTCAGTCACTGAACTTGTCTTTAATTAGCAGCATCAAAAGGTAAAGCAGCAACAAGCTGAATGCAGGTGTGCTGCCCCCCACGCCCTGGGACAGTCTTTCCTCTCCTGAAGGCACTGGCTGTTGCTGGAGTACAGTTCCATGCCCACTGACTTACTCAAGCAAAGGTCAAAGGGGAGGGAGAGGAGGAAAAAAAAACAGACCAAGAGCAATTGATCTCCAATTGCCCGAGGATCTCCCTTAAAGCTAATGGCTTCTTACTGACCTCAACAATCACACCTTGTCTGATAACACTTATGTGAGGTGCCTTGGGAGGCTTACTATGTTAAATGCAAGTTGCTGTTTTGGCCTTAAAAAGACACACCATTAATATACAGCTGTGCTCTGGCACCACAATAATACACAGAGCATTGTAAAGTATAACACTCCGATCCTTATTATGTAGTGTATCAGTATTAAGGAACGCATCAGGAGTGTTTCTAAAATACAGAACTTGTTATCTACCCTTCCAGTACACACAAGGGCAGAGAGCTATTTGAGCTGAGGCAGAGTATTTGTAACAGTGACGGTGGCAGGAGGGGAGTGCCATGTCTGGAATTTTAACCCCACTCGGGACTGAGGTGGTTGGTTCCCACGCTCCCGAGCATTACTGCTGGGAAACCAAAAGGTTGCAGGGTAGTTTCATCCACTCTAAGGCACATGGGTAATAACTGCCCACACACAGATTAAAGTGACGTACTGTCTATACCAACACAACAGGCTCCAGTCAAGCTCAGCAACCAATACTCTGCCAACAACACATTGGTTGCTGGACATGTTTTGATCTCCAGTAGGCCCTGGGTGGTCTTGTTGCACCAGTACTCAGCATGTTCTCTTCCCACACCTCTCCCAACATTGCCGGCATGGATTATGGCACCCATATCCAAAATTCAGAATTGCCAACTCTCCCAAAACCAGTACTCAGTTTTGTGTGGTTGACTGTGTTGTCATGCCTGGGTTCACGATGAGAATGATCATTATTGGTGTTCATTAGGACATCATTAAAACAGATTACCTGGTCATTATCATATTACTGTTTGTGGGATCTTGCTCTGCGCAAATTGGCTGCCGAGTTTCCTACATTACAACAGTGACTACTTTCAAAAGTACATCATTGTCTGTAAAGCGCTTTGGGAAATCCCACGCTTGTGAAAGGTGCTTTGTAAATGCAGGTTCCTTCTTTCTATATCTGTTTTCAGGAACCCAGCTCCCCGCCTTCCTGAACATTGCTGACTGCTCCCCCCGAAACTGGACGCCAGCCTGGTCAGCGCAATGCCACCACCTGCTGTAAGAGAAACTCCTCTTGGACCAGTGATGTCTGCCCCTCAGCTCCAACCTCGCTCTGCATCACACTCCCGGGGACCCACCAGTGATCACCACACACTCCCGGGGACCCCCCTGCAAACACCACAAACTCCCGGGGACCTCCCCACAAACACCACAAACTCCTGGGGACCCCCCCACAAACACCACACATTCCCGGGGACCCCCACACAAACACCACAAACTCCCGGGGACCCTCCCACAAACACCACACACTCCCGGGACCCCCCACAAACACCACACACTCCCGGGGACCACCCTGCAAACACCACAAACTCCCGGGGACCCCCCCACAAACACCACACACTCCCGGGACCCCCCACAAACACCACAAACTCCCGGGGACCCCCACACAAACACCACACACTCCCGGGACCCCCCACAAACACCACAAACTCCCGGGACCCCCCACAAACACCACAAACTCCCGGGGACCCCCCCACAAACACCACATACTCCTGGGGACCCCCCCACAAACACCACACACTCCCGGGGACCCCCACACAAACACCACAAACTCCCGGGGACCCTCCCACAAACACCACACACTCCCGGGACCCCCCACAAACACCACAAACTCCCGGGGACCTCCCCACAAACACCACAAACTCCCGGGGACCCCCCCACAAACACCACACACTCCCGGGACCCCCCACAAACACCACAAACTCCCGGGGACCCCCCCACAAACACCACACACTCCTGGGGACCCCCCCACAAACACCACACACTCCCGGGGACCCCCACACAAACACCACACACTCCCGGGGACCCCCCACAAACACCACACACTCCTGGGGACCCCCCCACAAACACCACACACTCCCGGGGACCCCCACACAAACACCTTACACTCCCGGGGACCCCCACACAAACACCACACACTCCCGGGGACACCCCACAAACACCACACACTCCCGGGGACCCCCACACAAACACCACACACTCCCGGGGACCCCCACACAAACACCACACACTCCCGGGGACCCCTACACAAACAGCACACACTCCCGGGGATCCCCCACAAACACCACATACTCCCGGGACCTCCCCACAAACACCACACACTCCCGGGGACCCCTACAAACACCACACACTCCCGGGACCCCTCCACATACACCACACACTCCCGGGGACCCCTACAAACACCACACACTCCCGGGGACCCCTACACAAACACCACACACTCCCGGGGACCCCCCACAAACACCACACACTCCCGGGGACCCCCCCACAAACACCACACACTCCCGGGGACCCCTACACAAACACCACACACTCCCGGGGACCCCCCACAAACACTACACAATCCCGGGGACCCCTACAAACACCACACACTTCCGGGGACCCCCCACAAACACCACACACTCCCGGGGACCCCTACAAACACCACACACTCCCGAGGACCCCCCCCACAAACACCACACACTCCCGGGGACCCCCCCCAGAAACACTACACACTCCCGGGGACCCCTACACAAACACCACACACTCCCGGGGACCCCTACACAAACACCACACACTTCCGGGGACCCCCCACAAACACCACACACTCCCGGGGACCCCCCACAAACACTACACACTCCCGGGGACCCCCCACAAACACTACACACTCCCGGGGACCCCCCACAAACACTACACACTCCCAGGGACCCCTACAAACACCACACACTCCCGGGGACCCCCCACAAACACTACACACTCCCGGGGACCCCCCCACAAACACCACACACTCCCGGGGACCCCCCACAAACACTACACACTCCCGGGGACCCCCCCACAAACACCACACACTCCCGGGGACCCCTACACAAACACCACACACTCCCGGGGACCCCCCACAAACACTACACACTCCCGGGGACCCCTACAAACACCACACACTTCCGGGGACCCCCCACAAACACCACACACTCCCGGGGACCCCTACAAACACCACACACTCCCGAGGACCCCCCCCACAAACACCACACACTCCCGGGGACCCCCCCCAGAAACACTACACACTCCCGGGGACCCCTACACAAACACCACACACTCCCGGGGACCCCTACACAAACACCACACACTTCCGGGGACCCCCCACAAACACCACACACTCCCGGGGACCCCCCACAAACACTACACACTCCCGGGGACCCCCCACAAACACTACACACTCCCGGGGACCCCCCACAAACACTACACACTCCCAGGGACCCCTACAAACACCACACACTCCCGGGGACCCCCCACAAACACTACACACTCCCGGGGACCCCCCCACAAACACCACACACTCCCGGGGACCCCCCCACAAACACTACACACTCCCGGGGACCCCTACAAACACCACACACTCCCGGGGACCCCACCACAAACACCACACACTCCCGGGGACCCCTACAAACACCACACACTCCCGGGGACCCCCCACAAACACCACACGCTCCCGGGGACCCCCCCACAAACACCACACACTCCCGGGGACCCCCCCACAAACACTACACACTCCCGGGGACCCCCCACAAACACCACACACTTCCGAGGACCCCCCCACAAACACCACACACTCCCGGGACCCCCTCACAAACACCAGGCATTCCCAGGGACCACCCTACAAACACCACACACTCCTAGAGACCCTCACAAACACCACACACTCCCGAGGACCCCCCCACAAACACCACACACTCCCGGGGACCCCCCACAAACACCACACACTCCCGGGGACCCCCCCCACAAACACCACACACTCCCGGGGACCCCTACAAACACCACACACTCCCGGGGACACCCCACAAACACCACACACTCCCGGGGACCCCTACAAACACCACACACTCCCGAGGACCCCCCACAAACACCACACTCCCGGGGACCCCCCCACAAACACCACACACTCCCAGGTCCCTCACAACACCACACACTCCCGGGGACCCCCCCACAAACACCACACACTCCCAGGACCCCCCCACAAACACCACACACTCCCGGGACCCCCCTACAAACACCACACACTCCTGGGGACCCTCACAAACACCACACACTCCCGGGACCCCCCCACAAACACCACACACTCCCGGGGACCCCCCCACAAACACCACATACTCCCAGGACCCCCCCACAAACACCACACACTCCCGGGACCCCCCTACAAACACCACACACTCCCGGGAACTCCCTACAAACACCACATACTCCCAGGGACCCCCCCACAAACACCACACACTCCCGGGACCCCCCTACAAACACCACACACTCCCGGGGACCACCCTACAAACACCACACACTCCCAGGGACCACCCTACAAACACCACACACTCCCAGGGACCACCCTACAAACACCACACACTCCCAGGACCCCCCCACAAACACCACACACTCCCGGGACCCCCCTACAAACACCACACACTCCCGGGACCCCCCTACAAACACCACATTCTCCCAGGGACCCCCCCACAAACACCACACACTCCCGGGGACCACCCTACAAACACCACACACTTCCAGGACCCCCCCACAAACACCACACACTACCGAGGACCCCCCAACAAACACCACACACTCCCGGGGACCCCCCTACAAACACCACACACTCCCGGGACCCCCCTACAAACACCACACACTCCCAGGTCCCTCACAAACACCACAAACTCCCGGGGACCCCCCCACAAACACCACACACTCCCGGGGACCCCCCCACAAACACCACACACTCCCGGGGACCCCCCCACAAACACCACACACTCCCAGGTCCCTCACAAACACCACAAACTCCCGGGGACCCCCCCACAAACACCACACACTCCCGGGACCCCCCTACAAACACCACACACTCCCGGGAACTCCCTACAAACACCACATACTCCCAGGGACCCCCCCACAAACACCACACACTCCCGGGGACCACCCTACAAACACCACACACTCCCAGGGACCACCCTACAAACACCACACACTCCCAGGGACCACCCTACAAACACCACACACTCCCAGGACCCCCCCACAAACACCACACACTCCCGGGACCCCCCTACAAACACCACACACTCCCGGGACCCCCCTACAAACACCACATTCTCCCAGGGACCCCCCCACAAACACCACACACTCCCGGGGACCACCCTACAAACACCACACACTTCCAGGACCCCCCCACAAACACCACACACTACCGAGGACCCCCCAACAAACACCACACACTCCCGGGGGCCCCCCACAAACACCACACACTCCCGGGACCCCCTCACAAACACCACATACTCCCGGGACCCCCCCCACAAACACCACACACTCCCGGGGGCCCCCCACAAACACCACACACTCCCGAGGACCCCCCCACAAACACCAAACACTCCCGAGGATCCCCCCCCCACAAACACCACACATTCCCGGGGACCCACTGCAAAAGCTGACATCTGGGTCAGAAGGATAAAGTCCAACTCCAGAAACTTGAGCCCATAATCCAGGCTGACCCGCCAGTGTTGTACTGAAGGAGTGCTGCACTGTTGGAAGTGCCATCTTTCTGATGAGACGTTAAACCGAGGCCCGGTCTGCCATCGTACCATGGCACTATTTCGAAGAAGAGCAGGGGAGTGTGCCCCGGTTTCCTGGCCAGTATTTATCACTCAACCAACACCTAAAACAGATTGTCTAGTCATTTGTCTCATAAATAACCATGCTCTAATTTGAAGATCCTGTCCCATCCTTTCATCATTTTAAAAACCCTAATCACCTCGTCTGTAATCTGTTGTTCTGACAAAAAAGGACAGGACTTTTCGGGACTCTCAGCTGCTACCAGGAAGTTCAAGGAATCTATCCCCACCCACCAGCTGTCGCGATGAGGTCTCTCACAGCCGCACAGCCCATCAATCACACATGAGACAGGCCGACAAACAGCCCCGCAGCCAAGATGGAAAAAGACCGACAAGTTTTGTCAGGGCAAGTAGCCCTGTCCACCTCTCAGTCAGGTGACTAAGTTCGAAACAGGATCCAAGCGTTTATAAATCCAAATCAAGTCAGGTTAGAGATGGTATCAATTCAAATTGATCCAACCCTTGACCTAGCTGTGAAAACCAATAATGGTAAGTTAGCACAGTTTAACCTTTTACTTCACTGACAGTCTGCCCTGCTCCATGTTTAGAACTAGGTTTCAGATTTCAAACCACCATCTCTCGGTTCAAGTATTAAATGCAGCAACTCTCGGGGCAGGGGGGGTGGGGGGGGGGGGCTTGGCTTCCTGTCTAACTAAGGGTCGGTGAACGATTGACCAAAGGCTCATGTCCCAGCCACAGGCTCATGTCCCAGGCCCAGGCTCATGTCCCAGGCCCAGAATCATGTCCCAGGCTTAAGTCTAGGATCATGTCCCAGGCTCATGTCACAGGCCCAGGCCCATGTCTCAGACTCAGGCTCCAGGCGCAGGTCTATGTCCCAGGCCTAGGCCCATGTCCCAGACTCATCTCCCAGGCCCAGGCCCAGGCTCTTGTCCCAGGCCCAGGCTCATGTCCCAGGCCCATGATCATGTCCCAGGCCTAGGCTCATGTCCCAGGCCCATGCTCATGTCCCAGGCCTAGGCCCATGTCCCAGGCCCATGCTCATGTCCCAGGCCCATGCTCATGTCCCAGGCCTAGGCCCATGTCTCAGACTCATGTCCCAGGCCCATGTCCCAGGCCCGTGCTCATGTCCCAGGCCCAGGCTCATGTCCCAGGCCCAGGCTCTTGTCCCAGGCACATGTGCCAGGTTCATGTCACATCCTGCATAAACTCGAGCTCATCCAAAACTCTGCTGACCGTATTCTACACCAAATCCCGTTCACCCATCGCCCCTGTGCTCGCTGACCTACATTGGCTCCCAGTCCGGCAACCCCTCAATTTTAAAATTCTCATTCTTGTTTTCAAACCCCTCCATGGCCTTGAATCTCCCCATCTCCGTAACATCTTCCAGCCCTACAACACTCTGAGATAATTGTGTTCCTCCAATTCTGGCCTCTTGTGCACCCCCAACAGCCTTCGCCCCACCATTGGTGGCTGTGCCTTCAGCTGTCTAGGCCCCAAGCTTTGAAATTCTTTCCCTAAAGCTCTCTTCCCCTTCCTTTAAACCTACTTATTACTAAAGATACTTGAGCACAAAAATCTAGGCTGCCAGTGGAGTACTGATGGTGACGGTAAACCAAGGCCCCGTCTGCCCTCTTAGGTGGATATAAAAGATCTTATGGCACTATTCGAAGAAGTGCTTGGATGTTCTGCACTGCCAATATTATTCCCTCAACCAACATCACTAAAACAGATGATCTGGTCATTATCATATTGGTGTTTGTGGGACCTTGCTGTGCACTAATTGGCTGGCGCGTTTTCTACATTACAACAGTGACTACACTTCAAAGTATTTCATTGGCTGTAAAGCACTTTGGGACATCCAATTTTACACACCAATACAACCTATCCTATTTCACATCACACAAGCTTTACACAATTCCTCTACGGGTATTCATTTCAACCCAGAGAGGATGCTAGGAGCAGGAAGTGTAGGGCGGGACTGGGAGCGCAGGAGGAACAAGAGAGGGGGAAGTACAGGACGAACTGACCACACCATCGAGATAGAGAGACAAAGACATCGACAGAGACCGAGAGAGACCCAGACGGGGTGGGGGGAGAGGGCAGGGCAGAGGGGAGGGGGCCGAGGGGGGGCGAGGAGGGGGGGCTGAGGGAGGGGGCCGAGGCAGGGGGCGGAGGGAGGGAGTAGAATCAAATCTTATACTGTTCCAACGTCACTCCCAGCCCATTCTGTTACTGTAAGTTGTTTGAAGGAGTTACTGAGTCAACGTCTGCGAATCCTGAGGTGATACTGCTGTTCCAGACAAAGCGAGAGAGAGAGAGCGAGAGGAAGTGAGGGAGTGATGGGGGGAGAGAGAGAGATGGGGTGAGGGGGAGTGATGGAGAGAGGTAGGGAGCGAGGGAGGCAATGACAGATGGAGAGGTTGAGAGCACGAGAGAGAGGTGGGAGAGAGAAAGATACAAAAAATTATCCGCAGGATAGGCAATTTAATTATTTTAGAAATATACTCGATGAAATGACAAAATACAGAGCAGAAGGCTTGAGGTTGATCATCAGTCAGTGCGGTTTAATTATCAATATCTCGGCCCCTCATGAAATGGGGGTGCGTGTGCACATGTGGTTTAGGAGTAGGTGTGATGCCCCCGTAGTCAAATAGCCTGCCCACACTCACAGTCTGGGCTCTCCCACGAGGATCAGCTACTCAGGTGAGGGATAGCAGCTGACTGTGTACTGTATCCCAGGAGGGAATTAATACCCTTAGGGAGAGGAGAGGGAACAGAACTGGGAGAAAAAGTCATTGTAAAACATGCCATGGGACTGTCATCATCATAGGCAGTCCCTCGGAATCGAGGAAGACTTGTTTCCATTCTTAGAATAAGTCCTTAGGTAGCTGAACAGTCCAATACGAGAGCCACAGTCCCTGCCACAGGTGGGACAGACAGTCGTTGAGGAAAGGGGTGGGTGGGACTGGTTTGCCGCACGTTCCTTCCACTGCCTGCGCTTGATTTCTGCATGCTCTCGGCGATGAGACTCGAGGCGCTCAGTGCCCTCCCGGATGCACTTCCTCCACTTAGGGTAGTCTTTGGCCAGGGACTCCCAGGTGTCAGTGGGGATGTTGCACTTTATTAGGGAGGCTTTGAGGGTGTCCTTGTAACGTTTCCTCTGTCCACCTTTGGCTCGTTTGCCATGAAGGAGTTTGGAGTAGAGCGCTTGCTTTGGGAGTCTCGTGTCTGGCATGTGGACAAGGTGGCCTGCCCAACGGAGCTGATCAAGTGTGGTCAGTGCTTCAATGCTGGGGATGTTGGCCTGGACACTAATGTTGGTGCGCCTGTCCTCCCAGGGGATTTGTAGGATCTTGCGGAGATTCAACACCGCCTCCAGTGCACCAGGAAAAAAGTGTTTGAAGACCAGGACCTCAAATCTACCACCAAGCTCATGGTCTACAGGGCTGTAGTGATACCCGCCCTCCTGTATGGCTCAGAGATATGGACTATATATAGTAGACACCTCAAGTTGCTGGAGAAATAGCACCAACGAAGCCTCTGCAAGATCCTACATGGGACTGTGGGAAGGCAGTAAAAGACTGAGTGAGCAAGGTTTGACCTCAATTGGGCCAAAGTGTCCCTGTGCCTGTTACATGGGATTTAGAGCAGGGTGAGGAGGAACTTCCCTTCAAACGCGTCACCAGAGCAGCAGCAATCAGCCTTCACTGAACTCCAGAACCCTTCTACAAAGGCAGGAAATGCAAACTGTGGCATCAGTCCAGGTGTCGGCAGTAAGCGACACTTCCGATTTAACTGCTGCCAATGTCACACAATAGAGCCCAGAGTGAAAAATGGAGCGAGTCAGAGCTTCCCTTTGGTAAAAGAATGAGAGATAGAGGGGCCAAAATTGCCCCTCTCTTTAAGGCCCATTACTGCCTCTAGGAGCAGATAGGCCTTACCGACCGGGGGCAGACGGATGGGCCGAACCGTCCTAAATTGCCTCTGTGCTGCCGCCCATCGGGCACACGTTGACCTCCTTCCGACTGGCAGCGACCCCCCTTTCCGACCCCCATGGGAAATAGCCCTGTGGGAACGCCGCCGCCGCCAGTCGGTGCCACTGACAGTTTCCTCTGCGGGAAGTTGTGTGTGCCTGGGCAGCGCGTACGCCCTTAAAGAGAGGACTGCCGGTGCCTCCCATTTTATTTTAATTGTCAGCTCCCACGGGTTCGGCCGGGCCGCTAACACACAGCTCGGCACCCCCTCTTGGATACCGGACTGCTGGCCCAATGGGCCAAACTAAACTTATTGCACAGCTTGCTAGCAGCCCTCCCCTTTAACTGAAGGGGAGAGACATTGTGACGCGTCAGCGCAACGTTGATGACTTGGAGCGACGGACAGTGTGATCCAAGGGCTCTTCTGCACCGCAGTTGACAGCAACACTGCCTCGACCAAAAAAAATAAACAAACAGATGAATATCCACCCCATGGATTGGGGCAGAGAAAAACTCCAAATCGCCAATTTGTGCGCCACTTTTTCGTCAGGGGACAATTTCGGCCCCAGAGACTGTGAGAGAGTTAGTGTGTGAGAGAAAGAGAGAGAGAGATAGTGTGAGAGAGACAGAAAAAAAGAAAGAGAGAGTGTGTGAGGGAGACAGAGAGAGACTGAGAGAGACAGAGTGAAAGACAGAGAGAGACAGAGGGAGACAGAGAGACAGAGAGAGAGACAGGGAGAGACAGAGGGAGACAGAGAAAGACAGAGAGACAGAGAGACAGAGAGAGACAGAGGGAGACAGAGAAAGACAGAGAGACAGAGAGAGACAGAGAAAGACAGAGAAAGACAGAGAGACAGAGAGAGAGAGACAGAGAGAGACAGAGGGAGACAGAGAAAGAGAGAGAGAGAGAGACAGAGAAAGACAGAGAGAGAGACAGAGGGAGACAGAGAAAGACAGAGAGACAGAGAGAGATACAGAGGTAGGTTGCAAGGAGCGTCTTAAAGGAGGAGGAGAGGGAGGGAGGCGGAGAAGTTTAGGCAGGGAATTCAAGTACTTAGGGCCTAGGCAACAGAAGGCACAACCAGCGATGCTTGAGCGATTATAGAATCATAGAAACTTACAGCACAGGAGGCCATTCAGCCCATCATGACCATGCTGGCTGACAAAGAGCTATCCAGCCTAATTCCACTTTCCAACTCTTGGTCTGTAGCCTTGTAGGTTACAGCACTGCAAGTGCATATCCAAGTACGTTTTAAATAGTAAGAGGGTTTCTACCTCTACCACCCTTTCAGACAGTGAGATCCAGACCCCCACCACCCTCTGGGTGAAAACATTTCTCCTCAACTCCCCTCTAAACCTCCTACCACTTACTTTAAAGCTATTCCCCCTGGTTATTAACCCCTCTGCTAAGCGAAATAGGTCCTTCCTATCTGCTTTATCTAGGGTCCTCATAATTTTATACACCTTAATTAGGTCTCCCCTCAGCCTCCTCTGTTCCAAAGAAAACAACCCCAGCCTATACAATCTTTCCTCATAGCTAACATCTTCCAGTCCAGGCAACATCCTTGTAAATCTCCTCTGAACCCTATTGAGTGCAATCACACCTTTCCTGTAATGTGGTGACCAGAACTGCACGCAGTAGTCTAGCTGTGACCTAACTAGTGTTTTATACAGTTCAAGCATAACTTCTGTGCTCTTATATTCTATGCCTCGGTTAATAAAGGCAAGTATTCTG
Organism: Pristiophorus japonicus; assembly: GCF_044704955.1. Classification (NCBI taxonomy): domain Eukaryota; kingdom Metazoa; phylum Chordata; class Chondrichthyes; family Pristiophoridae; genus Pristiophorus; species Pristiophorus japonicus. The sequence goes on along the minus strand of NC_091979.1, from coordinate 211,747,300 downwards.
TATGCTTCTTAACCACCTATCTACCTGTCCTGCTACCTTCAGGGATCTGTGGACACGCACTCGAAGGTTCCTCTACACTTCTCAGTGTCCCAACATTTATGGGCCTAGAAATCCCGGCTTCCCCGGGTTCGTACGGAAGGCATCGCAAAAGCCGGTTTTCAGCGCACAATGCGCATGGGCTGAAAATCGGCTTTTCCGATCTGTCAAGCTCCGGTTTCGTATCCCCACAGCCAGGGCATTCGCATGGACAAGATTGCGGTATTTACCCATATTGTGCCCAGCAAATATCCCGAAAACTCTTGCGCCTGATGTAAGAGTTATAAAACATACAAAAGCATTGTAAAATAACATTTTTAAAACACATGTTATCGTTAAAAACCTTGCCCACTACGGTAAGTTTATTTTGAACCATAATTTTAAAACTTTTTAAAAATTGGAAAAATATTATTTTTTTATAAGACATAAATAACTTTAATTTAAATTAATCTTAAATATGTGGTGTACTTTTTCTATTTTTTATTTCTGTTTTGGTGTTTGGGGGAGTTCCTCAATCATAATAATGGGAACTCCTACTTACGGAGTTGCCATTTTTATGAATGAGAAAATACTGTATCTTGATTGGCTGCCCAGAGCCATGTGACTGCAGCTCCAGCTTACGAACGTCCCGACGTGCATGCGCTTCGATGCGCAGTGAGCGAAGGCTTCAGGACCGGGACGCAGCAGGAACAGGTAGGTGCGCATCTTTTTTAACTTTTTCAGTCGATCGCCGGGGGAAGACCTCGATCGGGATTTTTGGGCCATTGTGTATTCCTTTGACTTGTTAGCTCTCCGGATTGAATTCCATTTGCCACTGTTCTGCCCACCTGACCAGTCCATTGATATCTTCCTGCAGTCTGCAGCTTTCTTCTTCATTATCAACCACACGGCCAATTTTTGTATCATCTGCAAACTTCTTAATCATACCCCTTACATTCAAGTCTAAATCATTGATATATACCACAAAAAGCAAGGGACTTAGTACTGAGCCCTGCGGAATCCCACTGGATCAGCCTTCCAGTCACAAAAATACCCATTTGCTTCCAGCTTCTGAGCCAATTTTGGATCCAACTTGACACTTTGCCTTGGATCCCATGGGCTTTTACTTTCGTGACCAGTCTGCCATGTGGGACCTTATCAAAAACCTTGCTAAAATCCATAGAGACGACATCAAATGCACTGCCCTCATCAACCCTCCTGGTTACCTCCTCAAAAAATTCAATCAAGTTAGTGAGACATGACCTTCCTTTAACAAATCCGTGCTGACTGTCCTTGATTAATCCATGTCTTTCTAAATGAACATTTATTCTGCCCTCAGGATTTTGTCCATTAATTTTCCCACCACTGAGGTTTGGCTGACTGGCCTGTTCGGTCTGACTCGGTCTATTCCTTTATCACTTTTTAAACAACGGTACAACATCCAGTCCTCCGGCACCACACCTGTAGCCAGAGAGGATTGGAAAATGATGGTCAGAGCCTCTGCTATTTCCTCTCTTGCTTCTCTTAACAGCTTGGGATACATTTCATCTGGGCATGGGAATTTATTCACTTTCAAAGCCCTTAATACTTCCTGTCTTATTATGTTTATTTCCTCTAATATTTCACACTCCTCCTCCCTGATTGCAATGTCTGCATCATCACTCTCTTTTGTGAAAACAGACGCAAAGTATTCATTAAGAACCATACCCGCATCTTCCGCCTCCACACACAGATTACCTTTATGGTCTCTAATAGGCCTTACTCTTTCTTTAGCTATCCTCTTGCTCTTAATGTATTTATAAAACATCTTTGGGATTTTCTTGATTTTACTTGCCAATATTTTATCTTACCCTCGCTTTGCTTTCCCAATTTCCTTTTTAATTTCTGCAGTTTTGAGCCCTCGGTATCTGTCATAAGCCTTCCTTTTTTTTCTTTATCCTATCCTGTATGTCCCTTGACATCCAGGGGGCTCTAGATTTGCTAGTCCCACCCTTTTTCTTTAAGGGAACATACTTGCTCTGAAACTTCACTATCTCCTCCATGAATGCCTCCCACTGCTCTGACAATGAAATACCTTCAAATAGCTGTTTCCAGTCCACTAACGCTAAATCACATCTCAGTTCAGTAAAATTGGCTTTTCCCCAATGGAGAACTTTTATTCCTGGTCTATCCTTGTGCTTTTCCAAACTACCCAAAATCTAACTGAATTATAATCATTACCATCAAAATGCTCTCCCTCTCATACCCCTTCCACCTGCCCAGTTTCATTCCCTAAAACTAAGTCCAGAACTGCCCCCTCCCATGTTGGGCTTGTTACGCACTGGCTAAAAATGTTCTCCTGAATGTATTTTAAGAATTTTGCTCCCTCTATGCCTTTCACACTAATTCTATTCCAGTTAACATTAGGGTAGTTGAAATCCCCTACTAATACTGCCCTATTATTTTTGCAATTCTCAGAGATTTGCACACATATCTGCTTTTCCATCTCCCTCTCACTGTTTGTGGCTCTAAACTACACTCCCAGCTGTGTGACCACCCCTTTCTTTGTTCTTCAGTTCATCTGATATAGCCTCATTTGATGATCCTTCCAACATATCAACCATACTCATAGCAGTAATTGTTTCTTTCATCAATATTGCGAACCCCCCACCCTTCTTTTATATCGCCCTCTCTATCTCGTCTGAAAACCCTGTAACCAGGAATGTTGAGCTTCCATTCTTGCCCTTCTTTCAACCATGTCTCAGTAATAGCTGCAATATCATACTTCCACGTGTGTATCTGTACCCTAGACTCCTTGCATTGAAGTATATACTATTTAGCACTGCCAAACTTCCTTGTTGTTTATTTTTCTAGTCTTTGTTTCCTCTGCTCCCAAACTCACTTACTAATTTTCAGGCTTCCATTTCCAGCTTTGTAATTATAATCAGGGATTATAATTAGGGATGCTCAAGAGGGCAGAATTAGTGGGGCGCAGATATCTCGGGGTGGGAGCTGGGGGGGAGTTGTGAGGCTGGAAGAGGTTACTTGGTGAGAGTTAGGACACGGGCAGCTGAGTTTTGGACAGGAGCAGAGAGATAGAAAAGCAGAAGAAATGGGGAAAGACACACTGTGGGTGAGAAATAGAGGCATGAAATTAGAAAGAAACAGAGAGAAAGAAGACTTTGGAGACAAGAGGGAGAGAACAGGGGGAGAGAGGGGACAGAGGAGTAAAGAGAAAGGAGGGAATAAAGACAAGAGACAAAGAGACGGAGCTGTGCGATGTTTGCCAGTGATCCAACTGATCTTATCTTTTCACACTACCTCATTCACGGGAAAGGTCTGCTATACCGCTCCGCTCCTGAGGAAGGGCAATTCCTAAAATGGCGGCCCGTCCATGGAAAGTAGGCGTCCATTCCGTGCCTCCCCATGGCCACAGCTTTCTGGCGGTCAGAGGCTTTATCGAAAGGGGCAATTTCGATCTCTGGATCATTAGTCCAGGATTACTAGTTCAGTAACATAACACTGTGCTACCGTTTCCTGACTGAGTTAAAGCAGGAACCATGGAAAGGGTGAGGTAAACCAGGAGCAGATCTACCAGATGACCTGGGCTATCTCGTCCAAACTGGTGAACTCCTCACCTCCCCCAGTCTACCCTTCCTCTTCTCACATTCTTTCAAAACCCAAGCTTGGTGACACCAGTTTACAACTTAGTGATCTACGGCCCTCCCCATTCACCGGAGTTGCCCTGTGTGAGGAGGCTTGCCCAATCATCTGGAGTTCCCAGCTTCAAATGCTGTCATCTGGTTGGATGTGGGATTAGTGCAATTTTGTGCCAAAGCTGCTTTGAAGAGCAACAGGTCAATGATAAGGTAACTGAAAGGATAAAAACCATAGCTAATAGAGAGCGACAGCACGCAGCATGATCAGACCTATCTAACCCGTGCCGTACCTGTCCTGGGAGTGTTTGATGGGACAGTGTAGAGGGAGGTTTACTCTTTATCTAATCTGTGCTGTACCTGCTCTGGGAGTGAATAATGGAACAGTGTGGAGGGAGCTTTACTCTGTCTCTAACCCGTGTTGTACCTGCCTTGGGAGGGATTGATGCGACAGTGTGGAGGGAGATTTACTATGTATCTAATCCATGCTGTACCTGCCCAGGGAGTATTTGATGGGACAGTGTAGAGGGAGCTTTACTCTGTATCTAAACCGTGCTGTACCTGCCCTGGGAGTATGTGATTGCATAGTGTAGAGAGAGCTTTACACTGTATGTAACCCATGCTGTACCTGCCCGGGGAGTGCTTGATGGGACAGTGCAGAGGGAGCTTTACACTGTATCTAATTTATGCTGTACCTGCCCTGGAAGTGTTTGATGCGACAGTGTAGAGGAAGCTTTATTCCGTATCTAATCCGTGCTGTACCTGCACTATGAGAGTTTGATGGGACAGGGTAGAGGGAGCTTTACTCTGTATCTAACCTGTGCTGTACCTGCACTGGAAGAGTTTGATGGGACAGGGTAGAGGGAGCTTTACTCTGTATCCAACCCGTGCTGTAACTGCCCTGGGCGTGTTTGATGTGACAATGTCAAGGGAGCTTTACTCGTTATCTAACCTATGCCGTACCTGCCCTGGGAGGTTTTGATGGGACAGTATCTATGGAGCTTTATACTGTATCTGATAGAGAATTCAAACAGGCTGCAGACAGACAGATAGTCTGTGACAATACACAGACCCCCCAGTTAGAGCTTCTACGTGCAACTCAGCACATTGCATTAAGTCATCAATCAACTTGACATTTCAGGACCTTTGGTAGTGAGCCAATTAAAGGTTAACAGTATATTAATTGAGCCAATAAGGTCAAAGAAGGCGCGTTCTTTTCTGTAAATTGATCAGGTATAAGAACAGCCATGTTTTTCCATGTGTTCTCAGAAGGACAAAGGAACTGGCAATCAGCCAGAAGCTTGTTGCTGCTGCCAGAATAAAAGTTATGTTAAAACTACAACCGGAGTTCGCATTTCATTGAAAATTAAGAGATCTAACAATTTTGGCGTCGCAAACAGGATCGCTGAGGGAAGAAACTAAATTTTGGACATCGGACCTACATATTGAGGTAAGGACTCCTCTTTATAAAAGTACTCGGTCAAAAGTCTAAACTCGCCTCTCCTTCTACACGATTCTGAAAGCCTCCGGTTTGCGAACCCTCCGGTTGGTAGTCGGCTCGAGCTCCCATAGACATCTAAACTTCAGCGGTGTGTTATTTAATTAATCAGCGACCCACTGATCGGCTGGAAAGCCTACGACTCGAGACCCCAGTAAAGAAATAAGTACTATGGCAGCAGGAGATAAGAGCAAAGAATTGCCTGCAACTGTTAAAAGTGGGCAGGCAACACCTGAAGTTTCGACTGATGAAATCCTCGAACAGTTGAAAGAATACATAGAGCAACAATTCAACTTATCTAAAACCTGTATTAAGATCGAACAAAAATACGGAACCTCCAAAGGACAATGGTCCTTGGACGAGATCAAAAGGGTCTGGGGGAAACGACCCGTATGAAAAATAAAGAGCGAACCAGATGGTCCTAGCCGTTATGGGACAGATCTGAAAGCGGAATGAAATTATAATGCGTTCCCAATGATAGGGACCTGACCAGTACAAAGGACAATTGCAAACGGTTTGTGCACAGCTGCGACAGAAAAAGCTTGAAAATGAAAAGTTGGAAGTGGAAGTTAAAGATCTTAAAGGTGAAATTAAAGAATGAAAAAAATCATTAGGTCAAGAGATAGTAATAGGAAAAGGAAAATGTATCAGTCGATTCCCAGGGTACCCATGTTTGGATAAATTAAAAGCGCCAACCCGAAGACACGACCAAGGAATAGATACTGATTCTGAATCCTCCGACAATACAGGGTCGGAGAATGAAGAATTAGGGGTGCGCTTTGCCCCTTTTAAAAAAAGACGAGTTTTAGTCAAATCAGAAGAGACTGCGGATGAGGACAGATACAAAACAACGAAGAACCGGGTGTATGCAAAATATTTAGTTCATGATCCGGCAGACCCAGAAAAAAATTGATAAATGGTCCCAGGAGTTGCCCAATCCAAAGAAAGGGGGAGTGGAAACGTGGGACCAATTGGACCGCTTAAGAAATATTTATCAACTTCATCCCTGGGACGGAGTGCAAATTTTGCAAATTTTGACCATAATGGTGCCAAAAACACAGGGAAGAAAATTGCACGACAAGGTAGAAGAAGCTTTGGGGCAGAATGAGCAAGATTTAGATACAGGATGGGAGGCGATTAAACACTGGCTGCAAGCCTTCAGTCCAGCCAAGGCAGACTGGGGAAAAATTGCAGCCTGCCAACAGAAAGGAACAGAGAAAGTCCTGGAGTATGACGAGCGGTTTAGATGCACGTGGCTAGAACATTTGGGTATGAATAATACGGATGAGGAAATGGATGAACAAGTGTTTGGATCCCTGAAAGCAGCTTTCGTGGCAGGTCTAAAGCCAGAACTGTCCAAAATGCTTACGGTAGTGTTACCGGACTGGGAAGGTAGAGGAACTATCTTTGCAGCATTGGTGGATCGATGTAACCGATTAGATCGGGATATGGGAGCTAAAGTCCGAGCTGTACAGGCTATGGGATGGAAATCCCAGGATTCCGATAAACAGTCATTAGGAAAATTACCCGGAAAATGTCATTATTGTGGAAAAGGTCACTGGGCCAAGACGTGCAGGGCAAAACAGCAAGGTCGTGGCTGGGGAAGAGGACGCAGCCAGGGATACAATTCAGCCAACAAACCAGGCTTGTCACAAGATAACGACCTCATAGAAGCATTTAAGCAACTGACAATACAACAACAGAAGGAGTTACTTGGGATAGCAAAAAACGATTAGAGCCCGCCCTGGCCCCCCTCCTCGCACTAATACAACAAAGGGGAGATGGGCTATATATAACTGTGAGGGTGGGCGATAAGGATGTGGACTGTCTTTTAGACACAGGGGCAGAATTAACATGTTTACCCCTACAATATTGAGACTCTTTGCCGTTGGATGGTAGGGCACGTACAGTCTATGGAGTTGGGGGCCATAAAATGGAAATTAAAAGGACAACACCGGTACTTATAGGGCTGGGTCCACATGAACTAACCATGCCGGTCTGGATAGGCCCAGTAGATCAACCCCTTTTGGGAATGGACGTTCTAATCCAAGTAGATTCATCATTGCATTTTGAGGATGGTCGGGTGACATGGTCAATTAGAACTTTGAAGAAAGAAGAATTGAAGGAACACCCGATATGGGCTAAAGATAAGAACGATTGTGGCCTACTCCAGATGGAGCCTGCGTCATTTACCGGGATCAAGCCTCCATGCACTAAACAGTATCCCATCAGTCCACCTGCCATCGCGGGAATCTTACCGGTTATTCAGCAATTGGAGAAACAAGGGGTGCTTATTAAAACGCATAGCTCCTCCAATAGCCCCGTGTGGCCGGTACAGAAATCGAATGAGACTTGGCGTTTGACTGTCAATTATAGGAAAGCTAACCAGTGCATTGATCAAAAAGCTCCTTTGGTCGCAGATTCCTCCACCATTTTTAATGCCCTCAAACCGGAACATAAATATTTCTCGATTATAGATATGGCCAACGGATTTTGGTCGGTGCCTCTGGCACCGGAGGTTTGACAGTGGTTTGCTTTCACTGTCCAAAGACAACAGTATACTTGGACCTGGTTACCGCAGAGTTTCTACAACAGCCCTACGGTATTCCACATGGCTTTACAAAGCCATTTGCGCGAATTACCTCCCCTGTCATCCACAGTCATCCAATATGTAGACGATATCCTGCTAGCTTCAAACACGGAAGAACAGCATGAACAAGATTTATGAGCTTTGCTGGACCACCTTTGGCTGAAAGGACATAAAGCCAGCATCGACAAAGCACAAATATCCCAAGAAGAGGTTGTATATCTGGGACAAAAAACTTCACAAGGAAAGAGAGAACTTACCCAGGATAGAACTGCAGCCATTCGGGCTGCTAAAAAACCCACCAGAAACTAAGGTCTTTTTTGGGATTGTGTAACTTTAACAGAAATTGGATTGACTCCTTCACACAGCTTGCTCAGCCACTGAATGATATCTTAAAAGGGAAACGTGCCTCTAAAGAAGCCATCACCCTCACTAAGGAACAGCAAGAGGCCTTCCTGAGTTTGAAAAAGGCTTTATGTTCGGCACCGGCTCTGGGAATCCCCGACAGTGGTAAGCCATTGACCCTGTTTGTCCATGAGAAAGAAGGATACATGACAGCTATACTGACACAAGAACATGGGGATCGGCAAAGACCTATTGGCTATTATTCGGCAAAACCGGATGCGGTAGCCCTCGGATGGGGAAGTTGCCTAAGGGCCATGGAAGCTACATGTCGAGCGGTAATGATCACTGCGGGTCTAGTCCTCGACCAAAAGCTGATTGTCAAGTGTCCCCACACCGTACACGCTTTGCTGTCGATGAATAGAATGTCTCAGGTGAAGGCAGCTAGATGGACCCGCTGGATAGCAGTTTTCGAAGCTCCTAATCTCCATATCGTCCGGGCCAGCCCGGTTAATCCCGCAACTATGCTCCCGATGTCAGAATCGGGGGAGAAAGAGGGGGGAGAATGTGAAGAGCATGACTGCGTGGAGATTTCAAAAGAAACAGAAGAAGCAGCCTTAGCAGCAGAGGAGCCTCTGCACAACCTAGACCTCATCCTGTTTACAGATGGTTCCTCCTTTGTTGACATTTGTACCAGAAAAGCAGGATGGGCAGCTACAACCTGATATGAGGTAGTGGCAAAAGGATGTTTACCATCAGGAACATCAGCACAACAGGCCGAGTTACGGGCCCTGTCAGAAGCATGTCGAATAGCAGAAGGACAGACAGCTAATGTCTACACAGATTCACGTTATGCTTTTGGAGTCGCTCACGACTTTGGTATGTTATGGCGGAAAAGAGGATTCCTCACTGCTGCTGGTACACCTATCCGAAATGGAAAAGAAGTCCGAGACTTACTGGAGGCCATACAATTACCTCAGGAAGTGTCCATCCTGAAGTGTAAGGCACATACCAAGGAAAATACCACAGAAGCACAGGGAAATGCCCTAGCCGACCAGGCAGCTAAAGATGCCGCCTCACAGGGTGCTCCCCCAGACGAACCAACACAGATGTGCAGATTGAAAGCACTCAGGACTCTGACACGAGACCTTCAAACAATGCAAGGCGAGTGCTCCCGAGAGGAAAAATGGACATGGATTGAGGCAGGAATTAAGCTATGCGAAGATGGTGTCTGGAGACAAAGAGTTACCGACAAGCCAGTCGCGCCACAAGTGCTTATGCCTTTTTTAGCCAAACAGATCCACTCGTGGGGACACTTGGCACAGTTCCAGAAAAGCTGGTGGGGTCGGGGATTTAAAAAACACGCCCAGCTGGTAGCAGGACACTGTGTGGTCTGTCAGAAAAATAATTCTGGACCCATGACGGTAATGCCCCAACTGAGGCCCCCTGCCCCTGTCGGACCATTCCAGCATCTGCAAGTTGATTATATATCTCTTCCTTCATGCCAAGGATACACTAACATTCTTGTCATGGTCGACAGATTCTCTAGATGGGTAGAAGCTGTCCCAACTAAAAGAGCTATAGCTAATCACACTGCAAAGGTCTTGTATAAGGATTACATTCCCTGATGGGGAGTCCCGAGTAGTATTGACTCAGATCAGGGAACACACTTCACAGGTGCTGTCTGCCAAGAAGTCTGTAGGTTACTGAACATTACGTGGGATTTACACTGTCCTTATCATCCTCAATCATCAGGACAAATAGAGCGAATGAATCGAACTCTAAAATAACGGCTTGCCAAATATCACCAAGAAGGAACACCATGGCCCCAGGCACTACCAATAGTGCTATGTAGCATTAGGGCAACCCTGAACAGAACTACAGGTCTAAGCCCATTTGAAATTATAACAGAAAGACCTATGTCGCTGCCAGGAACTATTGATTTACAGAAAGCTGATGTTCACTTTATGAGTGACACTTTGTTATCATACTGTCAGAACCTAACCAATGCTATTAGTTCTGTTTCCTGACAGGTATCAGCAGCTTGGGGTAATCCACCCAAAGGAGGACACGACATCATCCTGGCAGTCTGGGTGTATGTGAAAAAGTTACATAAAGAACCTTTGGGTGCCAAGTGGGAGGGACCTTATCAAGTGTTATTGACCACCCAGGCAGCTGTTAAAGTCCAAGGAAAGAAAGCCTGGATCCACGCCTCACACGTTAAACGAACACCCGTAACTAAAGCTGAAATCTAATAAGGACAATTACTTTTTGCCAAAATGTATAAATTTACTGATTTACTGACTGTAGATATTCTAGGCATTTGCCTACTTCTTACTAGCCGACCCTCTGCACCAAAGGGAAATAGTAGGGTAGCCAGGGAATTACATGTAAATACCTTTTTATATATGTCATACATTTATGCCAAACAAGGTAATATTTCTAGTTGTTGGGTATGTGCGCATATTCCTATTCACTCAAAGGGAGGGATTCCCTTGAGGCCAGTTCCCTTGAATATCTCGGAAATGGCTGAGTGGATAATTAATCAAAACAAAACAGGCAATGCGTTTCAAGATACGGAAAACTGGGCACGTAAATGGAAGTCAGCAGGTTACAATCTGACTGCCTTTGAAGGGGGGGTACCAACCGTGCTACAATAATTCCATTTTTTGTTATCACTAATACAACGGGGATAGGAAGACCGGGGGAATCGGTCTGTCTGATTAGAAACATCAAAGGAGGCCAAAATATGGGGTTTAGTAACTGCTCCCGGAATTATAATATAATCAAGCCACGGAACCGTCCAAACTGGGCCGATGTGGGAATTTTTAACGTAACGGGGATTCTGAATAAAACAGATGGAAAAGCCTGGACAGGCCCCGGAGTGTTGCTGACAAAGAAACAGCTAACATTCATTGCCTATAATGGCACCTATTGAGTGTGTGGCCACAAGGCCTATCCTTGGTTGCCCCAGAATTGGATGGGATCCTGCTATTTAGCCTACATTGTGCCTTATATGTATCATATAAAGTCACTGTCGGAACATTTACACAGTCCTAAAAGAGCTATCACAGAAACAGAGAGGTTCTTTGCCATTCTGATCCCCAGGTATGGGACCGCTAGACTGGCAAGGGAATCCATTAACATGGCATCCGTTGTGGAACAGGTAGCCAATGATACTTCAGAGGCCCTAGTTAAAATTAATGCAGAAATGGTAGCAATCCGCACAGCAGCCCTACAGAATAGACTGGCTCTTGACTACACCCTGGCTGAAAAAGGAGGTACTTGCACCCTACTCGGAACTGAGTGTTGCACGTATATTCCAGATAGCTCCGAAGAAATTACCCACTTAGCGGAGCATATGCAAAAGGAGGTAAAAAAACTTAAGCAACCCCCATCATTCACTTTGTGGAGCGAAGCCACTGAATGGCTAGGTTCAATAGGAACTTCATTGGTGGAAGGTTTAATTTTATTCGTTGTAATTATTTTACTTTTATATTGTTTGTTTATGTTGATTAAATGTTGTTGCGACCAGGCGGTTGTAGCTGCTGTCCCGCAGGTGAGACACCTTGCAGGTCCCAGCAGACCGTCTGTACGTGGCACAGGGGTATGTTATGCTTAAGGGAAGGTTGTTTACTGGTTGAATTAAGATATTGATTTGGATTAAATTGGAATAAGGTTAACTAACCTACTAAAACCAGACTTCCATTGTGGCCACGATGGAATTCGGGTTGATGTAAATTTGTGTGGAAGCTACTAGTTCGGACATGTGGCGAAACACATCAACAAATTTAGAAGGAAACTCTATTAACATATATGAAATTATTTTGTAGAATGTTTAACCAGTGATACCTGATGTTTTATAATTCAGTTTGTGAAAGAATCAAAGGGGGGATTGATAGAGAATTCAAACAGGCTGCAGACAGACAGATAGTCTGTGACAATACACAGACCCCCCAGTTAGAGCTTCTACGTGCAACTCAGCACATTGCATTAAGTCATCAATCAACTTGACATTTCAGGACCTTTGGTAGCGAGCCAATTAAAGGTTCACAGTATATTAATTGAGCCAATAAGGTCAAAGAAGGCGCGTTCTTTTCTGTAAATTGATCAGGTATAAGAACAGCCATTTTGGCCATGTGTTCTCAGAAGGACAAAGGAACTGGCAATCAGCCAGAAGCTCGTTGCTGCTGCCAGAATAAAAGTTATGTTAAAACTACAACCGGAGTTTGCATTTCATTGAAAATTAAGAGATCTAACAGTATCTAACCCATGCTGTACCTGCCCTGGCAGTGTTTGATGGGACAATGTAGAGGGAGCTTTAAACTGTATTTAATCTGTGCAGTACCTGCTCTGGGAGTTTATAATGGAACAGTGTAAAGGGAGCTTTACTTTGTATCTAACCTGTGCTGTACCTGCTCTGGGAATGTATAATGGGACAGTGTAGAGGGGACGTTACTTTAAGCTGTATCTAAGCTGTGTTATACATGCCCTGGGAGAGTTTGATGGGTCAGTGTGGAGAGAGCATTACTCCATATCAAACCTGTGCTCAACCTGCTCTGGGAGTGATTAATGCAAGAGTGTAGAGGGAGCTTTGCTCTGTATCTAACCAGTGCTGTATCTGTCCTGGGAGTGTTTGAATGGGCAATGTCGAGGGACCTTTACATTGTATCTAACCCGTGCTGTACCTGCTCTGGCAGTGTTTGCTGGGACAGTGCAGAGGGAGCCTTATTCTGTATCTAACCTATGCTGTACCTGCCCTGGGCGTGTTTGATGGGACAGTGTAGAGGGAGCAATACTTTGTATCTAACTAGTGCTGTACCTGCCCTGGAAGGGTTTCAAGCGACAGTGTAGAAGGAGTTTTACTCTCTATCTAACCTGTGCAGTACCTGCCCTTGGATTGTGTGAAGGGAGAGTGTAGAATGAGTTTTACTCTGTATCTGACCCTTGCTGTGCCTGCAATGGGAGTGTTTGATGGGGCAGTGTAGATTCAGTATCTCATCCGTCCTGTACCTGCCCTGCGAGTGTTTGATGGGACAGTGTAGTATGAGTGTTACTCTGTATCTAACTCGTCCTGTACCTGACGTGGGAGTGTTTGATGGGACAGTGTAGAGGGAGCTATGCTCTGCATCAAACCCGTTCAGTACCTCGGATTGTTTAAAGGGAGAGTGTAGAATGAGCTTTATTCTGTATCTGACCCTTGCTGTGCCTGCCCTGGCCATGATGATGGGACAATGTCGAGGGAGTTTTATTCTGTATTTAACCCATCCTGTGCCTGCCCTGGCAATGTTTGATGGTCAGTTTAGAGGGAGCTTTGCTCTGTATCAAACCGTGTTGCACCTGCTCTGGGAATGTTTGCTGGGACAGTTTAAAGGAAGCTTTACTCCATCTAACCCATGCGATACATACCCTGGGAGTGTTTGATGGGTCAGTATCGAGGAAGCTTTACTCTGTATCTAACCAATGCGAGACATGTCCTGGGAGTGTTTTATGGGTCAGTGTCGAGGGAGTTTTACTCTCTATCTCACCTGTGCTGTACCTGCTCTGGGAGTGTTTAATGGGATAGTGCAGCGGGAGCTTTACTCTCTATCTAAGCCGTGCTGTACCTGCCCTGGGAGTGTTTGATGGGACAATGTCAAGGGACCTTTACTCTGTATCTAACCCGTGCAGTACCTGCCCTTGGATCGTTTGATAGCAGATTGTAGAATGAGCTTTACTCTGTATCTGATCCTTGCTGTGCCTGCCCTGGGAGGGTTTGATGGGACAGAGTAGAGGGAGCTTTACTCTGTATCTAACCTGCACTGTACCCACCCTGGGAGTGTTTGATAGGTCAGTGAAGAGGACTTTTACTCTGTATCTAAACCACGCTGTACCTGACCTGGCAGTGTTTGACGGACAGTGTAGAGAGAGCTTTACTCTGTATCAAACTTGTGCTATATCTGCCCTGGGTGTGATGATGGAACAGCATAGAGGGAGCTTTACTCTGTATCTAACCCATGCTGTACCTGTTCTGGGAGTGTTTGCTGGGACAATGCAGAGGGAGCTTTACTCTCTATCTAAGCCGTGCTGTACCTACCCTGGGACTGTTTAATGGGACAGTTCAGAGCGAGCTTTACTATGTATCTAATTAGTGCTGTACCTGCCCTGGGCGCGTTTGATGTGACAATGTCGAGGGAGCTTTACTCTGTATCTAACCTGTGCAGTACCTGCCCTCGGATTGTTTGATGGCACATTGTAGAATGAGCTTTACTCTGTATCTGACCCGTGCTGTGTCTGCCCTGCGATTGTTTGATGCGACAATGTAGAGGAAGCTTTACTCTGTATCTGACCCGTGTTATACTTGCCCCGGGAATGCTTTATGGGCAATGTTAAATGAGCTTTACTCTGTATCTAACCCATGCTGTACCTACCTTGGAGGTGTTTGATGTGACAATATCGAGGGAGCTTTACTCTCTATTTAAGCTGTGCTGTATCTGCCCTGGGAGTGTTGATGGGACAGTGTAGAGGGAGCTTTACTGTGTATCTAATTAGTGCTGTACGTGCCCTGGGAGGATTTGATGGGACAGTGCAGAGAGACCTTTACTCTATCTAACCCGAGCTGCACCTGTCCTGTGAGTGTTTGATGGGACGTGTAGAGGGAGCTTTACTCTGTGTCTAACTAGTGCTGTATGTCCCCTGTGAGTGTTTGATGGAACTGTTTAGAGGGAGCTTTACTTTGTATCTAATTAGTGCTGCACCTACCGTGGGTATGTTTGATGGGAAAGTGTAGAGAGTCCATTATTCCACACCTGCCCTCGTTGTGATGATGGGACAATGTCGAGGGAGCTTTACTCTGTATCTAACCTGTGCAGTACCTGCCCTCAGATTGTTTGACTGTATAGTGTAGAGGTAGATTTACTTTGTATCTAACTAGTGCTGTACCCACCCTGGGAGGGTTTGATCGGTCAGTGTAGAGGGAGCTTTACTCTGTAGCAAACAGTGCTGTACCTGCCCTGGGAGTGTGTAATGGGACAGAGTAGAGGGACAGTGTAGCACTCCAGGCCACCATAACCAATGCCTACGAAGAGACGCTCAGTCACTCAACCAGGAAACACCAGGACTGGTTTGATGAGAATGACCAGGAGATCCAAGAGCTAATAAATCGCAAGCGCAGGGCATTTCTGAACAGAAAACAGCCCAACTCGGGAGCAGCAAAGCAGCATTACAGACGGCTTAAGGCCGAGGTCCAACAAAAAACCCGCGACCTAAAGAATAGATGGTGGGTGGAGAAAGCACAGGAGATTCAGCAGCTGGCCGACAGCTATGATGTGCTAGGTTTCTTCACCGCAGTCAAGGCCACCTACAGCCCAAGCACCCAAGGCCCCACCTCACTGCTGGCCAAGAACGGGGAAACATTCATCAAGGACATCGTGGCAGTCAGGAGCAACTTGAAGCAGCAGTTCGAAGATCTCTTCAACAGAGACTCTGCCTTTGACTCGAGTGTCCTTGACTCCATCCCGCAGCATGCTACCCGCCACCATCTCGCAAAATCCCAGCCCTACACGAGATAGAAAAGGCCATTCGCCAGCTCAAGAACAACAAGGCAACGGGAGCGGATGGAATTCCCGCTGAGGCACTAAAGTATGGTGGAGAGGCACTATTGGCACAAATGCATGATCTCATCTCTCTCCTCTGGAAGGAGGAGAGCATGCCGGGAGATCTCAGAGATGCAGTAATCGTGATCATCTTTAAAAAAGGGGACAAGTCCGACTGCGGCAACTACATTGTAATCTCCCTGCTATCAGCCACTGGGAAAGTCGTCGCTAGAATCCTCCTCAACCATCTTCTCCCTGTGGCTGAGGAACTCCTCCCGGAGTCACAGTGTGGATTTCGTTCTCTACGAGGTACAATGGACATGATTTTTACAGCGCAACAGCTGCAAGAAAAATGCAGGGAACAGCACCAACCCTTATACATGGCCTTCTTTGACCTTACAAAGGCCTTTAACACTGGCAACCGCGAGGGACTATGGAGCGTCCTCCTCTGTTTTGGCTGCCCCCAAAAGTTCGGCACCATCCTCCGCCTAGTCCACAATGACATGCAGGCCGTGATCCTGACCAACGGATCCATCACAGACCCAATCCACATCTGGACTGGGGTCAAGCAGGGCTGCATCATCGCCCAACCCTCTTCTCAATCTTCCTCGCTGCAATGCTCCACCTCACACTCAACAAGCTCCCCGCTGGAGTGAAACTAAACTACAGAACCAGTGGAAACCTGTTCAATCTTCGTCACCTCCAGGCCAGATCCAAGATCGTCCCAACCTCTGTTGTCGAACTACAGTACATGGATGACGCTTGCCTTTGTGCACATACAGAGACTGAACTCCAAGACATAGTGAATATCTTCACTGAGACGTACGAAAGCATGGGCCTTACACTAAACATCCGTAAGACAAAGGTCCTCCACCAACCTGACCCCGCCACACAGTATTGCCCACAGGATGGCGCTGGACAACGTAGACCACCTTCCATAACTCGGGAGCCTATTATCAGCAAGACATCGACAACGAGATTCAACACTGTCTCCAGTGCGCCAGTGCAGCTTTCGGCCGCCTGAGGAAAAGAGTGTTCGAAGATCAGGCCCTCAAATCTGCCACCAAGCTTATGGTCTATAGGGCTGTAGTGATTCCTGCCCTCCTTTATGGCTCAGAAACGTGGAACATATACAGTAGACACCTCAAATCGTGAGAGAAATATCACCAACGATGTCTCCGCAAGATCCTGCAAATCCCCTGGGAGGACATACGCACCAACGTTAGCGTCCTCGATCAGGCCAACATCTGAGCACTGTCCACCAGCTCAGCTGGGTGGGCCACATTGTTCGCATGCCTGACACAAGACTCCCAAAGCAAGCGCTCTACTCGGAACTTCTACATGGCAAGCAAGCCAAAGATGGGCAGAGGAAACGTTTCAAGGACACCCTCAAAGCCTCCTTGATAAAATGCAACATCCCCACCGACACCTGGGAGTCCTGGCCAAAGACCGCCCCAAGTGGAGGAAGTGCATCCGGGAGGGCGCTGAGCACCTCGAGTCTCATCGCCGAGAGCATGCAGAAAACAAGCGTAGGCAGCGGAAGGTGCATGCGGCAAACCAGTGCCACCCACCCTTTCCTTCAACAACTGTCTGTCCCACCTGTGACAGAGACTGTAATTCCCGTATTGGACTGTTCAGTCACCTAAGAACTTACTTTTAGCGTGGAAGCACGTCTTCCTCGATTTCGAGGGACTGCCTATGATGATGTAGAGGGACATTTACTCTATCTAACCCTCGCTGTACCTGCCCTGGGGGTGTTTGCTGTGACAATATCGAGGGAGCTTTACTCTCTATCTAAGCCGTGCCGTTCCTGCCCTGGGATTGTTGATGGGACAGTGTAAAGGGAGCTTTAGTTTCTATCTAACTAATGCTGTATGTGCCCTGGGGGGATATGATGGGACAGTGCAGAGGGACCTTTACTCTGTATCTAACTTGTGCTGTGCCACCCTGGGAGTGTTTGATGGGACAATGTAGAGGGAGCATTACTCTGTATCTAAGCCGTGCTGTACCTGCCCTGGAACTGTTTGATGGGACACTTTAGAGCGAGCTTTACTTTGCATCTAATTAGTGCTGTACCTGCCCTGGGAGTGCTTTATGGGCAGTGTAGAATGAGCTTTACTCTGTATCTAACCCGTGATGTACCCGCCCTGGGTATGTTTGATGGGGTACTGTAGAGGGAGCTTTACTCTGTATCTAACCCGTGCTGTATTCACCCTAGGAATGTTTGATCGGTCAACGTAGAGGGTCCTTTGCTCTGTATCTAACCCGAGCTGCACCTGCCGTTGGATTTTCTGATGGGAAAGTATAGAGGGTCCTTTATTCTGTATAACCTATGCTAAACCTAGCCTCGGCATGATGATGGGACAGTGTAAAGGGACCTGTATCTCACCCATGCTGTACCCGCCCTGCAAGTGTTTAATGGGACAGTGTAGAGGGAGCTTTACGCTGTATCTAATCTGTGCTGTATCTGACCCTTGCTGTGCCTGCCCTGGGAGTGTTGAAGGGACAGTGTAGAGGGAGCTTTACTGTGTATCTAACCCGTGCTGTACCTCCCCTGGGATTGTTGATGGTATAGTGTAGAGGGCGCTTACTCTGTATCTGAGATTGGGAACTGGTTGTCAGACAGGAAGCAAAGAGTAGGAGTAAATGGGTACTTTTCAGAATGGCAGGCAGTGACTAGTGGAGTACCGCAAGGTTTGTGCTGGGGCCCCAGCTGTTTACATTGTACATTAATGATGTAGGTGAGGGGATTAAATGTAGTATCTCCAAATTTGCGGATGACACTAAGTTGGGTGGCAGTGTGAGCTGCGAGGAGGATGCTATGAGACTGCAGAGTGACTTGGATAGGTTAGGTGAGTGGGCAAATGCATGGCAGATGAAGTATAATGTGGATAAATATGAGGTTATCCACTTTGGTGGTAAAAACAGAATGACAGACTATTATCTGAATGGTGACAGATTAGGAAAAGGGGAGGTGCAACGAGACCTGGGTGTCATGGTACATCAATCATTGAAGGTTGGCATGCAGGTACAGTTAAGCAGGCGGTTAAGAAAGCAAATGGCATGTTGGCCTTCATAGCGAGGGGATTTGAGTACAGGGGCAGGGAGGTGTTACTACAGCTGTACAGGGCCTTGGTGAGGCCACACCTGGAGTATTGTGTACAGTTTTGGTCTCCTAACTTGAGGAAGGACATTCTTGCAATTGAGGGAGTGCAGCGACGGTTCACCAGACTGATTCCCGGGATGGCGGGACTGACATATCAAAAAAGACTGGATCAACTGGGCTTGTATTCACTGGAGTTCAGAAGAATGAGAGGGGATCTCATAGAAACGTTTAAAATTCTGATGGGTTTAGACAGGTTAGATGCAGGAAGAATGTTCCCAATATTGGGGAAGTCCAGAACCAGGGGTCACAGTCTAAGGATAAGGGGTAAGCCATTTAGGACCGAGATGAGGAGAAACTTCTTCACCCAGAGAGTGGTGAACCTGTGGAATTCTCTACCACAGAAAGTTGTTGAGGCCAATTCACTAAATATATTTAAAAAGGAGTTAGATGTAGTCCTTACTACTAGGGGGATCAAGGGGTATGGCGAGAAAGCAGGAATGGGGTACTGAAGTTGCATGTTCAGCCATGAACTCATTGAATGGCGGTGCAGGCTCGAAGGGCCAAATGGTCTACTCCTGCACCTATTTTCTATGTTTCTATGTTTCTGTGAGCCATGCTGTACCCACTCTGGGAGTGTTTGCTGGGTCAGTGTTGAGGGTGCTTTACTTTGTATTTAATGCGTGCTATGCTTCCCCGGGAAGTGTTTGATGGGACATTGTAGAGGGAGCTTTACTGTGTATCTCACCCATGCTGTACCTGCCCTGGGAGTGATTGATGGGAGAGTGCAGACTGAGCAATAAATTTTATTGAACTAGTGCTGTACCTGCCCTGGATGTGTTTGATGGGACAGTTTAAAGGGAGCGTTAGTTTGTATCTAACTAGTGCTTTGCTTGCCCTGGGTGTGTTTGATGGGACAGTGTAGAGGGAGCTTTGCTCTGTATCTAACCCGTGCTATACCTGCCCTGGGAGAGTTTGCTGGAACAGTGAACAGGGAGCTTTACATTGTATCTAACCCATGCTGTACCTGCCCTGGGAGTGTTTGATGTGACAATGTCGAGGCAGATTTACTCTCTATCCAAGTCATGCTGTATCTGCCTTTGGACTGCTGATGGGACAGTGTCGAGGGAGCTTTACTTTGTATCTAACTAGTGCTGCACCTGTCCTGAGAATGTTTAATGGGACATTGTAGAGGGCCCTTTACTCTATCTAACCCATGCTGTACCTGCCCAGGGAGTGTTTGATTCGACAGTGTCGAGTGAGTTTACACTGTATCTAACCCGTGCTGTACCTGCCCTGGAAGGGTTTGATGCGAGTGTGGAATGAGCTTTACTCTGTATCTATCTCGTGCTGTGCTTGCTCTGGGACTGTTTGATGGATCACTGTAGAGGGAGCTTTGCTCTGTGTCTAGCCCGTGCTGTATCTGTGCTGACAGTGTTTGCTGGGACAGTGTAGAGGGAGCATTAATTTGTATGTAACTAATGCTGTATCTGCCCTGGGAGTGTTTATCATCTTCATAGGCAGTCCCTCGAAATCGAGGAAGACTTGCTTCCACTCTAAAAGTGAGTTCTCAGGATACTGAACAGTCCAATACGGGAATTACAGTCCCTGTCACAGGTGGGACAGACAGTGGTTGACGGAAAGGGTGGGTGGGACTGGTTTGCCGCATGCTCCTTCCGCTGCCTGCACTTGGTTTCTGCATGCTCTCGGCGAGGAGACTTGAGGTGCCCCCCCCCCCTCCCCCGGATGCTCTTCTTTTACATCGGGTGGTCTTGGGCCAGGGACTCCCAGGTGTCGGTGGGAATGTTGCATTTTATCAGGGAGGCTTTGAGGGTATCCTTGAAATGTTTCCTCTGACCACATGGGGCTTGCTTGCCATGCAGAAGTTCCGAGTAGAGCGCTTGCTTTGGGAGTCTTGTGTCAGGCATGTGAACAATGTGGCCTGCCCAGCGGAGCTGGTCGAGTGGTCAGTGCTTCAATGCAGGGGATGTTGACCTAATCGAGGACACTAATGTTGGTGCATCTGTCCTCCCAGGGGATTTGTAGGATCTTGCGGAGACATCGTTGGTGATATTTCTCTCGCGATTTGAGGTGACTACTGTCTCTGAGCCACGTCTCTGAGCCATACAGGAGGGCAGATAGCCAATTTGAAGGCCTGATCTTCGAAGACTCTCTTCCTCAGGCGGCTGAAGACTGCACTGCCACAATGGAAGCGGTGTTGAACCTCGTCGTCGATGTCTGCCCTTGCTGATAATAGGCCCCTGAGGTGTGGAAAGTGGTCCATGTTGTCCAGGACCGCGCCGTGGATCTTGATGACTGGAGGGCAGTGCTGTGTGGCGGGGTCAGGTTGGTGGAGGACCTTTGTCTTACGATGTTTAGTGTAATGCCCATGCTTTCGTATGCCTCAGTGAAGTGTTTAATGGACCGTGTAGAGGGACCTTTACTCTATCTAACCCATGCTGTACTTGTCCTGGGAGTGTTAAATGGGACGGTCTCGAGGGAGCTTTACTCTGTATCCAACCCGTGCTGTTCCTGCCCTGGGAATGTTTGATGGGACAGTGAAGAATGAGCATTACTTGGTATCTAACCTGTGCTGTTCACGTCCTGGGATGTTTGATGGGCCAGTGTAGGGGGAGCTTTACTCTATCTAACTCATGGTGCCCTGGGAGTGTTTGATGGGACACTTCCTAGCCCGGGCACCGATTACTGCCATGCAGAAAATGTTCCTCAATTCCAAGTTGCCGTTGCAAATTTGTTGAAATGTGAATACCCGCTAAAGGATAGAGCAGCAACTGAGGGAGGATTGTCCCAGTGAGAAAGCCTGTTCACTGCAGAGCCAGCGCTCTTTAAATTGGGTATAAACTGAGCTATATAAAGAGGGAATGAACAGGGAATAAACAGCTTTGTAGTAACAGCTCTGTAGTAACAGCACGGTATGAACAGGGCTGCATGGCCACACACGTATTGGGACAGATGTTAGTCCTTCGCGTCTCTTCTATGAGCCTCCATTTTGTAAAGGGACATAGTAACAGGAGAAAAATCCACCGCTTTGTAAACGTGACTGGTCGGCAGCCAACACTAGCCGTCACCGTCACAGTGCACAGAGTGGTCTTAAACAGAGTGCATCCTAAACAGAATGTTAATGTTGGGAACTGGGAGAGAGTGTAAATCTCTGATAAGTACTGGGTGAGCAGTAGATGTGAAACTGAAATTTAGTTTAACATTCTGAATTTAACTTGGAATCGTAAAATCTGTAAAAGAAACTGCAAGTTAGTCATCGCTTAACAGAAACTGCCTGTCCTTGACAGTTAACAGTCAATAATCTACAGGTGTAGCGTCCAGAATCCGGAACCCTTGGGACCGAGGCCGTTCCGGATTCCGCTTTTTTCCGGACTTTGGAACGTCTTTCTGACATCTGAGCCCAGGTTCGGGTATTTCCAGATTTCGGAACGTTAGAAAGTGCGGGGATGTGCTGTTCGGGCTGCCGGCCCCGTCGATGAGGTCGTTGGGCGAGGACCAGCTGCCAAGGAGCTGTTCGGGCAGGCCCCGCCACCGAGGAACTGTTCGGGCAGGCCCCGCCACCGAGGAACTGTTCGGGCGGGCCCTGCCAAAGAGGAGCTGTTCGGAGAGGCCCCGCCACCGAGGAACTGTTCGGGCGGGCCCTGCCAAAGAGGAGCTGTTCGGAGAGGCCCCGCCACCGAGGAACTGTTCAGGTGGGCCCTACCAAGGAGGAGCTGGTCGGGCAGGACTCCGTCGTGGAGGAGGTATTCAAACAGGGCCCCGCCGCGGAGGAGGTGTTTGGTCAGGGCCCCTCCCGAAGAGGAGCTGTTCGGGCGGGCCCCACCGCGGAGGTGGCGTTCGGGCGGAGCCCCGCTGCGGAGGAGGTGTTCGGGCGGGGCCCCGCTGCGGAGGAGGTGTTCGGGCGGGGCCTCGTTGCGGAGGAGGTGTTCGGGCAGACCGGCGAGGAGGTCCTGAGGTAAGGGCAGCGGCACGAGGTGAGGGCATCGGCGGCGAGGTGAGGGGCGGTGAGACGAGGCCAGAGGTCGGGCAGAGGCGGAACCTTGAGTTCAACGGGTCCGGATTCCGGAACATTTTACGGATTCCGGACGACCCTGCCACCAATTGGTCCGGAGTGCGGATGCCGGAACATTCCGGATTCCAGAACTCCGGACTTTGCACACTGCACCTGTATAAGTGATTCAAAAGCAAAATACTGTGGATGCTGGAATCTGACGAAGAGTCATCAACCTGGAACTTTAATTCTGTTTCTCTTTCCACAGATGCTGCCTGTTAGCTATAAGTGATTGCCTGGATAGGGGTGAATTACTGTGAGCCAGCACCTGTAGCTTGGTATGAATCAAAGGTATATAATAATAAAAAGTAACCGTTGATGCACAAAGTGGCCTTAAATGAAGTGCAGCATAAGCAGAGTGTAAAAGTTGGGAATTTGGTGAGAGTGGGAATTTTTTCCAGAGAGTGCAGAGAGACCTTTACGCTATCTCTAGTGGTAAATGTTTAATTTAATCTACCGTTAACTTAAACTAGATCAAGCAATTAGATTTAAAAAACTAAACAATAAGCTAAGTTGCTTAAATACATAAACTTTTATTAATTGAATAAATAAAACAAGGTTGGCTAGGGATGGTAGTGCCACAACTGCAGCAAGTAGGAGTTTGTGGAGAGCATCACAATCCCGGACAACCACTTCTGCATTACGTCTCTGCATCTCGAAGAACTTCAGCTCAGAGTTGTTGAGCTAGAATCTGAGGTGCAGACATTGTGGGACATCAGAGAGGGTGAGAGATACCTGGACGCTTTGATTAAGGAGGCACTCGCATCCCTTAGGTTAGGTAGTGGTGCAGATCTGCTTGTATTACAAAAGAATTGGAGTATAAGAGTGAAAACATTTAACAGCAATTATATCATCATAATAGGCAGTCCCTCGAAATGAGGATGACTTGCTTCCAAAAAGAGATGAGTTCACAGGTGTTTCAATGAAGGACCGAATATTCCAGATCCCGAATTATATCTTAAAGGGTGGAAGATGCCTGTGCATGGATTTTTTTAACGTGTGGAGACCGTTGCACACCAGCCACCACACGGGCTTGACAGAACTAGGTCTTGGTCCAGTGGCAAGGATTACCCAAGACGACTGGAGACCAGCTCTGCTGCACTTATATCGGGCCTTGGTGAGACCACACCTGGAGTACTGTGTAAAGTTTTGGTCTCTTTACCTAAGGAAGGATATACTTGCCATAGAGGGAGTGCAACGAAGATTTACCAGACTGATTCCTGGGATGGAAGGATTGTCCTATGAGGAGAGATTTAAGAGACTCGGCCTATATTCCGTAGAATTTAGAAGAATGAGGCAATCTCATTGAAACATAAAATTCTTAGAGCTTGACAGGATAGATGCAGGAAGGATGTTTCCCCTGGCTGGGAAGTCTAGAACTAGGGGTCACAGTCTCAGAATATGGGGTCAGCCATTTCGGACTGAGATGAGGAGACATTTCTCACTCAAAAGGCTGTGAATCTTTGGAATTCTCGACCACAGAGGGCTGTGGAGGCTCCGTTGCTGAGTATATTCAAGACAGAGATCAATAGATTTTTAGATACTGTGAATCAAGAGATATTGGGATAGTGCAGGTAGGTAGAGTTGAGCTAGAAGATCAGCCATTAACTTACTGAATGGCGAAGCAGGCTCCTGCTCCTATTTCTTATGTTCTTGTGTTCATACATACTTAGAGTGCTGCCACAGCCCCTACTGTCTGTGTGTAGGAAGGCCTTCAGTCCATACTATTCTCATAAACAGGAGCGCTGCCGAAGTTCTTATATAGGAGTTCCCCCAATATAAACTGTTCCTATAGAGGAGTTCCCCCAATATAAACTGTTCCTATATAGGAGTTCCCCCAATATAAACTGTTCCTATATAGGAGTTCCCCCAATATAAACTGTTCCTATATAGGAGTGACCCCCAATATATACTGTTCCTACATAGGAGTGCCCCCTAATATATACTGTTCCTACATAGGAGTGCCCCCTAATATATACTGTCCCTGTATAGGAGTGCCCCCCAATATATACTGTTCCTATATAGGAGTGCCCCGTAATATATGATGTTCCTATATAGGAGTGCCCCCTAATATATATACTGTTCCTATATAGGAGTGCCCCGTAATATATACTGTTCCTACATAGGAGTGCCCCCTAATATATACTGTTCCTGTATAGAAGTGCCCCCCAATATATACTGTCCCTATATAGGAGTGCCCCGTAATATATACTGTTCCTACATAGGAGTGCTCCCCAATATATACTGTTCCTACATAGGAGTGTCCCCTAATATATACTGTTCCTATTTAGGAATGCCCCGTAATATATACTGTTCCTACATAGGACTGCCCCCCAATATATACTGTTCCTGTATAGGAGTGCCCACTATATATACTGTTCCTGTATAGGAAAGCCCCCAATATATACTGTTCCTGTACAGAAGTGCCCCTAATATATACTGTTCCTATATAGGAGCACCCCAATATATACTGTTCCTGTATAGGAAAGCCCCCAATATATACTGTTCCTGTATAGGATTGCCCACTATATATACTGTTCCTGTATAGGAGCACCCCAATATATACTGTTTCTGTATAGGAGTGCCCACTATATATACTGTTCCTGTATAGGAAAGCCCCCAATATATACTGTTCCTGTATAGGAAAGCCCCCAATATATACTGTTCCTGTATAGCAGAGCCCCCAGTATATATTGGCCCTGAAATGCCAGCCTCCCCGGGTCCGTACGGAGTTTCTACGGACCTGGGAAGGCATCGGAAAAAACGTTTTTTGGCGTGCAATGCGCATGTGTTGAAAACCGGCTTTTCCGATCTGTCAAGTTTCTGGCTTGACAGATCTCCTGCATCTCTGGAGTGGTTACATTCCCACGGCAGAGATTGGGCTATTTGCCCATCTCTTGCCCTGCGAAGGTCCGTAAAACTATTGCGCATAGCTTACTTTTACCAACGTAAGAGTTTAAAAACATATCAAAAACACATAATATGTATTTTTAAATTTTATTTTAATGTTAAAAACCCTGCCCACTCAGGTCATTTTATTTTAAACCATAATTAAAAAAAAAATGTTAAATCGGAAAATATTTTTTTTCAAAACATTTCTATCAACTTTAATTTCTATAGTGTATTTATGTGAGGTGTTTTTTTTTAATGTTTTATGTACTGTTTGGGTGTTTGGGGGTGTTTCTCATTCAGAATAATAGGAGTTTCATACTTATGAAACTCCCATTACTATGAATGAGAAAATTCTTTACCGTGATTGGATGTCGAGGCCCGCGTGACTCCTACGGACGTCCCAACGTGAACGTGCTCCGTTGCGCAAGAAGAGGAGGCCTCGAGTCCGGGATCTCTGACGAGCATTCGACCAAAATGTAAGTGCACATCTTTTGTCCTATTTTTAGTCGAACGCCCGCGGGAAGAAGAAACCGGGATTTCAGGGCCATTGTTACACCCACTATATATACTGTTCCTATATAGGACGCCCCAATATACACTGTCCCTGTATAGGAGCGCCCCCGATATATACTGTTCTTGTTTAGGAACGCCCCATATATATACTGTTCCTGTATAGGAGTGCCCCCAATATATATTGTTCCTATATAAGAGTGTACTTCCATATATAATGTTCCTACATAGGGGTACCTGCAGGACATATTGTTCCTATATAGTTCTCCCAGTATATACTGTTCTTATATAGGCACGTCCGCCAGTCTAAAATTTCCTATATCGGAGTGCCCTCCTTTAATACTATTCCCATGTAGAATGCCTGCAGGATATACTGTTCCTTTATAGGAGTGCCCTCAATATATAGTGTTCCGATATAAGCATGTCCATTAGTCCCTATATAGTAGTGCCCCCAGTATATAATGTTTCTATATAGGGGTTCCTGCGGGGTACACTATGCCCCCACTCATATCCTGTTGAATGGAATCGAACGTTGACCCGTTCTACTTTGACTCCATCTGACTTCAAGCTCCTGGTCTGTGCACTGGTCCCCAATCAGTGCTCGTGCCTGGATGATTCAGTGTATTGTTATTGAACTGCAGCAAGATGCAAGTGCTGGAAATGATTACAGTGTTTACGACAAGCACAGGAAACCTGAGCACATACATCACTTAATCGCCCTTCGATGGAAGGCAACTGTTTGTGCCCAGGGCTAAAGCACAATAACATTCGTTAATCTCAACAAGGAATCTCTTCGAAAGGGTATATTTACTGAAACTAGCACTCATTCAACAGAATCCTACAAATACTGTGCAATTTAGAAGCGACAGTTATAACAGTCCCACTGTCCGATAGTTAATCAGTGTGTGAAGCACCATTAGTCCCAGTGTAGTGTACAGTTAATCTGTGTGTGTAGCCTGTTTGTCCCATTTTACTGTACAGTTGATTTCCACATTAAGGGCCCAAGTTTCCACATGATTTGCGCCTGATTTTTAGGAGCAACTGGTGGAGAACAGACTATCTTAGAAATCGTAATTCTCCACATTTTTTTTTCTGCAGTTCTAGTGAGGTAGAACAGTTCTACTTTGGAACAGAATTTTTTCTTCAAAAGGGGGCGTGTCCGGCCACTGACGCCTGATTTGAAAGTTTCCACAGTGAAAATGTACTCCAAACTAAAGTAGAATGGAGCAAGTGAAGATTTTTGTAGAACTGAAAAAACCTGTTCTACACATTAAAAAATCAGGCACAGGTTACAAATCAGGCGTCCAGAACGAGGTGGGGGGAAGGGAACTCATTAAATTCTACAATCAATCCTTATTTATACTTCTACAAATATTATACAAATAAATCCAACCTGAATAAACATTTATAAGCAAAGAAAAGATTAAATAAACCATCTTCCTACCTGTGTGAAAGTGCTTCAGCCAGGGAGAATGGTGCAGCAAGCCTCACAAAACGAGGGAGCCGATCGAACGCAGGCGGGGGGGGGGAGGAGGGAGCCGATCGAACGCAGGCGGGGGCGGGAGGAGGGAGCCGACCGAATGCGGGGAGGGGGGGGGGGGGAGGGAGCCGACCGAACGCAGGCGGGGGGGGGGAGGAGGGAGCCGATCGAACGCAGGCGGGGGCGGGAGGAGGGAGCCGACCGAATGCGGGGAGGGGGGGGGGGGAGGGAGCCGACCGAACGCAGGCGGGGGGGGGGAGGAGGGAGCCGATCGAACGCAGGCGGGGGCGGGAGGAGGGAGCCGACCGAATGCGGGGAGGGGGGGGGGGGGGGAAGGGAATGGAGCCGTTCCAGACGGCTGGCGGGAAAGAGAGAAGGCCGCAGGAAGCCTCAGAAATTGAGGAGCCATTTCCCGACGGCAAAAGGGGGAGGTCGTCGGGAAACGGCTGCCTCAACTTTCTGAGGCTTCCTGCACCCTTCTCACTGCTACAAGAAGCCTCTGTGCTGATGGCAATGTACTTTTATTAAAAAAATTTCAAAAACTAAACAGCTACAAAGAATTACAAAAATGGGCGAGTGCCAATGTTTTTTTCACACTGAGCATGTGCGAACGCTCCAACGCGCACGTGCAGCGTTGCCAGCAGGAAAAAAACTAATTTAAATAGTACCCGCCCCCTCCCACTTACAAAATCGGCGCGAGTGTAGGCTCCGCCCCCCTGGGCGCCGCGCCAAGCAGACAAGGAGCTCGTTTTTTTTCCGGCGCCGTTTTAGGCGCGAAAAACGGGCGCCCAGCTCGGAGGGGTGCCCATTTTTTAATCATGTGGAAACTTGGGCCCTATGTGCTGGTAAATTCATATCACTATAGCCCATGGAATGTAATACTGTTGTGGCGTCTTTCAGATGAGATTTCAAACATGGCCCGTCTGCCCTCTCAGGTGAGCGTAAAATATCCCATCACACTATTTCAAAGAGCAGGGGAGTTCTCCCCTGTGCCCTGGCCATTATTTATCCCTCACCAACATTACCAAAACAAATTTTGGGGAAAATTGCGGTCGGAGGCTTCCTTTGTACAAATGCCTCCGACCCGAAAAAAATCTACGGAAGTACCTGGTGGTCCCAGAGGAACGTAGAGATTCCGGTCAGAAGCTTAGATTCACTACGCAGCGTACAGGGAGATGTCTTTCAGGTACGTACGTACAAGCTAGAGTCACGTGGGCCTGGACCACCAATCACTAGGCAGTATTCTCATTGATAAAAATGGGAGCTCTGTTTGTACGGACTCCCATTACTATCAATGAGAAAAAGCCCTAAAACAGCGAAACATAGCATAATAAATAAATAAAACACCTCACATATTTAAAATTAATTGATATTAAATGCAATTAAATGTTTTAGAAAAAAAAATTTGGAGAATTTTTTTAATGTGTTTTAATAGTGTTAAAAATAAACTTACCTTAATGAACAGAGTTTTTAATATAAAAATGAGTGTTTACATTTAATTTTTATATGTTTTAAAACAGCGAGAGGTAATCTGTACAGTGACAGGATCCCAGCTGTCACATCACCTTTAAACATCACCTTTATCCGCACTAGTGCCGGGATGCAGGCCGAGGGGAGCAGAACTGGAAAAGAGGACAGTCAGGCAGCGAGGAGGGCACCTGTCCAGGAGTGAGGTATCGAGTTGAACGCCGACAGGCTGCGGCTCAACCGGGGCAGGCTGCACTAAAAACAAGCATAAAGTTTGAAGGACATTCGTGGGGCCTGACTTGGGCAAATAGCCCAATCACTCCTGTGCAAATGTCCTCTTCCCGGGGATGCAGATCTTGACAGATCGGAAAATCCGGTTTTCAGCGCATACGCATCTCAACCAGAAAACTGGCTTTTGCAAGAACTCGCCGGGTCTGTGCGCGCTCCGGTGAGTCCGGCATTTTCGGACCATTATCTGGTCATTACAACATTGCTGTTTGTGAGAGCTTGCTGTTCAGAAATTGGCTGCCGCTTTTCCTACAGTGACTGCACTTCAATAGTATTTCATTGGCTGTAGAGCACTTTGGGTCATCATGACGTTGTGAAAGGCGATATATAAATGCAAGACTTTCTTTCTGATGTCCTTAGAGATGTAACCACTTGGCTCCTACACGGACCCATTTGTTGAAGACTCTGACATAGCGGGGCCCAAGATCAATCCCAGGTCTGTGCTGTGTTCAGTAACTTCAGGCATGGCACTACTGTGGACCTCAGTGTCCCTAGGTTAAAGAAGGGCAAAAGTAACCAGGGCCCTGCTCCTGACCACTGCCTCCTGGTGAGGAATCGGAAAAGGTTGTGCCGTGGCGTCCCGTGACACCGTAGGAAGATTGATGACTCGGACAAAGTACCAGAGCACGATCACCGTGGTCGGAGGGCAGTCAGCAAGCAGTCAGAGTCCATGGGAACTGTCGGTGCCTTCTGCAGTAACAGTAGGGCCGACAATGCTCGGAGTGCAAACTGATCATTACACCCTCAGTGTATATACACGCAACGATTACAGACCCAATCATGAAGCGGACTGCACCCTGAATAGTCTCTTGTTCTGGACTCCTGTGCATCCAACACTTCCATCGCTGCACCATTGACAGCTGTACCTTCAGGCCCCAGCTCTCGAATTCCCTCGCTAAACCTTTCCCCCTCTCTTTCCTTTAAGATACTCCTTACAATCTGTATCACCAGTCCGAATATCTCCTTATGTGACTCGGTGTCAAAGTTTGTTTGTTAACACTCCTGTGAAGTGCTTTGGGATGTTTTACTACGTTAAAGGCGCCATATAAAAACAAGTTGTTGTTGTTGAACAGGGAGCTAAAGACCGAGAGCTACACAGGACCGGGAGCTACAGACTGAAATACACGGGGACAGATCAACAGGCCATGCACAATACTGAAAATATACCATCCCAATGAGCTCTCCGGTTCTTGGCTTCTGATCTTAAGCCTGAGCAGCGAGAGGTAATCTGTATAGTGACAGAATCCCAGCTGTCACATCACCTTTAAACGGCCAGCATCAAATATCCGCACTAGTGCTGGGATGCAGGCCGAGGGGAGCAGAACTGGAAAAGAGGACAGTCAGGCAGCGAGGAGGGCACCTATCCAGGAGTGAGATATCGAGTTGAACGCCGACAGGCTGCAGCTCAACCGGGGCAGACTGCACTCAACCCATTATAGTGCCGCCAATCTTGTTCGAGGGGGTGAAGGGTCGGGGTCATTTTGGGGTGAGGGGTGAAAAATCAGAGCCTTTTAGCGAGAGAAGGGTCGGGGCCTTTGGGGTGAGGGGTGAAAGGTCGCAGCCTTTGAACGGGAGAAGGGTCAGGGCCTTGAGGGAGAGGGGTGAAAGGTCGGAGCCTTTGAGCGGGAGAAGGGTCAGGGCCTTGAGGGTGAGGGGTGAAGGGTCAGAGCCTTTGAGCGGGAGAAGGGTCGGGGCCTTTGGGGTGAAGAGTGAAGGGTCAGGGTTGTTCACATGTGCTCATCTTTTTTGGGTGGACGCAAGAAGCAATTCGAGACAGGCCTTGGTTTAACATCCCATCCCAGGGACTGTGTCACCCACTCTCAGTGCTGTGCAGCGACTGCTGAACATTGTGATGAAAGGCTTTAGATCCATTTCTGGAACAAACTATGTTCACCGCAATAAGTGGTTCAGTTAACTGACTTCCTTTCACAGGGGACTGTGAAATGTGGCAACTCCTGTCCCTGTAGCCAGTTCGTGAAGTCAGTTCAGGAAATGACGCTTCCTTTAGTTCTGTATCTCAGTGACCAGGTTAAAAAAGGGTGGGCCGGGCCTAGGCTGTAAGGCTCAAAGAAAAAAGGCCTGTTTCTCAACAGCTGCCTGGGGAGCTGGGGCTGAGTCATAAACAGACAGGGCAACTCAGCCCTCAAAACTGCAGCACTTCAGACTGCTAAATATAGACAGGCCAAAGAACTCCTGCTGCTCTCTCCCCGCAAAATCTTCAAGTGATTTTTTTAATTAGCTTTGTTTCCTCAGAAAAACAAATGGAACAAGCTCCTTGAATCTCCCATTGTGGAGGGTCTGGGAGGGGGAGGGGGGGTCACACAGCAATCTGTGCATGTGCATCACCCTCTCTCTCACACCTACACCTCCAGGCTGTATGTAACTGTCTCTTTCTACCTCTTGCTTTATGGTTCTGTCACTCTGCCCCTCCCTCTGCCCCGCCCATTTTCAGTCATTCCCTCCCTCCGCCTCTCCCTTCCTCCCTCTCTCAGGCTCGCACTCCCTCCCCTTTGCAGATCTATCATAATTAGGGAACTGTTAGGAGTGACAATTCTAGTCAGCGGGAATAACACAGATGGGGAGGCACTGTTTATTTCAAAATGTGATCTGTCACATCGATTTCAGGCCCCCAGTCTCAACATCAAGCACTCCCAGGACAGGTACAGCACGGGGTTAGATACAGAGTCACTGTCCCATCAAGCACTCCCAGGACAGGTACAACACGGGGTTAGATACAGAGTCACTGTCCCATCAAGCACTCCCAGGACAGGTACAACACGGGGTTAGATACAGAGTCACTGTCCCATCAAGCACTCCCAGGACAGGTACAGCACGGGGTTAGATACAGAGTCACTGTCCCATCAAGCACTCCCAGGGCAGGTACAACACGGGGTTAGATACAGAGTCACTGTCCCATCAAGCACTCCCAGGGCAGGTACAGCACGGGGTTAGATACAGAGTCACTGTCCCATCAAGCACTCCCAGGACAGGTACAGCACGGGGTTAGATACAGAGTCACTGTCCCATCAAGCACTCCCAGGACAGGTACAGCACGGGGTTAGATACAGAGTCACTGTCCCATCAAGCACTCCCAGGGCAGGTACAGCACGGGGTTAGATACAGAGTAAAGCTCAGTGAAATTGGCAACAGTATCAAACTAGGGGGCAGGATTGTGCAGTGGAGCCACGCTCACAAGAAGCTGCCCTGTGACTAGCCAGAACCATGACCAGGGTAGACCTTCAGATCTCACTAGTCGGACTTCAGCGTAAGTCCCACATGCCCACATTCTATTAATCAGACAAGTCGCTCGTCCAAAAATAGCCGTGAGTTTCTGGTAAAGCAATGTCTGAGTTTGCCAAGGTGTGACTTGTGTTACTGAGAATGTTAGTCACGCTCTGCTCAGCTAGTTACACCTTAACCCAGCTTAGCTTAGCTGCATTGTTACATATCGTACTCCGAGCGACTGTACCAGTGCAGGGAGGGGCACTTCCTTCAGCAGCTGCTCTATGACCTGCCCCGATTGAGTTAACTGTGAGGCAATGTCTGCCCATGCACAAAATTTAACATTGGAAAAGCCGATCACGAGAGGGAATGTTGCTCTTGGGTATGTTCTGAAATGTGCAGGGCAATGCCAGCTTCGTGGATTATAGAACCCTGTAAATTTAACCATAACACACACACACTCCGCACATACACCATACCCCCAGGCACACACACCCCTCCATCCGGCAATATTACTTTAAAAAATGTTTGGGGTGCGCGTCTCCATTAATGCCTGCACGTGTTTTTCTATTTAAAAGCTTATGTTTGGGTGCTGGAGCTCCAGACGGGAACATTGCCTCCCGGGCTCCCCCCTCCTTGGGCACTCCACCTTGGGCACACATCCCCTGGGCAAACACACACACTCACTCACCCTGAGCGCACCCACACACATACACACATACATACACACACACACACACACATACACACCCTGAGCATCACCATAGAGAGCCACAGACTCTGTCACAGGTGGGACAGATAGTCGTCGAGGGATGGGGTGGGTGGGACAGGTTTGCCGCACGCTCTTTCCGCTGCCTGCGCATGCTCTCGCCGATGAGACTCGAGGTTCTCAGCGCCCTCTCGGATGCACTTCCTCCACTTAGGGCGGTCTTGGGCCAGGGACTCCCAGGTGTCAGTGGGGATGTTGCATTTTATCAGGGAGGCTTTGAGAGTATCCTTGTAATGTTTCTGCTGCCACCCTTGATCTTGTTTGCCATGAAGGAGTTCCGAGTAGACCACTTGCTTTGGGAGTCTCGTGTCTGGCATGCGGACAATGCGAACACACACACACACACACCCACCTTGAGCGCGCACACACACACATCCTGAGCACGTACACACACACACTCACACTCACCTTGAGCGCGCGCACACACACCGAGCACACACATACACAAACACACCCTGAACACGCACATGCACACTCACACTCACCTTGAGTGCACACACACACACACACACACACACACACACACCCTGAGCACACCAACCATCATCATAGGGAGTCCCTCGGAATCGAGGAAGACTTGCTTCCACTCTAAAAATGAGTCCTTAGGTGGCTGCACAGTCCAATACGAGAACCACAGTCCCTGTCAAAGGTGGAACAGACAGTCGTTGAGGGAAAGGGTGGGTGGGACAGGTTTGCCGCACGCTCTTTCCACTGCCTGCACTTGATTTCTGCATGCTCTCGGCGATGAGACTCGAGGTGCTCAGCGCCCTCCCAGATGCACTTCCTCTACTTAGGGCAGTCTTTGGACAGGGACTCCCAGGTGTCAGTGGGTGTTGCCCTTTATCAAGGAGGATGTGAGGGTGTCCTTGTAACATTTTCTTTGCCCAACTTTGGCTCGTTTGCCATGAAGGAGTTCCGAATAGAGCGCTTGCTTTGGGAGTCTCGTGTCTGGCATGCAAACAATGCGAACATACACACTCACCCTGAGCACACATACACTCAACCTGAGCACACCATCATCATAGGCAGTCCCTTGGAATCGAGGAAGACTTACTTCCACTCTAAAAATGAATCCTTAGGTGGCTGAACAATCCAATACGAGAACCACAGTCCCTGTCACAGGTGGGACAGATAGTCGTTGAGGGTAAGGGTGGGTGGGACTGGTTTGCCGCACACTCTTTCCGCTGCCTACGCTTGATTTCTGCATGCTCTCGGCGACGAGATTCGAGGTACTCAGCGCCCTCCCGGATGCACTTTCTCCACTTAGGGAGGTCTTTGGCCAGGGACTCCCAGGTGTCAGTGGGAATGTTGCACTTTATCAGGGAGGCTTTGAGGGTATCCTTGTAGTGTTTCCGCTACTCCCCTTGACCTTGTTTGCCGTGAAGGAGTTCCGAGTAGAACACGTGCTTTGGGAGTCTCGTGTCTGGCATGCGGACAATGCGAACACATACACACACCCTGAGCACGCATACACACACACACACACTCACCTTGAGCGCATACACACACACACACACCCTGAGCGCGCGCGAGCACGCACACACACACACACACACACACACACATACACACCCTGAGCGTACACACACACACAAACACCCTGAGCGCACACACACACACACACACACACATTGAGCGCGCGCGCGCACACACACACTCACACACACACCCTGAGCGCACACACACACATTGAGCGCGCGCGCACACACACACTCACACACACACCCTGAGCGCACACACACACAGCACAGACACACATATTCTGGTTCTATGTATTCCTGGACATGAATACATTATTTCATCACATGACCCTCCCGACCAGTCAAACAGCCTTTTTTCCCCCCATTCACCAATATTTTAATAACTAATGAACAAAAGTATTCAAAGAAAATGGAAAAAAACATACAATTTTCCTTCCGGATTGCTCACTGCAGTGTCCAGGAGATGAATCTTTAATTTCTGGAGACTCCAGAACAATCCTGGAGGGTTGGCGACCTTAGCTGCCCAGTTAGAGGCATCAGTGAATGTTAGTGACCGTGCCCCTCCCCCGCTATGTATACAGACTCACTCACCCTATCAGCATTCAGTTATGTGAGGGCCAAGTAAGATTTAAAAATAGGCCAAATGCATTTGCTAAATTAACTAGAGAGAGACAGAGAGAGACGCGCACATAGACAGAGAGGGACAATGAGAGACAGAGAGAGAGAGACAGAGATGGACAGAGAGAGAGAGAGAGAGAGAGACGTACATAGACAAAAAGAGAGACAATGAGAGACAGAGAGAGAGATAGACAGAGAATGAGACAGAGAGAGACAATGAGAGAGAAACGCAGAGAGAGATAGACAGAGAGAGTGAGACAGAGAGAGACAATGAGAGAGAAACGCAGAGAGAGAGAGATAGACAGAGAGAGTGAGACAGAGAGAGAGACAGACAAACAGACAGAGACAGACAGTGACAGACAGACAGAGAGACACAGAGAGACATGCACATAGACAGAGAGAGACACACAGAGAGAGGCACATAGACAGAAAGAGAAAGAGACACACACACATACAGAGACACACACATTGTCATGGAGGCAGAGAGACACAGAGAGACATGCACATATAGTCAGGGACACAGAGACACACACATATAGTCAGAGACAGAAAGAGAAACAGAGAGACACACAAACATATAGTCAGAGACAGAAAGAGAAACAGAGAGACACACAAACATATAGTCAGAGACACAGAGAGAGAGACACACACACAGACTGACAGATTCCACTAAGTGATGCAATGCTCACTCCCGCTGTGTTTCCCGCTGTCTACCGCTTTCACACAGGCACTTCCTGTGCGGGTTTCTCTGTTCAGGCTGGGCTGTGAGAACACAATTAGCAGCCGATGTGCTCAGCACCACACATGCAGAACATACCTGGCAGAGCACAGCTGGGGGCGAAGGGAGCTGGCAATAATGCTGCTCCCCACCTACCTCACCCAAAGAGGACCCTCATTTCTGAACCATCGCTCTCCCCCACATTGTTTAATACAGACACTCTCATCATGGGACACTGCTGTATTTTGCATTAAATTGAGTATGTGATGCTTATCTGCCACTCCGAACATTCTAGAGGCTTCCAGCATGCCCTGGACCTAGGTTGTTTGACCTTTGTAACATTTTCCTCGGGTTAAGAGTGCTGCTTTAGATACTCTGGGCTAGATGAATAAAATCTATGTGACACACATGGTTGGGGGAATAATATGTACGTGACACTCAGGGGTGGGGAAACAAAAGGTATGTGATGCACAGGATTGGGGGCAATAAAAGGTGTGTAATGCTTGGCTGAGGGTTAATATATACGTGACACACAGGTCTGGGGGTGTTAAAAGATTTGTGATGCTCCGAGCCGAGAGGGTGGGAGGTGCAACCTCATGACACTCAGGGCCATAGGCCCAGTCCGTCTGCCCCTAGGCCTTCCCCTCCACCTCCAGCCCTCCCCCCCCCTCCCCCATCCCTGCCCTCGGTCCGTCTGCCCCCTCTGCCATTCCCCCATCCGTCCAAAGCCAGAATCCTGCTTGGGCTGATCGCACGGTAATTCCGTGTTCACTGTTTGTTGCCGTTCCCGGAATCCCCACAACAGATCATTACAGGCATATGGTAAACCCCCTTCCTTCTCCAGGTCCCAGCGCTGAGGTGACACAGATCTTTTGTAAACATTTCCTATTTTTTTCCCCTTCCCCCAGAAGGTGCTGGGGTCAATTCCATTGGCACCAAGTACCACCCAGAAGTGACCCTAGTGCGGACAAGCTATTTGACACTGGGAGCAGTGCAGTCGAATCAATCCTGTTCCCATCTGATGCCCCTACCATACACGCACTCTTTAACAGAGTCAGGGGGCAGTGATCAGGAGCAGGAACTCTGGTTGCTCAGACCAGCTGAATTCCCCCACTATCATTCTGGTAAAATGAGTGAAAATGGAAGTATGTTTGATTGCGCTGTACAGCTTTGCCAGCCCTATCTGTAGCATTAGCTCAAGGTAGGGAATTCACCTGTATTTACCCTCTCTAAGGCCTTCACATCCTTCCTAAAGTGCGGTGCCCAGAATTGAACACAATATCCAGTGTTTTATACAGGTTTAGCATAATCTCCTTGCTTTTGAACTCTATGCCTCTGTTTATAAAACCAAGGATCCCCTATGTAATTTTAACAGCCTTCTCAACTTGTCCTGCCACCATCAAAGATTTGTCTACATACACCCACAGGTCTCTCTGTCCCCGCACCCCCTTTAAAATTGCACCATTTAGTTCCTATTGCCTCTCCTCAATCTTCCTACCAAAATGCATCAATTCACACTTCTCTGCATTAAATTGCATCTGCCATGCATCTGCCCATTTCACCAGTCTATCTCTGTCCTCCTGAAGCCTGCTACTATCTACCTCACTGTTTATTACACTTCCAGGTTTTGTGTCATCTGCAAATTTTGAAATTATGCCCTGTATACCCAAGTCCAAGTCATTAATAGATCTCAAACAGAAACTTGGGGAACATCATTACACACTTCCCTGCAGTCTGAAAAACAACCATTCATCGCTACTCTCTGCTTTTTGTTCCTCAACCAATTTTGTATCTACACTGCCACTATCCCTTTCATCCCAGGGGCTTCAATTTTGCTAACAAGTCTATTACGTGATACTTTATCAAACACCTTCTGAAAGTCCATATATACAACATCAACCGCACTACCCTCATCCAAATCGGAAAAACAAATGACTGTATTCATTCAGGATGGTTCACATATAGAGCAAAATATTCCTGATGGGGAGAGAGAGAGAGCAAGAGAGAGAGACGCAGGCAGGCAGAGAGGGAGAGAGAGAGAGAGAGAGAGAGAGAGAGAGAGGGGCCAGGGAGAGGGAGAGAGAGAGAGAACTCGGGAGAACGAGGCAGGGGGAGAGGGAAATAGTGTCAGCGTGTGTGCTCAGGGTTGGTGTGGTGTACTCCAGCCTTACCTCTCTGGCGATCAGATTCAGGGCATCGTCCTCTGCGGACAGTCGTTCCCGGTTGGCAATTCTTTTCCTACCAGGTCCTTGAGTCGCCATTCCCTACAAATTTAAAATAAAACATTTAATTCTCGTCTCGAACAAGATAAAACTGCAGGGTTCAAATTTACAGGCTGGAGCTCAGTAAAAATGGTAAGGGAGGGAATTTAAGGAGTGAGTGCAATTCTGAGTAAGTGGGCAGGTGAAGAGCCATACACCAGCCCCTTATTCATGCTATAATGGACTTGGGGGGTCTCATACAGTGTAGTCCAGCTCGCGCCTCACTCAGTCTGCAGCCCCGCTCTCTCCCTCTCTCCCACAGATAAACTATCTCTTTCTCTCTCACTGTGATACACAGTATCTCTCCAACAGACACTGTTCCTCTCTTCGCTGCCTGTGATATTTTATGTCTTCCTCTCTCCATTTCATACTCTGTATTTCTGTCCCTCCGATACCCTCTCCCTCCCTCTCTCTGACCCGCTGCCCCTCTATCCCTCCGATGCCCTGCCCCTTTGGTACTCATTCTCTCTCTCCTTCCCTTTGGTACTGAGTTTCCGTCTCTGTGTCCCTCTCTCCGTCTGTGTCCCTCTCTTGCTCTGGCCCTCTCTCCCTTTTGTCCTCAGCACCTCTCTGCTCTGGCCCTCTCTAATTCTGGTCCTCAGTATTGCCCTCCCACTGGCTCGCTCTCCATTTGGAACTCGATCTCTGTCTGGCTCTCCCTGTGATACTCTGTGGAGCCGAAATTGCCCTGTTCTGCGGTTCCAGGGGGCGTGAAACTGTTTTCTGTTGTGCAGGAGTTAGCGAAGACACTGACACGGTAGCGCCGCACCCAGCTAGTAGCGCTTACGTCATCGCCATGCGCAGCAACCCTTTAGCGCCCACGGCGGAAATTGGCCAGCACCCCGTGAGGTGTATCAGCGCAACCCCACGGGTCGCGAAATGGCCCGACCTCCGCTCCTGTGGTGGAAGTTAAAGGGGAGGTGTGGAGCACTGCGTGCCGCCATATTTGTTTTGGCCGACTCACTTGTCGACCCCCTTCAGTTTTTCTTATGCCTGTTCTTGGCCGCCATCGTGCAACTTGACACTCCATTTGGCTGCTGGGCTGCGGCCTAGTGGAGGCCATCATAGGTCCGGCAGAGTGCGTACCGGCCCTCTCCTTTCACGGAAAGGGAGGGGCATTGGTAAAGCCTCAGTGCGCCACATAGCGCTGACAAACGCTCCAAGTAGCACCTCCGAAACCGCCTAACAAGAAGTGGAGCGCGTGACATTGTGCTCCACTTCCTGTGAGGGGCGGTAACCGCAATTTCACGGCCAGGGTGGGACTTCTGGGCCGGGTGAAGGAAGTACCTCTCCGGCTCAGTTACTGCCCCCAAACGGGGCGCTCGGGAATATTGCCCTCTGTATCTCTCTCTTCCTTTGATACTCCAGATCACACTGCATCTAATAGTCCATACTTCCCTCTCTTCATCTAATACATTGGATCTCTCCCTCTCTGATAGTCTGGATCTCCCTCCCAGTGATCTCAATCTCTCACCTCGCAGTGATCTCACTCCCTCTCCCCCCAGTGATCTCAGTCACTCTCCCCCCAGTGATCTCAGTCACTCTCCCCCCAGTGATCTCAGTCACTCTCCCCCCAGTGATCTCAGTCACTCTCCACCCAGTGATCTCAGTCACTCTCCCCCCAGTGATCTCGGTCCCTCTCCACCCAGTGTTCTCGGTCCCTCTCCACCCAGTGATCTCGGTCCCTCTCCCGCAGTGATCTCGTTCCCTCTCCCCCAGTGATCTCAGTCCCACTCCCCCAGTGATCTCGGTCCCTCTCCCCCAGTGATCTCGGTCCCTCTCCCCCAGTGATCTCGTTCCCTCTCCCCCCAGTGATCTCGGTCCCTCTCCCCCAGTGATCTCAGTCCCTCTTCCCAAGTGATCTCAGTCCCTCTCCCCCAGTGATCTCAATCCCTCTCCCCTCAGTGATCTCGGTCCCTCTCCCCCCAGTGATCTCGGTCCCTCTCCCCCAGTGATCTCGGTCCCTCTCCCCCAGTGATCTCAATCCCTCTCCGCCCAGTGATCTCAGTCTCTCTCCCCCCAGTGATCTCAATCTCTCTCCTCGCAGTGATCTCACTCCCTCTCCCCCCAGTGATCTCGGTCCCTCTCCCCCCAGTGATCTCGTTCCCTCTCCCCCCAGTGATCTCGGTCCCTCTCCCCCAGTGATCTCGGTCCCTCTCCCCCAGTGATCTCAGTCCCTCTCCCCCCAGTGATCTCAGTCCCTCTCCCCGCAGTGATCTCGGTCCCTCTCCCCCAGTGATCTCAGTCCCTCTCCCCCCAGTGATCTCGGTCCCTCTCCCCCCAGTGATCTCGGTCCCTCTCCCCCCAGTGATCTCGGTTCCTCTCCCCCAGTGATCTCAGTCCCTCTCCCCCCAGTGATCTCAGTCCCTCTCCCCGCAGTGATCTCGGTCCCTCTCCCCCAGTGATCTCAGTCCCTCTCCCCCCAGTGATCTCGGTCCCTCTCCCCGCAGTGATCTCGGTCCCTCTCCCCCAGTGATCTCGGTCCCTCTCCCTCCAGTGATCTCGGTCCCTCTCCCCCAGTGATCTCAGTCCCTCTCCCCGCAGTGATCTCGGTCCCTCTCCCCCAGTGATCTCAGTCCCTCTCCCCCCAGTGATCTCAGTCCCTCTCCCCCCAGTGATCTCAGTCCCTCTCCCCCCAGTGATCTCGGTCCCTCTCCTCTCCCCTAGTGATCTCGGTCCCTCTCCCCCAGTGATTTCCGTCCCTCTCCCCCCAGTGATCTCGGTCCCTCTCCCCCCAGTGATCTCGGTCCCTCTCCCCCAGTGATTTCCGTCCCTCTCCCCCAGTGATCTCAGTCCCTCTCCCCGCAGTGATCTCGGTCCCTCTCCCCCAGTGATCTCAGTCCCTCTCCCCGCAGTGATCTCGGTCCCTCTCCCCCAGTGATCTCAGTCCCTCTCCCCCCAGTGATCTCGGTCCCTCTCCTCTCCCCTAGTGATCTCGGTCCATCTCCCCCAGTGATCTCGGTCCCTCTCCCCCCAGTGATCTCAGTCTCTCTCCCCCCAGTGATCTCAGTCCCTCTCTTCTCCCCTAGTGATCGCGGTCCCTCTTCCCCCAGTGATTTCCGTCCCTCTCCCCCCATTGATCTCGGTCCCTCTCCTCTCCCCTAGTGATCTCGCTCCCTCTCCCCCCAGTGATCTTGGTCCCTCTCCTCTCCCCTGGTGATCTCGGTCCCTCTCCCCTCAGTGATCTTGGTCCCTCTCCTCTCCCCTAGTGATCTCGGTCCCTCTCCCCTCAGTGATCTCGGTCCCTCTCCTCTCCCCAGTGATCTCGGTCCCTCTCCCCCCAGTGATCTCGGTCCCTCTCTCCCCAGTGATCTCGGTCCCTCTCCTTTCCCCTAGTGATCCCGGTCCCTCTCCCCCCAGTGATCTCGGTCCCTCTCCTCTCCCCTAGTGAGCTCGGTCCCTCTCCCCCCAGTGATCTCGGTCCCTCTCCTCTCCCCTAGTGATCTCGGTTCCTCTCCTCTCCCCTAGTGATCTCGGTCCCTCTCCCCCCAGTGATCTCGGTCCCTCACCTCTCCCCTAGTGATCTCGGTCCCTCACCTCTCCCCTAGTGATCTCGGTTCCTCTCCTCTCCCCTAGTGATCTCTGTCCCTCTCCCCCCAGTGATCTCGGTCCCTCTCCTCTCCCCTAGTGATCCCGGTCCCTCTCCCCCCAGTGATCTCGGTCCCTCTCCTCTCCCCTAGTGAGCTCGGTCCCTCTCCCCCCAGTGATCTCGGTCCCTCTCCTCTCCCCCCAGTGATCTCGGTCCCTCTCCTCTCCCCTAGTGAGCTCGGTCCCTCTCCCCCCAGTGATCTCGGTCCCTCTCCCCCCAGTGATCTCGGTCCCTCACCTCTCCCCTAGTGATCTCGGTGCCTCTCCCCCCAGTGATCTCGGTCCCTCTCCCCCCAGTGATCTCGGTCCCTCTCCTCTCCCCTAGTGATCTCGGTCCCTCTCCCCCCAGTGATCCCGGTCGCTCTGATTCTCTGTCTCTCTATTACCCAGAGCCCGGCTCTGCTCCCTGCTCCCCTGCCCCGGCTCACCGGCACCCTCCACCGCTCTCCGCCCCGCTCCGATGCTATGTGTGCTGGCTGCTGTCACACAGGCGCCTCCCCGGGCCCGGCTCTGACTCCGGCTCCGGCTCCGGATGGAGTCCTGACCGCCGCCTGAAACATATTCCGGGGTCGGCCTGACTACTTAAAGGCGCCGCCCCGCGCCGCAATAAATATCGGCGATCAACAGAAATCCCTTTAAATCTGCCTGCTGGTACTTACAAATTTACCCCAAAATATAAAAAGCCAATGCCTATATATTAAATGAATCCAGCCCCTGTAAATATTAAATGAGCCCAGCCCCGATATATATTAAAGGAACCCCTATGTATTAAATTAACTATGCCCTGTATTAAAAACAGAAATGCTGGAAATACTCAGCAGGTCAGGCTGTGGAGAGAGAAACAGTTCACATTTCAGGTAATGACCCTTCGTCAGAACTGCTGAATTTTCGAACAATCGGCAGTTCTAAAGAAGGATCACCGACCTGAAACGTTAACTCTGTTTTTCTCTCCACAGATGCTGCCTGACCCGCTGGGATTGCCAGCATTTTCTGTTTTTATTTCAGAATCCAGCATCCGCAGTATTTTGCTTTTGTATGCCCCTGTATTATTTGGAGTCGTTTATAGTCTCCCAAGCAGTAGTTGTAATGAAGGGGAGAGTATAAATCAGGAAATTAGAAATGCCTGTCACAAGGGTAATACGGTAATCATGGGGGAAGTTAATCCACATATAGACTGAGCAAAC
The DNA here is from genome assembly GCF_044704955.1 of Pristiophorus japonicus. Lineage (NCBI taxonomy): Eukaryota > Metazoa > Chordata > Chondrichthyes > Pristiophoridae > Pristiophorus > Pristiophorus japonicus. The sequence goes on along the minus strand of NC_091979.1, from coordinate 211,703,996 downwards.
CAAATTTGCAGTAATAATGTGGTGGACGAATTAATGGAATGTATTCAAGATAGTATTCTAGATCAGTATGGTGAGGAATCAACTAGGGAGCAGGCTATTTTAGATCTAGTATTGTGCAACGAGAAAGGATTAATTGTAGTAAAGGGAAGAGTGACCATAATATGATAGGATTTTATATTAAGATTAAAAACAATTTAGTTAAATCCGAAGCTAGAGTCTTAAATCTAAATAAAGCAAACTATGTAGGTATGAGGGACGAGTTGGCTAAGGTAGATTTAGAAACTACATTAAAAGATATTGTAATTAATTTGCATCATGGGTTCTTTGCTTAACAATTCATAGCAACACATTGCTATTAAGAATTAGTTGGTTTATTAACAATGGTTTGACAATCACAATACACATTATCAGTTCATCCACTAGGCTCACAGCTGCATACTTCATTGTGGAGAACCTAGTGACTGGGGTTTTATTGAGTCTTGTGAACACCACTTAATTGGCTAAGCCAGTCACAATGTAACAACTCTACAACTCTTTTGGGGGACAAAATAAACAGTTAGATCAAGTGCCCCCCGATCTGGGGGACACTCCAGACACTTTTCAACTGCCCTTTTAAAAAAATTTTTTGTTTTTTTGTGGAGTTTTTTTGTGATTTTTTGGGACAGCTCTACAACTCTTTTTGGGGAAAACAAAATTAAACATTAAATCAAGTGCCCCCTGATCTGGGGAACACTCCAGACACTTTTAACTGCCCTCTATTTTTTTTTGTTTTTTTTGTTTTTTTTTGTGGGTTTTTTTGTGATTTTTATTTTTGGGGACATTAAAATCATATAATTTACAAGTGCCCCCTATAAAAGGCGGGGGGGGGGGGACACAAAAACGGACAGCTCTACAAACCCGTGAGCATACTCACAGGTGAATGCATTATAGGTATGATGGTAGACAAGCAATGGCTAGCCTTTAATGAATTAATACATAATTTACAACAAATATACATTTCTTTAAGGCACAAAAACCCCACAAGAAAAGTGGTCCAGCTGTAGTTAACAACAGAAATTAAAGATCATATTACATCAAAGGAAGTGGCTTATAATGTTGCTATAAAGAGCAGTAAGCCTCAGGATTGGGAGGTTTATAGAATTCAGCAAAGGAGGACCAAGAAATTGATAAAGAAAGGGAAAATAGAATATGAGAGTAAACTAGTGAGAGACATAAAAACAGACTGTAAAAGTTTCTTTAGGTATGTAAAAAAGTAAAAGATTAGTGAAAGTAAATGTGGGTGTCTTACAAGCTGAGACAGGAAAGGTTATAATGGGGAATATGGAAATGGCAGCAAAATTAAACAAATACTTTGTGTTTTTCTTCTGCAAAAAAAACTCCTGGAAATAATGGAGAACCAAGGGTGTAGCGAGAATGAAAAACTGAAAGAAATTAGTATTAGTAAAATAGTAGTACTGGAGAAATTAATGGGACTGAAAGCCAATAAATTCCCTGGACCTGATGGCCTACATCCTAGGGTTTTGAAAGAGGTGGCTATAGAAATAGTGGATGCATTGGTTGTCATCTTCCAAAATTCCATAGATTCTAGAATGGTTTCCATGGATTGAAGGCTGAAAATGTAACCTCGCTATTGAAGTAAGGAGGGAGAGAGAAAACGGGAACAACAGACTAGTTAGCCTGACTTCAGTAGGATTAGGAAAAGGGGAGGTGCAACAAGACCTGGGTGTCATGGTACATCAGTCATTGAAGGTTGGCATGCAGGTACAGCAGGCGGTTAAGAAAGCAATTGGCATGTTGGCCTTCATAGTGAGGGGATTTGAGTACAGGGGCAGGGAAGTGTTACTACAGTTGTACAGGGCCTTGGTGAGGCCACACCTGGAGTATTGTGTACAGTTTTGGTCTCCTAACTTGAGGAAGGACATTCTTGCAATTGAGGGAGTGCAGCGAAGGTTCACCAGACTGATTCCCGGGATGGCGGGACTGACATATCAAGAAAGACTGGATCAACTGGGCTTGTATTCACTGGAATTCAGAAGAATGAGAGGGGATCTCATAGAAACGTTTAAAATTCTGATGGGTTTAGACAGGTTAGATGCAGGAAGAATGTTCCCAATGTTGGGGAAGTTCAGAACCAGGGGTTACAGTCTAAGGATAAGGGGTAAGCCATTTAGGACCGAGATGAGGAGAAACTTCTTCACCCAGAGAGTGGTGAACCTGTGGAATTCACTCCCACAGAAAGTTGTTGAGGCCAATTCACTAAATATATTCAAAAAGGAGTTAGATGTAGTCCTTACTACTAGGGGGATCAAGGGGTATGGTGAGAAAGCAGGAATCGGGTACTGAAGGTGCATGGTCAGCCATGAACTTTTGAATGGCGGTGCAGGCTCAAAGGGCCGAATGGCCTACTCCTGCACCTATTTTCTATGTTCTATGTTTCTATTAGTGAAAATGATGGAATGTATTATTAAGGATGTGGTAACAGGGCACTTAGAAAATAATAATAGGATTAGGCCGGGTCAACACGGATTTATGAAAGGGAAATCATGTTTGACGGATCTCTTCGAGTTTTTTGAGGTTGTAACTAGCAGAATAGATAAGAGGGAACCAGTGGATATGGTGTATTTGGATTATCAGAAGGCATTCGATAAGGTGCCATACAAAGACTGTGATTTTGCCAATCATGGCGAGTCCGAGACGGCCGGATTCGGTGGCAGGTTGCGATCCCGCTCCTGGCTCCAGCCCACAATGTGAAAATAATCTCCATTGATGGGGCTTGTTAAGCCCACCCTGTGAAGTTCCTGGCCAATTAAAAGGAAGTGGGTCTGATGACGTAATTTGATGACATGTCATCAACCGGTTTCTTTAAAGGGACCGTGGCCACATTGATTTTGACAGTTGTTCAGTCAGTGTTCTGCAGCATTGAGGTGCATGGTTGCACCCAGGCTCTCCCACAACTCTCTCCAGATGTTTATTGAGGGAGTCACAGCAAGCAGGGAGGTTCTCTTCTCTTCCAATGGGTGGAAGAGATCTCCCCAGGAGATCAATGCAGCCTGGTTGCACGTTGCACAGGAGGGCACAAGCAGGGATGTTGTCAGGAAGAGCTGGTTGCAGTGGTGCAAACCTTTCAATGATCTCAGTAGATTACAAAACGTTACTGCAAAGCCACGCTCAACCTCATCCTGCTGTACTACTCATCACATCCCCATCACTCTGCCTTCTCTACCCTATTCCTGCACATCCTTACACACACCAACTTACCTTGCACCTCCACCCATCCCTCTCTCTCTATCTACATTATCACATCCCCATCTCACTAGCCACATCTCACACTCACCCGCATACTTATCCAATCATATCAACTAGCAACACACGTGTAGGCACTTGGGGTTTTTAGCTAATGTTAATGTAGAGTTTCTGTTAATATGTTGTCAAATATTGAAACCTTTATTTTCAACACTCTGCATTCTTGGACAGATTTGTATGCACATTTAGAAGTGACTTAATGATGTTGTAGTGAATGGTGAGACATAACGGTACACCCCACAATGGTGATGAGTGTGAAAGGAATGGCTTGGTCATTGTAGGGATGCTGTATGGTGTTGGTGTGGGGTAGTGCCAACCTGGCGTATCATGTGGCAGCCAGGGTGTACAGCATCAAGTGAAGTAAATATGGCCATGGCAAGACCATCCCTGGTGTCCCAGGCAGCAATGTGGTTGGGTGCTGATGCTCTGTGTCCTGTGCAGCATCAGGTGATTGCGAAGAACGTTCGTGTTGTTGTTGGTGGTGATGCTGGTGTGTTTAGTGATGTTGCTGTTGGTGCTGATTCTGGTGAGATTCTGAGGACCAAGGTCAGATTTTTTTAAGTGTACCGATGTTGATGGAATCTATGGCAGCTGAAGTTGAGTTGACAGAAGCGCCCTATCAATGGTGACAGTGGATAGAGAGTTCACTACAAACAATTCCAAACTGCATAAAGCTCAAAAGTGTATTCCAAATCCTGAAGGCTTCACTTTCTGACATTGGAAAGTGAACAGCTGTGAAATGGTAGCTTTTATAGCACTTCTGCAGCTGTCAACTAGTCAAAGCAATGGAGGGTAATTGAAAACCCAACACACATACCTGGCATGTTCCCCGAGGGACGTGAACCACATACAAAACTTTGAACAATGTTATGTGCCTGGTAACGTTATTTTTAAATACCTTTAAAGTACCTCTTAGTGAAGTTAATTGACTGACAAGCCACTTGGTGTCGGCCTGTGAACGGCAACCAGACCTTTGGATACTTACAAGGAGGCGGGTTCAGAGCGGGATCCCGCCCACTGTCAATCACGGCTATTTTGACAGTGGGCCCGCCTCCTAACCCGCACTGCTGGAAAGATTCCGGCCCAGAGGTTTTTGAATAAAAATAGGGCTCGTGGAATTGGGGGTAATATATTTGCATGGATTGAGGATTGGTTAATGGACAGAAAATGGAGAGTTGGAATAAACGGGTCATTTTCAGCAGACTGTAACTGGTGGGGTACCACAAGGATCAGTGCTTGGGCCTCAGTTATTCACAATCTATATCAATGATTTGGATGAGGGGACCAAGTTTGCTGATGATACCAAGCTAGGTGGGAATGTAAGTTATGAGGAGGATGCAAAGAGGCATCAAGGGGATATAGACAGGCTAAGTGAGTGGGCAAGAACATGGCAAATGGAATATAATGTGGAGAAAAGTGAAGTTATCCACTTTGGTAGGAAAAATATTTTTTAAACAATGAGAGATTGGGAAATGTTGGTGCTCAGAGGGCTCTGGGTGTCCTTGTACACGGAATCATTAAAAGTTAACATGCAGGTACAGCAAGCAATTAAGAAAGCAAATGGTATGTTGGCCTTTATCACAAGAGGATTTGGGTATAAGGGGTGAGAAATTCGAGGCATTTGCGCCTCCCTATTGGGGCGCAAACACCTTTTTGCCCAGGTGTGACACCGTTATCGACGCCCATGAAATTCCGCGGGAGTTTAGAGGTGGTGACCGTTATGGTCCTGCTCCTACTGGTAGCGCTCGCTCCTCTGCGTCGGCGATGATGACGTCATCACCATGCGTAGCGATATATTTTTGCCCCAGAGTGAAAATTCGGTAGCACCCCCTGAAGTTGCTGTGGGCAAGGCTGTAAACCATTCACCTACAGCGCCATGACTGGTCCTACTTACCAGTCATGGCCTTCTTGCTTCTCGATTGCGGGGGCCATGCCGTGATCTTACAGCTTGACACCCTGCTTGTTTTCCGGGCTGCTGCCACGGCACTCCGCTCCCTGGTGGTCCAGGGATGGCCCCGTTTCCCGCCTGCAGAGTCGGCAGCTTGGCCCTCCCCTTTAATGAAGGGGAGAGCCTTGTCTGCATGGCAGCACTGTGCGGTCTTTTGCGGAGTCTTTCTGCCTCACTCCCGCCCCACTGAGCAAGTGGAGTGCAATATTTTGCGCTCTATTTACTCTCGGGGAAGGTAACCCGAATATAGGTAGCAGGGTGGGACTTCGGCGCCTGGCACAGGAACTCCCGCCTCGTGGCTGTTACCTCCCCACGCAATTTCAGAGTCAAGATATCTTACTGCAATTATATAGGGCCCTGGTGAGACCACACCCAGGGGGAAAAGTTGACTACCGACCATTTTGAGGCGGTAACATCACCTGAGCGCTAATTTGTAGCACTGGGTGATAATTAACGTTAGGGTTCAGGAAATAGATTTTTACCACTCTAAGAGGGGATATCAGCACTAAATCAAGCATGCACACTTCTCTTAGGGCGATAGTATCGTCAAGCGCAATGTAACCCTTAGTGCTTATCAATTTCTGCTGTGCTCATGTCCAGACACATCAGACATACTGGCTCCAACTGGATCTTTAAGGGGAGGGGCTATGATGCCACACAGCCTCAAACTCACCATTCCATCTCTGCTGTGGGTGTTGAATGAGGAACATGGTTGCTCAGGGACAAAGACTGCGCGCCATGTGCTTTAGCGACAATGCCCTTCAGGCTCTTGTGGAGGCAGTGGAGAGGCAACAGGTCTCCATGTTTCCTGAGACTGGCAGGAGGCCAATGCCAACCACCTACAGGTGCCAATGAAGGGAAGTAGCACAATATGTGTCTGCCAGGAGTATGGTGGACAGGACAGTGATACAATGTCACAAGAAGTTCAATTACCTCACTTGGGTGGTCAGGGTGAGTACATTCTTCCACAACCTCTGCATGCACAATGTCAAGACAATTATTTGCAGACACTCTAGAAAGTGCCACTCTGCAGCACTCACACACAAAATGTGTCCACCTACTAAAAGTCATATCCACATCTCAACATTTGCATACATTAACAGCTCTTCAACTACATTATGCACATGTGGCAACCACTTAGCTGCACTGTCACTTAAAAGCTTTTTTTTCCCTTGCAGACCAAACTGCTGCATAATAGACGTGAGCAAGAAAGGACAGGAGGCCCCTCACTGACCTGGAACAAAGAGTCCAGGAAATTAAATGCCACAAGGCGTAGGAACTGCTGCACACAGCCACACCAACACCCATGGGGACAGTACTGGTCTGTTCCTCACCTCTCCCTATTTCCTCATGCCACTTCCCCCTCAAACCACAAGCCTTTACCATTTTGCATTATAGTATAGTGTTTCCATTCCTTGCTCCCTTTCTGCTCTCCTCCCTGAACTTAACTACACACTTGTGCCTTTATGCTTTCAGATGATGAGCCAGTACAGCAGCAGCCTGACCCTCAGCCTCCCAGTGAGAGCAGCGAGAGAGACGAAGACGAAGGACAGGAGACCCCAGCTCAGACACAGTCACCTCAACAAGCTGCCCCCGACTCTGGGGAGATGACGTCTGTGGAGGAGGCAATCTTCCTGGGCCTTGATGAGGGAGATGCTCCGGGATCAGCGGCATGCAGCAATGCCATGGGGCAAGGGAAGCTCAAGGGCCTGCTCCCCGGAGGGTGAGTTCACGCGCGGGTTCTGCTCAGCAGGACTCAGATGAGGGCCTCAACATAGAGGCTATGGCCAGATGATCAGTGGCCATGCACAGCGAGCTTTTGGGTGCTATGGCAAGGGTGCCCGAGAACAGGGGTGCATTTGCTAGGAGTTTGGAGGAGTCTATCTCCAGCATTGCGCATGTCTCCCAGCACACCTTCGAGTCCATCCTTGTGGTGTATAGAGAAAGAGTCAGACTGAACACTGTGAGCTCAAAGTAAAGTGTGACCGTAGTCTTTTATTGCAGGTCTCCAGAGTGCCTCTCCAACCTGTGAAGCACTCTTAAATACCTGTGCTCCCAAGGGATTATGACTCGGGGGGGGGTGGAGGTGGTAGAGGGAGACTGTGGGAGGGGGTAGAGAGAGTCTGGGTGGGGGGATAGGGAGAGAGACTGGAGGGGGTAAAGAGAGAGAGGGTCGGGGGGTTAGGGAGAGACAGGTCGGGATAGAGAGAGACTGGGGTGCGGTGGTAGAGAGGGACTGGGGGAGTTGGTAGAGAGAGACTGTGGGGGTAGAGAGAGATTAGGGGCTGGGTGTAGAGAGAGATGTGGGATGGGCGTAGAGAGAACTGGGGGGGTGGGGGGGGCTGGGTTGAGAATGACGGGGGAGGGCATGGGTAGAGAGACACGGGGGGAGGATAGAGAGAGAGGGGTGGCTAGAGAGAGACTGGGGGGGAGGTGGTAGAGAGAGACTGGGGGAGAATGGGGTCGAGAGGGACTGTGAAGGGCTGCTGGGTAGAGAGGGACAGGGTAGAGAGAGACTGGGGGGGGAAGGGGTAGAGAGGGACAGGTGGTGGGTAGTGAGGTTGGGGTGGGGGGTAGAGAGAGTCTGGGCGGGATGGTAGAGAGAGAGACTGGGGTAGGATGTGGAGAGGGACTGGAGCGGGGGTGCGCCGTAGAAAGAGACTGGGGGGATTGTGGGTAGTGAGTCAATGAATGGGGGCGGGGGTAGAGAGAGACTGGGGATGTGTAGAGAAAGATTGGGGTGGGAGGGTAGAGAGAAACTCGGGGGACGGTAGAGGGAGACTGTGGGAGGGAGTAGAGAGAGTCTGGGTGGGGGGGATAGAGAGAGAGAGATTGGAGGGGGTAAAGAGAGAGAGGGTCGGGGGGTTAGGGAGAGACAGGTCAGGATAGAGAGAGACTGGGGTGCGGTGGTAGAGAGGGACTGGGGGAGTTGGTAGAGAGAGACTGTGGGGGTAGAGAGAGATTGGGGGCTGGGTAGTGAGGGACTGGGGGGTAGCGAGAGAGGCTGGGGGGGTGTAGAGAGAGACTGGGGGTGGGTAGAGAGAGACTGGAAGGCTGCGTAGAGAGAGACTGGGGGTGGGTAGTGAGGCTGGGGTGGTTGGGGTAGAGAGAGTCTGGACGGGTGGTAGAGACAGACTGGGGGGCAGGGGGTGGTAGAGCGAGAGTGAGGGGGGGCGGTGTAGAGAGAGACTGGGGGGATTGTGGAGGTGTGGGGGTAGAGAAGGACTGGGGGTGGGTAGAGAAAGTTTGGGGTGGGAGGGTAGAGAGCAACTGGGAAGGGGTGCTGTAAAGGGATACTGTGGGGGTAGAGAGAGATCGGGTGGTTTAGAGAGAGAATGGGGAAGGGTAGCGAGAGACTGGGGGTGTAGAGAGAGACTGGGGTGGCATTGTAGAGAGAGACTGGAGGATGAGCGTAAAGAGAGAGGGGAGGTGGTGGGTAGAGAGCGACGGGGGGGTGGGGTGGGTGTAGAGAGAGACTTGGGGGAGTAGAGAGAAACTGGAGTGGTAGAGAGTGAGGGGTGGCTAGAGAGGGACTGGGGTGGGTGCTGCTGGTTAGAGAGGGACTGGGTAGAGAGAGACTGCTGGGGAGGGAGTAAAGAGGGACTGGGGGTGGTAGAGTGAGACTGGGGTGGGAGTAGAGAGAGACTGGGGTGGGGTGTAGAGAGGTCCTGGGGTGGGGAGCGCGTAGAGAAAGACTGGGGGGATTGTGGGTAGAGAGTCAAGGGGTGGGGGATAGAGAGAGACTGACGGGGAGGTAGTGAGGCTGGGGTGATGGGGGTAGAGAGAGTCTGGGCGGGGTGGTAGAGACAGACTGGGGAGCAGGGGGGGTATTGGAGCGAGACTGGGGGGATTGTGGGTAGAGAGTCAAGGGGGAGTATGGGGGTAGAGAGAGATTGGGGGGTTAGAGAAAGATTGGGGTGGGAGGGTAAAGAGAAACTGGGGTGGGGGGCAGTAGAGGGTGACTGTGGGGGTAGAGAGAGATTGGGGGGTTAGAGAGAGACTGGGGGGTAGCGAGAGACTGGGGGGGGTATAGAGAGACTGTGGGAGGTAGGGGGGCTGGGTAGAGAAAGACTGGGGGGGTGTGAGAGAGACTGGGGGGGCTGTAGAGAGAGATGGGGATGGGCGTAGAGAGAACTGGGGGGGTGGTGGGTAGTGAATGACGAATGGGGGGTAGAGAGAGACTGTGGGGGGGGTAAAGAGAGATTGGGGGGTTAGAGAGAGACTGGGGGGGTAGCGAGAGACTGGTGGGGGTGGGGTTAGAGAGAGACTGTGGGAGGTAGAGAGAGACTGGGGGGGTGTAGAGAGAGACTGGGGGAGGGGTGTATAGAGACTGTGGGGGTGGTAGAGAGAGACTGGGGGGGGGGTGTAGAGAGAGACTGGGGGAGGGGTGTATAGAGACTGTGGGGGTGGTAGAGAGAAACTGGGGGGATAGATAGTGATGGGTGGCTAGAGAGAGACGGGGGGGGGGGTAGAGAGAGACTGTGGGAGGTAGGGGAGCTGAGTAGAGAGAAACTGGGGGGTGTAGAGAGAGTGACTGGGGGGGTGTAGAGAGAGATGGGGGATGGGCGTAGAGAGAACTGGGGGGGGGTGGGTAGAGAGTGACGGATGGGGGATAGAGAGAGACTGTCGGGGGGGGGTAGAGAGAGATTGGGGGTGTTAGAGAGAGACTGGGGGGGTAGCGAGAGACTGGTGGGGGGTAGAGAGAGACTGTGGGAGGTAGGGGGGCTGGGTAGAGAGAGACTGGGGGTGGTGTAGAGAGACTGTGGGGGGAGGTAGAGAGAAACTGGGGGGATAGAGAGAGAGGGGTGGCTAGAGAGAGACTGGGGGTGAGGTGGTAGAGTGAGACTGGGGGAGAATGGGGTAGAGAGGGGCTGGGTAGAGGGAGACTAGGGGGCGGGGGTAGAGTGGGACTGGGGGTGGGTAGTGAGGCTGGGGTGTGGGGTTAGTGAGAGTCTGGGGTGGGGGATAGAGAGAGACTGGAGGGGGTAAAGAGAGACTGTGGGGGGAGGTAGGGAGAGACAGGTCGGGGTAGAGAGAGACTGGGTGGGTAGAGAGGAACTGGGGGGGTAGAGTGAGATTGGGGGCTAGAGAGATTGGGATGGTAGAGAGAATCTGTAGGGGAGTAGAGAGGGACTGGGGGGGTAGAGAGAGACTGGGGGTGGGTAGTGAGGCTGGCGTGAGGGTATAGAGAGAGTCTGGGGGGAGAGGTAGAGCGAGACAGGGGTGGGGGTAGAAAGAGACTGGTGGGTGGGGAGAGGAACTGGGGTGGGAGGCACCGTAGAGAGAGACTGGGGATATTGTAGGTAGAGAGTCAAGGCGGGGGTGGGGGTCGAGAGAGTAGGGGTGGGTAGAGAAAGATTGGGGCAGTAGAGAGAGCATGGGAGAGTAGGAACATACTGGGATGGGGGGGTAGAGAGAGTCTGGGGGATGGGTAGAGAGAGACTGTGGTGGGGGTGGTGGTCGAGAGAGACTTGGGGTGTGTTGAGAGAGAATGGGGGTGGGTAGAGAGACTGGCAGTGGGTAGAGAGAGACTGGGTCTGGGTAGAGATAAACTGGGGGACAAGGAGAGATGGGGGTGGTAGAGAGAGACTGGGGGGGAGGGGGTAGAGAGGGACTGGGAGGATAGAATGAGACTGGGTAGTGGGCGTAGAGAGAGACCGGGGCGGGGTTAGAGAGAGCCCTGGGGGTGGGTAGTGAGGCTCGGGTGGGAGGTAGAGAGAGTCTGGGCAGGGTGGTAGAGAGAGACTGGGGGAGGGGGTAGAGAGAGATTGGGGGTGTACAGAGAGACTGGCAGGGTAGCGAGAGACGGGGGTTGGGTAGAGAGGGACTATAGGGGTAGAGAGAGACAGGAGGGGGTAGAAAGAAACTGGGGGTGTCGAGAGAGACTGGGGTTGTGGTAAAGAGAGACTGGGGCGGACATAGAGAGAGAATACGGGGGGTGGGTAGAGAGAGACTTGGGGGGGCGGTAGTGGAGAGAGACTGGGGAGGTAGAGAGATTCTGAGGGGGTAGAGAGAGACTGTGGAGGGGTAGAGAGAGACATGGGGAGGGTGTAGCGAGAGACTGGGTTGTGTAGTGAGGTTGGGGTGGGGGAGTAGAGAGAGTCTGGGCGGGGTGGTAGAGAGAGACTTGGGGTGTGTTGAGAGAGAATGGGGGTGGGTAGAGAGAGACTGAGTATGGCGTAGAGAGAGACTGGGGCGGGTGTAGAGAGAGAATACTGGGGGGGGGTAGAGAGAGACTGGGGGGGGTGATAGAGAGAGACTGGGGGTGAGTAGACAGAGACTGGGTGGTGGGGATAAAGAGAGACTTGGGGCGGTAGAGAGAGACTGCGGGAGGGCGAGAGAGAGACTGGGGCATGGGGTAGAAAGAGACTGGGGGGTAGAGAGAGAGACTGAGGGGGAGTAGAGAGAAACTGGGAGCGTGCATAGAGAGAGACTGGGAGGTAGAGAGAGACTGGGAGGATGCGTAGAGAGGGACTGGGTGGTATAGAGAGACTGGCGGGATAGAGAGAGCCTGGGGAATGGGCTAGAGCGAGACTGGCGGGGGGGGCGCCGGTTAGAGAGGATCTGGGGGGGGGGTCGGGTAGAGAGGGACTGGGGGGAGGGGGCTGGGTAGAGAGGGACTGGGGGAGTCGAGAGAGACTGGGTGGTGGGTGTAGAGAGAGACTGGGGGGGTAGAGAGAGACTGGGGGTGGGTAGTGAGGCTGGTGACCCCTAGTTGCTACCAGTTGCACCCTCTGGTGGTACAGGCACAGTGTATACAGTGTGAAGATACATTCAGTGGTCTTATGTAACAGTACATTGAGTGTACAGGGTATATACTTATATTATACATGCACAACAGCACTGTCCCCTAAGTCTTGTGCCACTGGCCTTTGTATTGTGTGCTCTGGCCCTCGACTTCAGTGCCCAAAGCCCTTGCACCTTGTCTGTGCTTGGGAGTGGCTCTCTCCCTGTAGACCCCCAAGTCCTTATTGCCACGACATTGGGAAATGGTCAGCAGTGGATGGTTGGAGGTTGCAGTGGGGTTTGTGTGGGTTCTGGGTGTGATCCATGTGTGTCCATGGCTACATACATCCATTTCCCCCCCCCCCCCGCCCCCCCCCACCCCTGCCATACATAGACCATGTGTGTGGCTCAACACCTGCATTTGCATTCATGTACAGAGAAAAATAAATAGGATTGGTTACATCACTGAGTTTAGCAGTAGTGGAACAAGTACATTTTACAGGTAAGGTACATACGTGGTGTAGATGCAGGTGGGTGAGGACGCTAGTTCCAGAGTAACCGGACTGTGTCCAGGTTGTCTGATGGCAGCACTGTGCCCCCTGCCAGCTGGGTGGGCTCGGATCGCTCACCTGGCTGAGTCTCAGGGCCTTTGCCATTGCCTAGTGGTGGACAGAGCCACAGGAATGTGTGGCCTCCCTGTCCTCCTTTGAGGGCTGCAGTGTCTCCCTGCTGCCCTTCAGCGGTAGTGGGAGCCTGATCATCCTGTCAGGAGGGCTAGAGGGTGCTAGCCTCTTGCTCCCGGTGCTGGCCTTGGTGGCCAGAGAGGTAGGGCTGATCTGGGGCAGGGTGCCAGTAGTGGTGCCTTTGCCGCCTGCTGATCACTGGCCCTGCAGTGGGTATGCTCATGCTGTGTGTGGCCACACTCCCTGGGGCATCACATTGGTCCCGGAGGCACAGGCTACATGATCGGGTAGCCCGCTGGACCTGGGTGCTTCTGACGGGAGGTTGCCCTTGGTTTTGTCGGCATACATGTAAAACCCGGCATTGCACATCATTTCTTCATTTACAGTCATGATACATTGGCTCCGACCGCAATCACCCGATTCGACATTGTTAGTTGTCTTTACATATTCGCATTTGTCACTTACATCTTCGCATTTGTCAATTACATCTTTTCCCTGTGTACTACCGGCATCGCTGTACAATGTTACATTTAGATACTTGCATTTGTCGATTACATCTTTTACATGTGTATCACTGGCATCACTGTGCAAAGAGTGGAACTGTCCCTTTAATTGTGCTGGGTTGCTGGTCTCCTTTAAGAGGGCCTTGCAATCTTTACCCCAATCCGGTTCCCTGTTCGGCATCACGTGTTGCTCCCTCAACGCTGCCCCTCGTGGTGCAGGCACATTCTTCTTTCTCTCCATGAGGTAGGCTGCGGTGATCCTTTTTTCCCCAAGTTCTGCCACGGAAACAGCGAAGTTACCTTCTGTGCCGACCTGCTTGCTCTGGAGTTCTGCCACTGGAGCCTGGAAGATGAGGTCGTTTGGGTTGGATTATCTTGCCGTTGGGTTCTGCGGTCTGTGTCGTTGCCGCGCAGTCGAGATGGACAGTTGGATTTTCAGATGCTGTGATGGATCCAAATTTGGGGCCGCATAGGACTTCGATCGCCGGGGCCTGGAGGTTTTCCCAGCTCCAACAGATTTGGATTTGTTTCATCCATCTTCTTCCTAACTGCGTTGGACCATCACTAGCAACGATCCACAAAGGTAGCTTGTGCATTGCGCTGCGGTGAGACACCTGGACATCCACGCTGCCAACGACTGGAATGGTGTCATTTGTGTAGGTGAGCAGCTTCACCTGGATCGGGATCATTTTAGGTCGTTCGATTGCATTATCCCAGAGTTTTGTGAAGGCTGTCTGATTCATCAGCGATTGGCTCGCCCCTGTGTCGACCTCCATTGAGACTGGGACACCAACTTCCATTCAACTTCCATTTCAACGGGGAACTCTCGGTGGAGCAGGTAAACACTTCGTACACCTCTTCCTGGGGCTGAGCTGCCTCCTGGACTCTCTCTTCCTCTTCATCAGCGCTGGAGCCCGGGTGATCAGCCAACACTTCAGCGACTCGGTGAGTAAAATTTCCCTTACACATTCGCTGGAAATGGCCTTTCGCGTTACAGCCTTTGCAAGTATAGTCTTTGTAGCGGCACTGGTAGGCCCTGTGATTTCCTCCAAAGCGCCAGCATGGGGCTGGCCGGTTGCCCCATGCGGCGGACTGGGGTTGCGGGACTCGGGGTAGCAGTCTTGCCTCTAAAGGGCATCAGTCGGTTCACGATACTTGCTGGGTTAGAGTCCTGGGGGTGAGTCATCATCCTCTTGGAATCACAGGCCGAGGCCATGAACGCCTGGCTGACGTTAATTGCCTTCTGCAGGGTGACCGTGGTGTCCGCAGAGAGCAGCCTGTGGAGGAGGCCCTCGTGGCCAATTCCAATAACAAAGATGTCCCTCAGTGCTTCGGTGAGGTGGTCGCCAAAATCACACGGTGCAGCCAATCATCTCAGGCTGCATTATATTTTGCGATTTCTTGGCCTTTGGGCCGCCAGTGTGTGTAGAACCGGTGTCTGGCTGTGAGCATGCTCTCTCTAGGTTTGAGTTGTTCCTGTATCATCGTTACGAGCTCCACGTATGTTTTGGCTGTTGCCTTCTCTGAGGCTAGCAAGTCCTTGAAAAGGCCATGAATGGTGGGCCTACAACTGCTGAGCAGGATAGTTCTGCGCTTATCAGCCAGCGAGGTCGGTGTGTCTCCAGCCAGGTCGTTTGCGATGAAGTAGTGTTCAAGCCTTTCCACAAAGGCATCCCAGTCTTCCCCATCAGTGAATTGTTGAAAGTTGCCAAGGTTAGCCATTTGTTGCGTGGAAATTCGTAATCTCGTCACCAGTTATTGTGTCTGTAAGCACTCTAGTAATGACTCCACGAGGTAAGGTATTGCACTTGAACTGTTGTGACCTTAGTTCATTTAATGCAGCTCCTGAATGAGTTAACAGTAAGGTGAGCTCCCTTTTATACTTGGTTACCTGCAGTGTGCAGGTGACCCCTAGGTCTCCACCAGTTGCACCCTCTGGTGGTACAGGCATATTGTATACAGTGTGAAGATACATTCAGTGGTTTTATGTAACTGTACATTGAATGTACAGGGTATATACTTATATTATACATACACAAAAGGTGGGTAGAGAGAGTCTGGGCGGAATTGTAGAGAGAGACTGGGGGGCGGGGGGGTGGTAGAGAGAGACTGAGGGGAGGGCGTAGAGAGGGACTGGGGGGGGCGTAGAGAGAGACTGGGGGTTGGTGGGTAGAAAGTCATGGGGGTGGTGAGGTTAGAGAGAGACTGAGGTGTGATAGAGAGAGACTGGGGGGCGGAAGAGGGAGACTGGGGTTGGGGGTAGAGAGAGACTGGGGTGGGGGGTAGAGAGAGACTGGGGGGTAGTGAGAGACAGGGGTTTAGAGAGAGACTGGGGCAGGTAGAGAGAGACTGGGGGGAAGAGAGAGCCTGGGGGAGGTGGTGTAGAGCGAGACTTGTTGGGGCGCGGGTAGACAGAATCTGGGCGGTGGGGACGGGTAGAGAGAGACTCGGGGGGTGTAGAGAGAGACTGGGGATGGGTCGAGAGAGACTGGGGGTGGGGGGGGGGCGATAAAGAGAAGCTGGGGAAGTACAGAGATTCTGAGGAGGTGTAGAGAGAGACTGGAGGGGTAAAGAGAGTCTGCGGGGTGATAGAGAGAGACAGGGGGGTGGTGTAGAGAGAGACTGAGGGGGGTTGAGAGAGACTGGGGTGGGCATAGAGAGAATCTGGGGGTGCGTAGAGAGGGACTGGGGGTGGGGGCCGTAGAGAGAAACTGGGGGTGGGCAGAGAGAGATTGCAGTGGGGGAGTAGAGAGAGACTGGAGTGTAGTAGAGAGAGACTGGGGGTAGAGAGAGACTGGGGCTGGGGGTGTAGAGAGAAACTGGGGGTGTAGAGAGAGACTAGGGTGGTAGAGACAGACTGGGGGGGGGGGCGAGGTAGAGAGCAATTGGGGGTTAGAAAGAGACTGGCGGGGTTAGAAAGAGACTGGCGGGGGTAGAGAGAGACTGGCGGGGTTAGAGAGAGACTGGCGGGGTTAGAGAGAGACTGACGTGGTTAGAAAGAGACTGGCAGGGGTAGAGAGAGACTGCCGGGGTTAGAAAGAGACTGGCGGGGTTAGAAAGAGACTGGCGGGGGTAGAGAGAGACAAGGGGTTGTAGCGAGAGATTGGGGGAGTGGGGGTAGAGAATCTGGGGGTGTAGAGAGAGGCTGTAGGGATAGAGAGAGACCGGCAGGGGTAGAGAGAGACCGGGTGGGTAGAGAGAGATTGGGGCAGTAGAGAGAGCATGGGGAGTAGAGACAGACTGAGGTGCGGGGTAGAGAGAGTCTGGGGGGAGGGGGCGTGGTAGAGAGAGACTTGGGGTGTGTTGAGAGAGAATGGGGGTGGGTAGAGAGAGGCTGGGTATGGGGTAGAGAGAGACTGGGGGGCGAGGGGTAGAGAGGGTCTGGGGGGGGCTGGGTTGAGAGGGATTGAGGGGTTAGAGAGAGACTGGATAGTGGGTAGAGAGGGACTAGTGGTGTAGAGAGAGACTGGGGGGGTAGTGAGAGACTGGAGGGGTAGAGAGACACTGGAGGGGGTGCGGCAGAGAGACTGTGGGGGTGGGCGTAAAGAGAGAGACTTGGGGGCTGGTAGAGAGAGAATGGGGGAGCGTAGAAAAAACTGTGGGGGTAGAGAGAGACTGGGGGAGGGTGTTGAGAGAGACTGGGGGGATGGTGGATAGAGAGTAACGGGGGGCAGGGGGATAGAGAGAGATTGTGGGGATAGAGAGAGATTTTGGGCTGTGTTGAGAGAGACTGGGGGTGTAGAGAGAGACTGGGGTGGGAGTAGAGAGCGACTGGGGGCGCGTAGAGAGGGACTGGGGGGTAGAGAGAGACTGGGGTGGGAGTAGAGAGAGACTGGGGGCGCGTAGAGAGGGACTGGTGGGTAGAAAGAGACTGGGGTGGGAGTAGAGAGAGACTTGGGGGGCGTAGAGAGGGACTGGGGGGTAGAGAGAGACTGGGAGAGGGGGTAGAGAGAGACTGTAGAGTGGAAAACTTTTGAATCTTTGGTTTCTTCTTGAGTAGCTTCTTCCTTAGGATTTGTCGATCGTGGTGGTTCGATGTTACCACGTTGGCTGTGGTCAGTTTGTTGCCGCGATGATTTGGTGATGTCCAAAGTTACTGGGAACTGCTTTTCTCTGTCTTTTGATGATGTTTTTCCTTCTTCTCCGGTGACAGAGCAGTGTAACCCAGGAGTGCTGTCGAGGCAGAAGGTGCCGAGGCTCAGAGGGCTCTCGAAGGCTGCGTAGCGAGCACCTTAGAAGGCTGATTAACCTGTAAGACAGGGCCTCAAGTTTACTTTGAGAGCCTTTCTAATCTGTGCGCCAAATCAAACCCGATTCTTTGTCTTAGTTTTGGCCGGCTTGGTAATTCTTTGTTGGATTTTGGCGGGCTCGTTAACGGTAACTTGTTTAGGATGTGTCGATCGGTTGAATTGAGTTGCGATTATACAAATTATTTTTGGTGTTTACGTTGTCTGCCTAGGCCTGGGTTTTCCATGCAGGCCGGATAGGCGATTAACATTATGCATGTGCTGGATGGGTTTCATGCTTAGAGCTATGGCTGGCTATCTCTCGGTCAATTGTTGCTATGTTAATGTCTCCTGGGGAGCAGAGTTTTGGAGTTTACACAATTCCCCAGACAATTTGCTTAGCTCCAATATCCCAGACAGCTCCAATACCCAAAACTGGTCTTTTCAGAGGTTAGTATTCCCATGGTTTGGCAGTCCTTTTCCCTTGCAGACCCATGCATCTTTTAACAATCCGAAAGTTCATTTTAAGCGAGTTCAAAATGATCCTTCCTTTGGGTTTCTTCACACAGAGGGGAATCTTTGAATTTTGAGAAAACTTGAGTTTTACGGGGTGGGGTGGGGCGCGGGGGTACGGGGGGGCGGGGGGCGTGGTGGTAAAGAGAGACTGGGGAGGGGGGTTGGTAGAGAGAGACAGCGTGGAGTAGGGAGACTAGGGGGACGCGATAGAGAGAAACTGTGGGGGGGTGCGGTAAAGAGAGACTGCGGGGGGGCACGGGTGGGAAGTGAGAGACTGGGGGTGGTAAAGAGAGACTGGGGGGCTAGAGAGGGACTGGGAAGAGCGGGTAGAGGGAGACTGGGGGGTGGCGTAGAGAGAGATTGTGGGGGTAGAGAGAGTGTGGGGGCTGTGTAGAGAGGGATTAGGATGGGCATCGAGAGACTGGGGGGGGTTAGCGAGAGACTGGGGGGGTAGCGAGAGACTTGGGGGGTAGAGAGAGATTGGGGGGTAGAGAGACACTAGGGGGTGGGTAGAAAGAGACTGGGGTGGGAGGTTAGAGAGAGACTGGTGTGGGGGTAGAGAGAGACTGGTGGGGGGGGGTCGATAGAGAGAGACTGGGGTAGAGAGAGCCTGAGGGATTTAGAGAGAGACTGGTGGGAGCAGTTAGAGAAAGACTGGGGGGGCGTAGATAGGGACTGGGGAGATCGGTAGACAGAAACTGGGTGGATAGAGAGAGACTGGGGGGGAGGGGGCGGTAGAGAATGCCTGGGGGGAGAGGTAGTGAGAGACTGGGGGGTAGTGAATGATTGGGGAGAGGGGTAGAGAGAGACGGGGGGAGGGGGGGCGGGTAGAGAGAGAATAGGGAGAGGGGGTAGAGAGAAACTGGGGGATGGGTAGTGAGAGACTGGGGGGGGGGGTAGTGAGAGACTGAAGGGGGGTAGAGAGAGACTGGGAGGGGGTGTAGTCAGAGTCTGGGCGGGGGGTGTAGACAGAGATTAGAGGTGGGTAGAGAAATACTGGGGGGGCGAGAGAGAGACTGGGGGGTGGGGGTGGAGAGAGAGAGCGAGCGAGACAGCTAGATGGGGGAAAGCTAGAGAGAGACTGCGGGTGGAAAGAGAGACTGGGGGGGGCGGGGTCGGAGAGGGTGAGCCTGAGACTGGAGGGGGAGAGAGGGAGAGAGAAACTGGGGAGTGGGGGGGGGGGAGAGAGAGACTAGCGGTGGAGAGGGAGAAATTGGGGGTGGGGGGGAGAGAGACTGGATGGGGGGAGAGAGACTTGGAGGAAAAGAGAGAGAGAGAGACTGGGGGGGCGGTGGTAGAGAAAGAGTGAGAGAATAGGGGGGCGGATAGAAAGATTGGGTGGGGACAAAGAGAAAGTGACACTTGGGGGAGGGAGAGATATAGAGAGACAATGGATGGGGAGAGAGACGGGGGGTTGGTGGGGAGAGAGACTGGGGGTTGGGGGATAGAGAGAGGGAGAGAGAGAGACTGGGGGTTAGAGAGATACTGGAGGGGAGGGGTAGAGAGAGACCAGGTGGTGTAGTGAGAGACTGGGATTGCAGAGGGAGACTGCGGGGCGGTGGGGGGGTGGGTGCATGGAGAGTAGAGAGAGACTGGGGGGGGAGTAAAGAGAGACTGGGGCGGTAGAGAGAGACTGGGGGAGCAGAGAGAGACTCTGGGGGAGGGCAGAGAGAGACTGGGGGGTAGAGATACATTGCAGAGGGTAGAGAGAAAGACTGGGGGGGTAGTGAGAGACTCGGGAGATATAGAGAGTGACGGGGGGGGATACAGAGAGACTGCGGGGGTAGCAAGAGACTGCAGTGGGCGGGGGGTAGAGAGAGACTGGGGGGTAGAGATACATTGCAGAGGGTAGAGAGAAAGACTGGGGGGGGGGGTAGTGAGAGACTGGGGGGTGGTGGTAGCGAGAGACTGGGAGGGAGCATAGAGAGACACTGGGGGGGCTAGAGAGAGACTGGGAGGGAGTGTAGACAGAGACTGGGAGGGGGTGAGAGAGAGAGAGTGAGAGCGACTGGGGGGATGGGTGGAATGCAGAGAGTGAGAGTGACTGGGGGGGGTGAGAGAGAGACTGGGGGGTGCGGAGCGAGAGAGAGGGACTGGGGGGGGCGGGAATGAAAGAGAGAAATTGGTGGGGGGGGGAGATAGAGAGAGACTGGAGGGGGGAAGAGAGAGAGAGAGTGGGGGGGGGGCTGAGAAAGACTGGGGGAGTGGGAGAGAGAGAAAGAGATGGGGGAGAGAGAGAGATGGGAGGGAGAGCGAGATGGAGTAGGGGGAGAGAGAGAGATGTGGCGGGGGGAGGGAGAGAGACTGAGGGGGAGAGAGAGAGAAAGAGACTGGGGGCAGGGGAGAGAGAGAGACTGGGGGGCAGGGGGAGAGCAAGACTAGGGGTGGGGGAGGTGGATAGAGAGACTGGGTGGGGACAGGGGGGGCACTTGGGGTGGGAGGTGGAGAGACAGGGTGGGGGCAGAGAGAGAAAGAGAGGGACATTGGGGGGGAGAGACGGGGGGGGGGGGAAGAGAGAGAGACTGGGGGGGGAGGGTGTGGGGAAGAGAGAAGAGAGAGAGAGATTGGGTGAGGGGTGGGGGAGAGAGAGTGAGAGAGAACTGGGGGGGGAGAGAGAGAGACACTGAGGGGGAGAGAGAGAGAGACGGGGGGGAAGAGAGAGAGACTGGGAGGGGAGAGAGACTGGGGGAAGGGGAGAGAGTGACTGGGGGGAAAGGAAGAGAGAGAGATGGGGGAAAGGGGGAGAGACTGGGAGTGGGGGAGAAAGAGATAGACTGGGGGGAGGGAAAGAGAGGGAGAGACTGGGGGGAGGGGGAGAGAGAGACTGTGGTGGGAAGAGGGGGGGAGAGAGACTGGGGAGAGAGAGACTGGGGGTGGGGGAGAGCCGGGGGGGGGGAGAGAGAGTCTGGGGGTGGGGGATAGAGTGGGAGAAAGACTGGGGGAGCAAGGGAGAGAGAGACTGGGGGAGGGAGAGGAAGACTGGGGGAGGGAGAGAGAGACTGGGGGTGGAAGAGGGAAGAGAGAGATGGAGGGAGGGGGAGAGAGGGAGACTGGAGAGTGAGAGAGAGTGAGAGATCTGGGGAGGGAGGGAGGGAACAGAGAGAGAGAGAGAGACTGGGGGATTAAGAGGCTGAGATGGAGACTGGGGGAGGGGGAGGGAGACTGGGGGAGGGAGAGAGACAGGGGGGTGCGGAGCGAGAGAGAGGGACTGGTGGGGGGGCGGGAATGAAAGAGAGAAATTGGTGGTGGGGGGGAGATAGAGAGAGACTGGAGGGGGGAAGAGAGAGAGAGTGGGGGGGGGGCTGAGAAAGACTGGGGGAGTGGGAGAGAGAGAAAGAGATGGGGGAGAGAGAGAGATGGGAGGGAGAGCGAGATGGAGTAGGGGGAGAGAGAGAGATGTGGCGGGGGGAGGGAGAGAGACTGAGGGGGAGAGAGAGAGGAAGAGACTGGGGAGGGAGTGTGGAGAGTGGGAAACTGGGGGAAAAAGAGAGAGATGGGGAGTGGGAGAGAGAGAATGTCACTGAACTTCAATCATTTTTGGGTCTTTTGAACTATTATGGGAAGTTCCTACCAAATTTGGCTACAGTATTAACTATTGTAAAAGCAGGTGCATTGGAAGTGGTCAGAAGAATGTGATACAGCATTCAAGGAGTGTAAAAGCAAATTGGTAGAGAGTACCATGTTAGTTAACTATTACGTATCCAAGGAGATCAAGCCAGCATGTGATGCCTCTCTGTATGGAATTGGGGCAGTGATGTCTCATGTACTACATAGTGGGGAGGAGAGACTAATTGCTTTTGCTTCATGCACTCTCAGTGCCAGTGAGCAAAATTATGCGCAAATTGAAAGGGAAGCTTTGGCATTAATTTTTGGGGTCAAGAAGTTCCACAAATACTTGTATGGTCGTAAGTTCACCATCATTACAAACCATAAGCCCCTGACAGCAACCCTCCATCTAAAGTCCCCAGTTCCAACATTAACTGCAGCCCGAATGCAGAGATGAGCTTTGATTTTGTCAGCATATACATATGATACTGAATACAGACGATCAGCTGATCACAGTAATGCTGATGCAATGTTTAGATTGCCTTCCCCATTTCAAATTACACCCAATAGGGAAGAAGTGTTCTATTTTTCATACATTGATGAACTGCCAGTCACAGCTGAAGAGATTGGTAGAGCAACCAAACGTAACCCAGTGATGTCAAAGGTGTATGACTATATTGCAAATGGATGGCCAAACCAGGTAACAGACAAAGATATTCATCCATTCTTTATTCGTAGGAATGAATTATCAATCGATAAAGATTGTATTATGTGGGGTGCAAGAGTGGTTATACCAAATAAATTCAGGTCCAAATTATTAAAAGACCTCCATGACCAGCACCTGGGAATGTGCTTGACCATGGGTTTTGCACACAGTTACTTTGATAGAGGTAGAGTAAAAGAGAGAGAGTTCAAATGGAAATCAAGGGCATCCCTTGGAGGAAAACTTTCCTGATCAGTTTAAATTCAACACCATGTTTGGAAGGTTCTGTTCGAAACAGAAAACAAGTGGTTAAGCTTGATTTGTAAATATGGCAAAATGAGTCCATATCTTTTGTTATGTATAACCATGCAAGTTATGTATGATGATTATTTTGTTATAATTACTTCTTCATTAAGGAGGGAGAAGTGTAATATTTCTAGCTCCATCTGTGGACTACTGTAGCACTGCAGCCAGTGCTGTGTACAATTAAAGAGGGAACAGATCACCTGATTTAAGTTCCGGAGTGTTCTGCCATCTTAAGGCTTGTGCGTGTGTTTGTGAGTTGTACTGAAGATATAACAGGAGGGAGGGAGAGAGGCTGGGGGAGGGAGGGAGAGAGGCTGGGGGAGGGAAGGAGGGGTGGAGAGAGACTTGTAAGGAAGGAGGGAGAGAGACTGGGGGAGAGAGAGAGGGAACAGAGAGAGACTGGAGGATGACGGGAAGAGAGAGGCAGAGACTAGGGAGGAAGAAGGGAGAGATGGAAGGAGGGGGAGCGAGAGGGAGGGAGGGAGAGAGAGACTGGGGGAGGAGGGGGATGGAAGAAGACTGGGGAAGGGAGAGAGAGAGACTGGGGGAGGGGAGAGAGGCTGGGGGAGAGAGAGACTAGGGAGGGAGTGTGGAGAGAGGGAGATAGGGGGAAAGAGAAAGATGGGGAGCGAGAGTGGGAGAGAGAGACACTGTGGAGTGTGGGAGAAGAGAGAGACTGGGGAGGCAGAAGGGGCAGATCGAGGCTGGAGAGAGGGAGAGAGATTTGACAAGGGATGAGAGACTTGAGAGGGGAGAGGGATAGATATGTGAGAGGGGGTGAGAGATAGGGAGACTGGGGAGAGAGAGACATTGGAGAGGGAGAGGGGGAGAGAGATTTTGGGGACGGAGAGGGGGGGAGAGAGACTTAGGAAGGAGAGGGGGAGAGAGGAACATTGGGGAGGGAGAGGGGTGGAGAGAGCAAGGGGGAGACTGAGGAGAGAGGGGGACTGGGGAAGGAAAGGGGGGAGAGAGGCACATTGGGGAGGGAGAGGGGGAGAGAGAGAGAGAGAGACTGGGAGATGAAGGGGGACAGGGAGACTAGGGGAGGGAGAGAGAGAGACTGGGGAGGGAGAGGGGGAGAGAGAGACTAGAGAGGGGGAGAGAGACTTGAAAAGGAGGTTATGGAGACTTGAGAGGGGAGAGAGATAGAGAGGCGGGAGAGGGGGAGAGAGAAAGAGAGACTGGGGAGGGAGAGGTGGGAGAGAAAGACTGGGGAGGGAGAGGGGAGGAGAGAGAGAGAGAGAGACTGGGGAGGGAGAGGGGAGAGAGACAGACTGGGGAGGAAGACGGTGGGAGAGAGAGAGAGAGAGATTGGAGGAGAGAGAGAGACTGGGGTAGGGAGGGAGGGAGAAGGGGAGAGAGAGAGAGACTGATGAGGGAGAGGGGGAGAAAGAGAAAGTCTGGGGGAGGGAGAGGGGAGAGAGAAAGAGACTGGGGAGGGAGATGGTGGGAGGGAGAGAGAGAGAGAGAGAGACTGGGGAGGGAGAGGAAGACTGAGGGAGGGGGAGAGAGAGAGAGACTGGTGGAGGGAGAGGAGGAGAGAGAGACTGGGATAGGGAGAGGAGGAGAGAGAGACTGGGGTAGGGAGGGAGGGAGAGGGAGAGACTGGGTGAGGGAGGGAGGGAGAGAGAGAGGGAGGGAGAGTTACTGGGGAGAGAGAGAGAGACTGGGGGAGGGAAAGAGACACTGGAGGGGGAGAGAGTGTGGGAGAGAAAGTGGAGGGGAGAGAGACTGGGGAGGGAGAGGGAGACTGGGGAGGGAGAGAAAGAGATGGGGGAGGGAGAGAGGGAACAGAGAGAGACTGGGGATGAAGGGGAGAGAGAGAGAGAGAGAGAGAGAAAGAGAGAGACGAGGGAGGAAGAGGGGAGAGAGAGATGGAGGGAGGAGGGTGCGGGAAGGAGACTGGGGAAGGGGGCGAGAGAGACTGGGGATGGGGGAGAGAGACTAGGGGAGAAAAAGGAGAGACTGGAGACAGGAGAGGGGGAGAGAGAAGCTGGGGAGGGAGTGTGGAGAGAGGGAGACTGGGGGAAAGAGAGAGATGGGGAGTGAGTGCAAGAGAGGGAGAGTAGAGTGTGGGGATAGAGTGAGATTGGGAAGGGGAGAGGGGGGCGAGAGAGACTGGGGAGGCAGAAGGGGAGAGGGAGAGAAACGGGGGAGAGGAAGAGAGATGGGGGAGGGGGAGAGAGAGACGGGGGAGAGAGAGAAGGGGAGGGAGAGAGAGAGAGCCAGAGAGGAGGAGAGAAACTTGAAAAGGGGTGAGGGATAGAGACTTGAGAGGAGGTGAGAGATAGAGAGACTGAGGACAGAGAGCGGGGAAGGAGAGCCTGGGGAGGGAGAGGGAGAGAGGGAGAGGGAGAGGGGGAGAGCGAGACTGGGGAGGGAGAGGGGAGAGAGACTGGGAGGGAGAGGGCAAGGGAGAGAGAGAGAGAGAGAGAGAGACTGGGAGATGAAGGGGGGCAGAGAGACACTGGGGAGGGAGAGGGAGGGAGAGAGAGAGAGAGACTGGTGGAGGGAGAGGGGGAGAGAGAGACTGGGGTAGGGAGAGAGAGACTAAGGGAGAGAGAGAGAGAGAGAGGGAGACTGGTGAGGGAGAGAGAGAGAGAGAGAGACTGGGGAAGGAAAGAGAGATACTGGGGAGGGAGAGAGTGGGGGAGAGAGAGAAAGGAGATTGGGAGAGATGAGGGGGGAGAGACTAGGGAGGGAGAGGGTAGAGAGAGTTAAATTGGGGGAGGGAGGAGAGAGGAGAGCGCAGATAGAGGAAGGGGAGCGAGAGAGAGAGCAGGGAGGGGAGGAGATAGAGCAAGGCGAGGAGGAGGAGGTGGGAGAGAGAGGGAGTGGGGATAAAGAGGATAAATGAGTGAGGGGGAGTTGGGAGAGGAGAGGGGAGAGAGAAAGGAGGCGGAGAGAGATTGGGGGTGGGAGGGAGAGAGAGAGAGAGAGCGACTGGGGGAGGGAGGATGAGAGACTGGGGAGGGAAGAGGGAGAGAGATGGAAGGAGAGTGAGAGAGGGAGACTGGGGGAGAGAGGGAACAGAGAGAGACTGGGGAATGAAGGGGGGGAGAGGGAGAGAGAGAGGAAGGGACTAGGGAGGAAGAGGGGAGAGAGAGATGGAGGGAGGGGGAGAGGGGGAGACAGGGGGAGGGAGGGAGGGGGGAGAGAGACTGGGGGAGGGGGAGAGAAGACTGGGGGAGGGGGAGAGAGAGACTGGGGTAGGGGAGAGAGAGAAGGGAGGCTATTAAGTATGGAAGAACTCCACCAGACTGAGTAATGTGAGTTAAAACTAATGTGACCTTAGTCTCTTTAATACAACTCCAGAGTGTCTGAGCAGCGTGGCAGACAACCTTTTATATTCCCTTGCAAGAGGTGTGCAGATGACCCTTGGGCCTCCAACAGTTGCGCCCTCTGGTGGCAGGTCTTACACAGTTACAATGTTTATATACATAACATCACTCCTCCTCAAAGTCTTTGATACAAATTATTTACAAGTTGAGACGATCCGGGGCCCTACGCTCCCTGGTTGATCGTCTGAGCTCAAACTCTGGCAATGGGTGAGTTGGTCGGACCATTGCTGCACTGTGACGTGGCTGGTCTAACAGAACTGTTGGGAATGGTGGGCTCATCCTCATGATTGACAGCGATGTTGATTGCTGGTTGGGTGTGTGTTGGTGGATCGATGATGGTGATGTCCTCTTCAGGTTGTTCCTGGTTGTCGGTGAACCGCAGTTTGGTCTGATCCAAATGCTTTCTGCATGTTTGTCCATTCAGTAGTTTGACTACAAACACTCTATTCACAGTGCCAGTAACCCATTTAGGACCATGACCATAATGCAGGACAAACACAGGGTTGTTAACATCAATGTCACGTGATACAGCCACGCGATCGTGGTGCATGTTTTGTTGGTGGCGCCGGGTTTCCACATGATCATTTAGATCCGGGTGGACTAGGGAAAGCCTGGTTTTGAGTGCTCTCTTCATTAACAATTCTGCAAGGGGAACCCCAGTGAGTGAATGGGGTTGTGTCTGGTAGCTGAACAGAATCCGAGATAAGTGGGTCTGCAAGGAGCCTTCCGTCACGCATTTCAAGCTCTGCTTGACAGTTTGGACTGCCCGTTCCGCTTGACCGTTGGATGCAGGCTTAAACGGGGCAGACCTGACATACTTGATGCCATTGTGGGTCATAAACTCGTTGAATTCTGAGCTGGTGAAACATGGTCCATTGTCACTGACAAGGAAGTTGGGCAAGCCATGGGTGGCGAACATTGCCCAGAGGCTTTCAATGGTGGCAGTCGATGTGCTGAATGACATGATTACGCATTCAATCCATTTAGAGTAAGCGTCCACTACAACTAAAAACATCTTTCCGAGAAAGGGGCCAGCAAAATCTACGTCGATCCTGGACCACGGTTTGGAGGGCCATGACCACAGACTCAATGGAGCCTCTCTTGGTGCATTGCTCAGTTGTGAGCACGTGTTGCATTGGTGTACGCATGACTCTAAGTCCGAGTCAATGCCGGGCCACCAAACATGCGACCTGGTTATAGCCTTCATCATGACTATGCCTGGGTGGGTATTGTGTAGGTCATGTATAAACGTTTCCCTGCCTTTTTTTGGCAAAACCACATGATTACCCCATAAGAGTCAATCCGACTGAATGGACATTTCACCTTTGTGTCGGTGAAACGGCTTAATTTCATCTTGCATTTCTCCGGGAACGGCCGACCAGCTCCCATTGAGGACGCAACTTTTTACAAGTGATGGCACAGGATCCTGGCGAGCAGTGACGGGTGGCCCCTCACTCTCAACAGCATCCATGACCAGAAGCAAGTCTGTGGGCTGCACCATTTCCACCCTGGTAGTGGGCAATGGTAGCCGACTGAGGGCATCAGCACAGTTCTCTGTGCCTGGTCTGTGGTGGATAACATAGTCATAGGTGGACAATGTTAGTGCCCATCATTGGATGTGGGACGAAGCATTGGTATTTATACCTCAGTTTTCTGAAAACAGTGAAATGAGCGTTTTGTGGTCGGTTTCAAGCTCAAACCAAAGTCCAAATAGGTATTGGTGCATTTTCGTAACCCCATATACACATGCTAACGCCTCTTTCTTGACCATACTGTAGGCTCTTTCAGCCTAAGACAGACTTCTACACATGTATGCAACCGGTTGAAGTTTGCCCGATACATTGGTTTGCTGTAACACACAGCCGACCCGTACAAAGATGCAGCACAAGCTAGCACTAATCGTTTACACGGGTCATACAGTACAAGTAACTTATTAGAACAAAGTAGGTTTCTGGCCTTCTCAAAGGCTGTCTCTTGAGATTTACCCCAAACCCAGTCATCACCCTTACGTAGCAACATGTGCAACGGTTCCAGCAAAGTGCTTAACCCAGGTAGAAAGTTACCAAAATAGTTGAGGAGTCCCAGGAATGAACGCAGCTCCGTCACATTCTGTGGTCTGGGTGCATTCTTGATGGCCTCTGTCTTTGAGTCTGTGGGTCTGATGCCGTCTGCCGCAATCTTTCTCCCCAAAAATTTGACCTCTGGCGCCTGAAAAACACACTTGGAGCGTTTCAGCCTGAGTCCCACTCAGTCGAGTCGACGTAGAACCTCTTCCAGGTTGTGCAGGTGTTCGGTGACGTCACGACCGGTGATCATGATGTCATCTTGAAACACAACGGTGCGCGGAACCAATTTCAGCAGACTCTCCATGTTCCTCTGGAAGACGGCAGCAGCCGAGCGAATCCCAAAAGGGCACCTGTGGTATATAAACAGTCCTTTGTGGGTGCTGATGCACATCAATCTTTTTGAAGATTTAGCCAGCTCCTGTGTCATATAGGCAGAGGTTAGGTCCAACTTGGTCAACGACTTCCCCACTGCTAACGTTGCAAACAGGTCATTTGCCTTGGGTAGCTGTTGGTCCTGTAACGAGACTCTGTTGATCGTTACCTTGTAGTCGCCGCAGATTCTAACCGTGCCATCGCTTTTCAATACTGGAACAATCGGACTGGCCCACTCGTTGAACTCGACTGGTGATATGATTTCCTCTCATTGAAGTCTGTCCAGTTCGATCTCGACTTTCTCCCTCATCATATATGGAACTGCTTGAGCCTTATGATAAACGGGCCTTGCATCAGGGACTAGATGGATCTGTACCTTGGCGCCTGTGAAGTTGCCGATGCCTGGTTCAAATAGTGACAGAAACCTGCTCAGCACTTGGGCACACAAGGCATCATCCATTGAAGATAGTGCTTTGATGTCGTCCCAGTTCCATCGAATCTTTCCCAGCCAGCTTCTGCCGAATAACGTTGGGCCATCACCTGGTACAATCCACAGTGATAAATCATGCACAGCTCCATCGTACGATACCTTAACTGCCGCACTGCCAATGACTGGTATGAGCTCTTTGGTGTAGCTGCGCAGCTTTGTCTGAATCGGGCTCAGTTTGGGACTTTGTACCTTGTTGCCCCACAGTTTCTCAAAAGCCTTCTGGCTCATAATTGATTGACTCGCCCCCGTATCCAACTCCATTGATATCGGAAAACCGTTCAACTTGACTTTCAGCATAATAGGAGGGCTCTTGGTGGTGAAGGTGTGTACCCCTACACTTCTTCCTCGGGTTGAGTTGCCTCTCTTGTTTGTTCTGCGTGATCCGCGCTGGATTGAGCACTCTTGCACATTCGCTGGAGGTGCCCCATTGTTTCGCAGTCTTTGCACACATAGTGCTTGAATCAACATTGATGGGCTCGATAATTACCCCTGCAGCAGCAACATGGTGCTAATGGATTTGCATTCACGCCTGATGGCGGACTCTGAGTCATCCTAGGTCTTGCAGCTGCAGACGTGTAGGCCCTGCCATATACAATTCTGCCTGCTAGCGATGTTATTTTATGCACAGTACTTGCCAGTGAGCTTCGATGCTGGGAAGATATCTGTCTGGTATTATCGCTTGTGGATATGAATGCCTGGGCTATCGTGATGGCCTTGCTCAGGTCTAGGGATTCGGCGGACAGCAGCTTGTGAAGAATGAACTCATGGCCGATGCCAAGCACAAAAACGTCCCTCAGCATTTCCCCCAAAAATCCAGCAAATTCGCAAGTTCCTGCAAGGCGTCTCAGGTCATAGAAACATAGAAACATAGAAAATAGGTGCAGGAGTAGGCTATTCGGCCCTTCGAGCCTGCACCACCATTCAATAAGATCATGGCTGATTATTCCCTCAGTACCCCTTTCCTGCTTTCTCTCCAGTTCCCTTGATCCCCTCAACCGTAAGGGCCATATCTAACTCCCTCTTGAATATATCCAATGAACTGGCATCAACAACTCTCTGCGGCAGGGAATTCCACAGGTTAACAACTCTCTGAGTGAAGAAGTTTCTCCTCATCTTAGTCCTAAATGGCCTACCCCTTATCCTAAGACTGTGTCCCCTGGTTCTGGACTTCCCCAACATCGGGAACATTCTACCTGCATCGAACCTGTCCAGTCCCGTCAGAATCTTGTATGTTTCTATGAGATCCCCTCTCATCCTTCTAAACTCTAATGCATAAAGGCCCAGTTGATCCAGTCTCTCCTCATATGTCAGTCCAGCCATCCCTGGAATCAGTCTGGTGAA
Organism: Pristiophorus japonicus; assembly: GCF_044704955.1. NCBI lineage: Eukaryota > Metazoa > Chordata > Chondrichthyes > Pristiophoridae > Pristiophorus > Pristiophorus japonicus. Next base: position 211,673,926 of record NC_091979.1, on the reverse strand, counting down.
CTTTCGCTGCACTCCCTCAATAGCCTTCCTCAGATTTGGAGACCAAAACTGAACACAATATTCCAGGTGAGGTCTCACCAAGGACCTGTACAACTGCAATAAGACCTCCCTGCTCCTATACTCAACTCCCCTAGCTATGAAGGCCAACATACCATTTGCCTTCTTCACCGCTTGCTGTACCTGTATGCCATCTTTCAATGACAGATGAACCATGACACCCAGGTCTCGTTGCACCTCCCCTTTTCCTAATCTGCCATCATTCAGATAATATTCTGCCTTCCTGTTTTTGCCCCCAAAGTGGATAACCTCACATTTATCCACATTATACTGCATCAGCCATGCATTTGCCCACTCACCTAACCTGTCCAAGTCACTCTGCAGCCTCTTAGCGTCCCCCTCACAGCTCACACCGCCACCCAGTTTAGTGTCATCTGCAAACTTGGAAATATTACACTCAATTCCTTCATCTAAATCATTGATGTATATTGTAAAGAGTTGGGGTCCCAGCACTGAGCCCTGAGGCAATCCACTAGTCACTGCTTACCATTCTGAAAAGGACCCGTTTATCCTGATTCTCTGCTTCCTGTCTGCCAACCAGTTCTCTATCCACATTAGTATATTACCCCCAATACCATGTGCTTTGATTTTGCACACCAATCTCTTGTGTGGGACCTTGTCAAAAGCTTTTTGAAAGTCCAAATGCACCACATCCACTGGTTCTCCCTTGTCCACTCTACCAGTTACATCCTCAAAAAATTCCAGAAGATTTGTCAAGCATGATTTCCCCTTCATAAATCCATGCTGACTTGGACCGATCCTGTCACTGCTTTCCAAATACGCTGCTATTTTATCCTTAATAATTGATTCCAACATTTTCTCCACTACTGATGTCAGGCTAACGAGTCTATAATTACCTGTTTTCTCTCTCCCTCCCTTTTTAAAAAGTGGTGTTACATTAGCTACCCTCCAGTCCATAGGGACTGATTCAGAGTCGATAGACTGTTGGAAAATGGTCACCAACGCATCCACTATTTGCAGGGCCACTTTCTTAAGTACTCTGGATGCAGACTATCATGCCCCGGGGATTTATTGGCCTTCAATCCCATCAATTTACCTAACATAATTTCCTGCCTAATAAGGATTTTCTTCAGTTCCTCCTTCTCACTAGACCCTTGGTCCCCTAGTACTTCCGGAAGGTTATTTGTGTCTTCCTTCGTGAAGACAGAACCAAAGTATTTGTTGAACTGGCCCGCCATTTCTTTGTTCCCCATTATAAATTCACCTGAATCTGACTGCAAGGGACCTACATTTGTTTTCACTAATCTTTTTCTCTTCACATATCTACAGAAGCTTTTGCAGTCAGTTTTTATGTACCCGGCAAACTTCTTTTCGTACTCTATTTTCCCTCGCTTAATTAAATCCTTTGACCTCCTCTGCTGAATTCTAAATTTCTCCCAGTCCTCAGGTTTGATGCTTTTTCTGGCCAATTTATATGCCTCTTCCTTGGATTTAACACTATCCTTAATTTCCCTTGTTAGCCACGGTTGAGCCGCCTTCCCAGTTTTATTTTTACTTCTGACAGGGATGTATAATTGCTGAAGTTCATCCATGTGATCGGCGACATAACTCGCCACGTCCTGGCCCTCGGACCGGTGGTGCATGTAGAAGCGATACCTGGCCATTAAAATGCTCTCCTTCTGCTTGAGGTGTTCCAGAACCAGCGTACACAACTCTGTATATGTCTTCTCCGTTGGTTCCTCCGGTGCTAGCAGATTCTTGATGAGACCGTATATTGTGGACCCACGGTGAGGAGAATCATCCTGCGCTTGATTGCTGTATATCATCACCCTCTACAATTTTCTCTAAAATAGCAATGGCAGCCATGACCGCGCGAAAGTTCGTAATCTGTTATTCGTCGCCAAAATTAGGTATGGAAGAACTCCACAAGACTGAGTACTGTGAGCTAAAACTGATGTGCCTTTAGTCTCTTTAATGAAACTCCAGAGTGTCTAAGCAGTATGGCAGACAACATTTTATACTCCCTTGCTTGAGGTGTGCAGGTGACCCTTGGGCCTCCAACAGTTGCGCCCTCTGGTAGCAAGTCTTACACAGTTACAATGTGTACATACATAACAGAGGGGAGAGAGAGAAGGGAGGGGAGAGAGAAGGAGGAGAGAGAGAGAGAGTGGGGAGAAAGAGGAGAAATGAGTGAGGGGGAGTTGGAGAGGAGAGGGGAAAGAGATAGGAGGAGGAGAGAGACTTGGGAAGGGAGGGAGAATGACTGGGGGAAGGAGGGAGAGTGACTGGGGAAGGAGAGAACTAGTGAGGGAGAAGGAAGAGAGAGAATAGGGGAGGCAAGTCGAGAATGGACAGTGGGAGGGAGAGGAGGGGGAAGAGGGAGAGATAAAGGAAGTGGGAGAGGCTGGGGAAAGAGTAGAGAGACTGGGGGAGGTAGAGCTGAGAGGGGAGCGAAAGACAGGAGAGGGAGGGTGGAGAGTGGAGGAAGAGGAGAATTAGGGAGAGAGAAACTGGGGAGGGTGAGAGAGATGGAGGAAAGGGAGGCTGGGGAGGGAAGAGAGAGGGGCTGGGGAGGGAGAGAGGATGGAATGATTGGAGGAGGGATAGAGGAGAGGGGAGAGGGTTAGGGAGTGGAGAGAAGAGAAGAGAAGAGTGAGAGAGACTGGGTGAGAGGGGAGTGACTGGGAGAGAGGAGAGAGAGAGAGACTGGGGCAGAGAGAGGTGAGAGAGATGAAGGGGTCAGAGAGAAAGGAGGATGGGGAGAGAAAGACTGAGGGAGGAGAGGGAGACTTGGGAAGGGAGAGGAGGAGAGAGTAGAGACTGAGGGAGAGTGAAATGAGAGTGAATTTAGGGGAGAAGGAGGTAGACAGGGAGGAGAGAAGAGGGGGAAGGGAGAAAGAGGTGGGAGAGAGAAATGAGTGGGGCGAGAGGAGAGGAGTAGGGAGAGAGAGGAGTGGAGAAAGAAAAGAGGAGGGAGTGAGAGATGAGTGGGGAGATGGGGAGGAGGGAGGAGCTCAGGTATCGGGGTGGGAGGAGGGGTGGGCGGATGGTAAAAAGTACGGGAGCACAGTGATTATGGGGGAAGAATGTTGTAGGGTTGGGGGAGAGTGAGGGAGGGGAGAGCGAGTATATAATCCAGACTGTAAGATGGATCATTTTCTTCTAACCCTATCCCTTTATGCTCGCACCACATTCTCCCTCTCTCCCTGCTAGACCTCGTTGATTTCTTGGAAAGCTGTCAGTAATCACTTCATACCCAATAAATCCGTATAACAATCTGTGACCCATACACAATGGGGGTGGTGGAAGGTCCGGAACACGGTGAAGGGGGAGGAACTTGGGCGGGGTGAAAAAGTCAGGAATACGTCGGGTGGGGTGGTGGGGGAAGGGCAGGAACCCGGGGCGGGGGGAGGGATGTTATAAACTTGGGGCGGGGGAGCACGTCAGGAAATTGTATGGGCCGAGGTCAGGAATGGTGGCAGCAGGGTGGAGTGCGGGGGGGGGGGGGGTGCGGGGGGATAGGTCAGGCTCTTGGGCAGGGGGAGAATGTCATACACTGGGGGAGGTCAGGAACTTGAGCGGTGGGGCCAGGAACTTGTTTGGCGGGTGGGAGAAATCTGAAACAGCGAGGGTGAGCCCTGCCTGTTCCAAGTGAGCTCTGTACTGTCTGGAGTCAACAGTCAGAATGGCTCGAATTTGCAAAGTAATTGATTACATAGGCAGGGAGGATCTAACTACACACTCCAGAGAAACTGCTGGGTGTGTCTTTTCCTCCAAGGGGACCAATCCGCAATCAGGTCTTGTCATCCAAAGGGAACAATCAAGACTTTGGTGTTGCGAATAGACACTGGTTTGATGTTGAAAGTTTGGAATGGAACAATTCACTGCTCCACTGCACCCGTCTAGTGGAATGTTTGAAATGCAGGGAAAACGATTAGCAGGCTCATTATAAACAACAGCAAGTTTCACACACGTCGCACAGTTTGTGGTTAATGCAGAAACATAACCCCACATCCTCTGCATTGTGTTTGTGTGAATTCAGATCAGGAATTTACATAAATTACACACAAAGAATTAACAGCGCAGGAACAGACCTTTCAGCCCTAAAAGATTTACAAGGATGATGGCAGAACTGAGAGGATACAACATATGCTGGTGTTTATACTCCACACAAGCCTCCCCCCACTCTATTTACTTAATTTCATCCTACCAATATATCCTTCAATTCCTTTTCCCCCAAATACATCTGTGCTATTCACCTTAACCACCCCATAGTAGCAAGTTCCATATTCTCACCACTCTCTGGGTAAAGAATTTTCTCCTGAATTATTGTATTTATTCGGGACTTTTTAAAAACATTTATGGCCCCTAGTTTTGGATTCCCCCATAAGTGGAAAGATCTTCTCTATATCTACCTTATCAAGCCCCTTCATAATTTAAAAAACCTCTATCAAGTCACCCTTCTCTTTTCTAGAAAAATGAGCCCAGCCTGTTCAGTTTTTCCTGATAGTTTTAACTTCTCAGTTCTGGTATCATCCTTATAAGTCTTTTTTACACTCTCTCCAGTGCCTCTATATATTTTTGCTAATATGGAGATCAGAACTGTACACAGTACTCAAGTGTGACTAACCAAGTTTCTATAAAAGTTTAAGGAAACTTCTCTGCTTTTCAATTCCATCCCTCTAGAAATGAACGCCAGTGCTTGGTTTACCTTTATGTTCACATTTTGTTCACACCAAGTCCCGATCACCCACCATTGGCTTCCAGTTAAGCAACATCTCAATTTTACAATTCTCATCCTTGTTGTCAAATCTGGCTGGAATCTTCCCAGCCCTGTGGGTTTGGAGATCAAATGGTCCTGATTGACAGCGGGTCGGGATCCCGCTCTGGACCCGCCTCAGTGTGAGTTCTGACCTGTCAGATCTGCATTTGGATAGCAGACCCGACAGCAAGCGGCGGGACAGGTAATTAACATCATTAAAAGGTACTTAAATGCCAGTTAAGAGGCTTAAAAGCAGACACTTACAATTTTACTAAACATTTGACAAGTTTGCCGTGCCTCAGAGAACACACTAGGTAAATGGAGTCGGGTTGACAATGACTATTCCTTTGGCTAGTTGACAGCTGCAGAAGTGGTATAAAAGCTACCATTTCACAGTTGTTCATTTTCCAATGTTAGAAGCGGAAGCCTTCAGGTTTTGGAAGAGACTTTTGAGCTGTATGCACTTTGGAAGTCTTTGCAGTGAACTCTCTATTCACTGTCACCTCCTTGGAGCAACCTCTCTCACCATTGACAGGGCGCTTCTGTCATCTCAACTATTCCAGCAGCATCGGTGCCCTTGAAAAAATATCACCTTGGTCCTTAGACTCCCAGCACGATCAGCCCCAACACCAACAACACCAACCTTCTCCGCAATCACCTGATGCTGCACAGTATACAGGACATCAGCACCCGACCACATTGCTGCCCAGGAGGCCAGTGATAGCATCAACATAGCCACATTTACTTCACTTCACACTGTACACCCTGACTGTCACATGATGCACCAGGTTGGCACCATCCCACACCAGCTCCATAAAGCAGCCCTGCAATGTCCAACTCATTCCCTTCACATTCATCACCATTGTGGGGCTACCGTTCTGCCTCACCATTCACTACTATTCACTAAACCACTTCCAAAGGTGCCCACAAATCTGTCCAAGAATGCAAAGTGCTGAAATAAAGATTTCACTGTTTAACAACACATCAACATTAATTATACATGAATATTAGCTAAAGGACCCACGGGCTTACCCTTGTGTGTTGTTAGTTGGTATGATTGGACAAGGATGAGGGTGAGAGCAAGTTATTATTTAAATGGAGAAAAATTGCAAAGTGCTGCAGTACAGCGGGACCTGGGGGTACTTGTACATGAAACACAATAGGTTAGTATGCAGGTACAGCAAGTGATCAGGAAGGTCAATGGAATTTTGGTCTTTATTGCAAAGGGGATGGAGTATAAAAGCAGGGAAGTCTTGCTACAGTTATACAGGGTCTTGGTGAGGCCACACCTGGAATACTGCGTGCAGTTTTGGTTTCCATATTTACGAAAGGATATACTTGCTTTGGAGGCAGTTCAGAGAAGGTTCACTAGTTTGATTCTGGAGATGAGGGGGTTGATATAAGGAAAGGTTGAGGGGGTTGGGCCTCTACTCATTGGAATTCAGAAGAATGAGAGGTGACCTTCTCGAAACGTATAAGATTATGAGAGGGCTTGACAAGGTGGATGCAGAGAGGATGTTTCCACTGATAGGGGAGACTAGAACTAGGGGGCATAATCTTAGAATGAGCGGCTGCCCATTTAAAACTGAGATGAGGAGGAATTTCTGCTCTCAGAAGGTTGTAAATCTGAGGAATTCACTGCCTCAGAGAGCTGTGGAAGCCTGGACATCGAATAAATTTAAGACAGAGATCGACAGTTTCTTAACCGATAAGGGATTAAGTGGTTATGGGGAACGGGCAGGGAAGTGGACCTGAGTCCATGATCGGATCAGCCATGATCGTATTAAATGGCAGAGCAGGCTCGAGGGGCTGTATGGCCTGCTCCTGCTCCTATTTCTTATGTTCTTATGAGTGTGAGGGGAAGCTAGTGAAATGGGGAATTGATAATGTAGATAGAGAGAGGAAGGGATGGGCAGAGGTGCAAGGTAAGTTGGTGTGAGTAAGGAAGGCAGAGTGATGGGGATGTTCACTAGGTTGATTCCGGAGATGAGGGAGGCACAGCAGGATGAGGTTGAGTGTGGCTTTGCAGTAACATTTCATGATCTACTGAGATCATTGCAAGGTTTGCGCCACTGCAGCCTGGTCCTCCTGATGACATCCCTGCTTGTGCCTTCCTGGGCAATGTGCAACCAGGCTGCGTTGGTGCGTTGGACCTGGGGAGGTCCGTTCCTCTCATGGGAAGGGAAGAAGACCTCCCTATGTGCTGTGGTTCCCTGCATAAGCATCTGGATGGGCTCATGGGAGAGCCTGGGTGCAGCTGTGCACCTTTGTGCAGTGCTTGTCAGTGTTTGCAGCACCTCAATGCTGCAAAACACTGACAGAAGAACTGTCAAAATCATTGTGGGTGTGGTCCCTTTAAGGAAACAGGTGATGACGTGTCATTAAATGACATCATAGAAACATAGAAACATAGAAAAATAGGTGCAGGAGTAGGCCGTTCAGCCCTTTGAGCCTGCACCACCATTCAATAAGATCATGGCTGATCATTCACCTCAGTACCCCTTTCCTGCTTTCTCTCCATACCTCTTGATCCCTTTAGCCATAAGGGTCATATACAACTCACTCTTGAATATATCTAACAAACTGGCATCAACAACTCTCTGTGGAAGAGAATTTCACAGGTTAACAACTCTCTGAGTGAAGAGGTATCTCCTCATCTCTGTCCTAAATGGCTTACCCCTTATCCTTAGACTGTGTCCCACTCCCCAAGTATGCTACCTGTGGAGGTATGTGATCTGATGCCATCACTTCGTTGGTGCAATTGATAGGTTGATAGGTTCCGCACCTGCAGAAGCAAACCCACATTCTTATCGGGCAAAAGCATTCAAGTGCTGGGGATACAGTATTAAGTGTGCACCCCGTTTCTGGCATCTGGAGAGGTCAGTGCCTGTCATAGTATGCTCGCACTTTATGACATACGGCGGGGCCGCTTTAAAACGAACATGCACTCCTCCACGAATGACCCCGACATTCTCAACCCTGTATACCGATGCTGGCTGGGGTGACCTGCCCATTACCGGCATCCTTACTACAATTCCCATCACTGTATGGTTGGACCGCCCGCAATCTACAGGGACAGGGTAGGCTTCAGAGGCTAAATGAAGCTGGCACGGGCACAACAAATTGCTATACGGGTGCAGCGCAGCGAGATGCTTGTTGCTTATCCATGAAGGGACACGACCTTGCCTCAAGTCCTCCAGATTACTGTGGCCCTCATCCAGCAACCATGCTCCATACATCATCAGACTGGCTTCCTCTTAATTGGCCATGGAGCCCACAAGGCGGGCTTGACAAGCCCAATCATCGGAAAATTCGGAACAGAGAGCGGGCTCGAGTCGTGAGCGGGCTTACCATATGCCACCAACCCCGGCCGCATCGATCCCATTGCTTGTGACGAAATCGTGGCCCTATCTCTGTAATCTCCAATCTCCGAGATCTCTACGCTCCTCCAAGTCTGACGTCTTGAGCATTCCCGATTTTAATGGCCCCTCCATTGGCGACTGTGCCTTCAGCTGCTGAGGCCCTAAAGTCTGGAATTCCCTCCCTAAACCTCTCCGCCTCTCTACCTCCCTCTCCTCCTTTAAGACACCCCTTAAAACCTGCCTCTTTGACAAAGTTATCTCCTTATGTGGCTCGGTGTCAAATTTTGTTCAATAATGTTCCTGTGAAGAACCTTGGGCCATTTTACTATGTTAGTCACTGTATAAATAAAACTTGTTGCTGTTGGTTAGACTGCTACATTCCAGATAGAAGCAAAATTATAATACCACACAGGCCACACCTTTAACCTTTGTTTCTGGGTTTCTCTTAGACGTTCTTTTAAACTCAATGGTCTGGAGATTTGCAGGGACCCTGCTTTGCCTGTGTAAGTGCAGTGGAGCACTTGAATGGCCTGGCTCCAATTTTAAGGTTAATCCCCCTTGTTCTTGACTCTCTCACCAGAGGAAATAGTTTCTCCCTATCTACATTACACATTACAGCAAAATTCAAAAGGGGCAAAATGTGTTAAAAAGTCAAGCCTGAAGGCTCTGTGCCTCAATGCGAGGAGTATTCGGAATAAGGTGGACGAATTAACTGCGCAGATAGCAGTTAATGGATATGATGTGATTGGCATCACAGGGACATGGCTCCAGTATGACCAAGGGTGGGAACTCAACATCCAGGGGTATTCAGCATTTAGGAAGGATAGACAGAAAAGAAAAGGAGGTGGGGTGGCGTTGCTGGTTAAAGAGGAAATTAATGCAATTGTAAGGAAGGACATTAGCTGGGATGATGTGGAATCGGTATGGGTGGAGCTGCGGAATACCAAAGGGCAGAAGACGCTAGTGGGAGTTGTGTACAGGCCACCAAATAGTAATAGTGAGGTTGGGAACAGCATCAAACAAGAAATAAGGGATGTGTGCAATAAAGGTACAGCAGTTATCATGGGCGACTTTAATCTACATATTGATTGGGCTAACCTAACTGGTAGCAATGCGGTGGAGGAGGATTTCCTGGAGTGTATTAGGGATGGTTTTCAGGACCAATATGTCGAGGAACCAACCAGCGAGCTGGCCATCCTAGACTGGGTGATGTGTAATAAGAAGGGACTAATTAGCAATCTTGTTGTGCGATGCCTCTTGGGGAAGAGTGACCATAACATGGTAGAATTCTTTATTAGGATGGAGAGTCACAAAGTTAATTCAGAAACTAGGGTCCAGAACTTAAGGAAAGGTAACTTTGACGGTATGAGGCGCGAATTGGCTAGATTAGACTGGCAAATGATACTTAAAGGGTTGACGGTGGATAGGCAATGGCAAACCTTTAAAGATCATATGGATGAACTTCAACAATTGTACATCCCTGTCTGGAGTAAAAAATAAAGCGGTGGCTCAACTGTGGCTAACAAGGGAAATTAAGGATAGTGTTAAATCCAAGGAAGAGGCATATAAATTAGCCAGACAAAGCAGCAAACCTGAGGACTGGTAGAAATTTAGAATTCAGCAGAGGAAGACAAAGGGTTTAATTAAGAGGGGGAAAATTAGAGTACGAGAGGAAGCTTGCCAGGAACATTAAATCTGACTGCAAAAGCTTCTATAGATATGTGAAGAGAAAAAGGTCCCTTGCAGTCAGATTCAGGTGAATTTATAATGGGGAACAAAGAAATGGCAGAGCAATTGAACAAATACTTTGGTTCTATCTTCATGAAGGAAGACACAAATAACCTTCCAGATATACTAGGGGAACGAAGGTCCAGTGAGAAGGAGGAACTGAAGGATATTCTTATTAGGCGGGAAATTGTGTTTGGGAAATTGATGGGATTAAAGGCTGATAAATCCCCGGGGCCTGATAGTCTGCAAACCAGAGTACTTAAAGAAGTGGCCCTAGAAATAGTGGATGCGTTGGTGATCATTTTCCAACAGTCTATCAACTCTGAATCAGTTCCTATGGACTGGAGGGTAGCTAATGTAACACCACTTTTTAAAAAAGGGAGGGAGAGAGAAAACTGGTAATTATAGACCAGTTAGCCTGACATCAGTAGTGAGGAAATTGTTGGAATCAATCATTAAGGATAAAATAGCAGCGTATTTGGAAAGCAGTGACAGGATTGGTCCAAGTCAGCATGGATTTATGAAAGGGAAATCATGCTTGACAAATCTTCTGGAATTTTTTGAGGATGTAACTAGTAGAGTGGACAAGGGAGAACCAGTGGATGTGGTGTAATTGGACTTTCAAAAGGCTTTTGACAAGGTCCCACACAAGAGATTGGTGTGCAAAATCAAAGCACATGGTACTGGAGGTAATGTACTGACATGGATAGAGAACTGGTTGGCAGACAGGAAGCAGAGAGTCGGGATAAACGGGGCCTTTTCAGAATGGCAGGCAGTGACTAGTGGAGTGCTGCAGGGCTCATTGCTGGGACCCCAGCTCTTTACAATATATATTAATGATCTAGAGGATGGAATCGAGTGTAATGTCTCCAAGTTTGCAGATGACACTAAACTAGGTGGCGATGTGAGCTCTGAGGAGGACTCTAAGAGACTGCAGGGTGACTTGGACAGGTTAGGCGAGTGGGCAAATGCATGGCAGATGCAGTATAATGTGGATAAATCCACTTTGGTGGCAAAAATGCGAAGACTGAATATTATCTGAATGGCGGCAGATTAGGAAAAGGGGAGGTGCAACGAGACCTGGGTGTCATGGTTCATCAGTCATTGAAAGTTGGCATGCAGGTACAGCAGGCGGTGAAGAAGGCAAATGGTATGTTGGTCTTCATAGCTTGGGGATTTGAGTATAGGAGCAGGGAGGTCTTAATGCAGTGGCGCAGGGCCTTGTGTTCAGTTTTGGTCTCCTAATCTGAGGAAGGACATTCTTGATATTGAGGGAGTGCAGCGAAGGTTCACCAGACTGATTCCAGGGATGGCTGGACTGACATGTGAGGAGAGACTGGATCAACTGGATCTTTATACACTGGAGTTTAGAAGGATGAGAGGGGATCTCATAGAAACATATAAGATTTTAATGGGGCTGGACAGGTTAGATGCGGGAAGAATGTTCCCAATGTTGAGGAAGTCCAGAACCAGGGGACACAGTCTTAGGATAAGGGGCAGGCCATTTAGGACTGAGATGAGGAGAAACTTCTTCACTCAGAGAGTTATTAACCTGTGGAATTCCCTGCCGTAGAGAGTTGTTGGTGGCAGTTCATTGGATATATTCAAGGGGAGTTACATATGGCCCTTACGGCTAAAGGGATCAAGGGGTATGGAGAGAAAGCAGGAAAGCGGTACTGAAGGAATGATCAGCCATGATCTTATTGAATGGTGGCGCAGGCTCGAAGGGCTGAATGGCCTACACCTGCACCTATTTTCTGTGTTTCTATGTTTCTATGTTTACCTTACTGAATCTTTTTATTATTTTAAACATCTGAATGAGTTCACCCCTCAACTTTCTAAACTCAATATTACATGCCAAGTTTATGCATCTTGTCCTCATAATTTCCTGCTTTAAACCTGGGTATTATTCCAACTGCTTCTCACCCTGTGGCCAGCAGAGGGCTCAAGAGCGCAATATGCTTTGTGTTCTGAAAGTGGGAGTAGATGGAAAGAAGCTCATATGAGAAGGATTGTACACCACACACCACATGTGGGCACTGTTATACCGCTGGTGTGTTGTCAGGCACAGGCTCACAGCACTCCCACTGCCGATGATGTACGAGCATGAGGTGGAGTCAGATGAAGACACGACTGATTCCACCAACACTACCATCTTCCCACTGCAGCGCTGGCCTATTTCTTAAATGTGACCTCAAGTTGAGACCTCAACACCCTTCTTACATTGCAGCTGTTGACTATCCTTCCTAGTGTCAGCCTTTTCTCAGTGGAACACTCCTGCCTCAGAGGGTCATGGGTACAAGTCCCAGTCCAGAGACGTCAATATATATTTTTAAATTTGTTCTTGGGATGTGGGCGTCAACTAACAAGGCCAGCATTTATTGCCCATCCTTAATTGCCCTTGAGAAGGTGGTGGTAAGCCGTCTTCTTGAACCACAGCAGTCTGTGTGGTGAAAGTACTCCCATAGTGCTGTTAGGGAGAGAGTTCCAGGAATTTGGCCAAGCGACGATGAAGGAACGGCCATATATTTCCAAGTCAGGTTGGTGTGTGACTTGGAGGTTCCCATGTGTCTGCTGCCCTGTGATAGAGGTTTGGGAGGTGCTGCTGAAGAAGCAGTGGTGAGTAACTGCAGTGCATCTTGTAGATGGTACACACTACAGCCACGGTACGTCACTGGTGACGGGATGAACATTTAAGGTGGCTAATGGGGTGCCAATCAAGCGGGCTGCTTTGTTCTGGATGGTGTCGAGCTTCTTGAGTGTTGTTGGAGCTGCATTCATCCAGGCAAGTGGAGAGTATTCCATCACATTCACTGACTTGTGTTTTGTAGATTGTGTAAACATAAGAATATAACTTAAGATATAGGAGCAGGAGTAGGCCATACGGCCCCTCAAGCCTGCTCTGCCATTTAATACGATCTTGGCTGATCCGATCATGGACTCAGGTCCACTTTCCTGCCCGCTCCCCATAACCCCTTATTCCCTTTTTGGTTAAGAAACTGTCTATCTCTGTCTTAAATTTATTCAATGTCCCAGCTTCAACAGCTCTCTGAGGCAGCAAATTCCACAGATCCACAACTCTCAGAGAAGAAATTTCTCCTCATCTCAGTTTTAAATGGGCGGCCCCTTATTCTATGGTCAGGGGCTAGAACCTCCACTTTTTTTGCCTGCTTAACGCCTATTTAACGCCCATTTAACTGCTGAAATGACATATAATGCCCAGATATCGGCTATTTTGGCACAAAATGGAAACTGACAGGCTTTTTTAGGAGACTTATTGCCCAGCGTTATTTTCCCAATGGGCTTAGCGCCGAGAAAAAATATTACTGCCCGCCCACTTTTTTGGGGCAGAATCAGCAGAGTCTCTTTCTCTCTGCCCCCACCCAGTTTCTCTACCCCCGCACACCGCCCCCCCACAGTCTCTCTCTCTCTTCCCCCATCTCTCTCTCTCCCCCCCATCACCCCAGTCTCTCTCTCTCTGCCCCCCAGTTGCTCTCTCTCCCACACACCCGCAAGTTTCTCTCTCTCTCTCTATCTCTCTCTCTCTCCCCTACCCCCCCAGTCTCTCTCTTACCCCGTTTCTCTCCCGCCCCAGTCTCTCACCCTCTCTTTCCCTCTCCCCCAGTGTCTCTCTCTCACTCTTTGCCCCCACCCAGTTTTTCTATCCCCCCCTCAGTCTTTCTAACCCCCTCTCACCCACAGTCTCTCTCTCTTTTTCTACCCCCCACCCAGTCTCTCTTTCTTTCCCGCCCCCACCCCAGTCTCTCTCTCTCCCCTCCCTTCAGTCTCTCTCTCTCTCAAGCCCCCCAGTCTCCCTCTCTCTCTCTCTCTACCCTGCCCCCACCCCAGTCTCCTCTCTCTCTCTCTCTCACCCCCCTGCAGTCTATCTCTCTCTCCCTCCCCAACCCCCAAGTATCTCTCTCTCTGTCTCTGTCTCTGTCTCTGTCTCTGATGCGTCCTTACTATACAGTATAAATGCACACGAGGCCCATGCTTGAGAGAAGGTCAGTCCGTGACCTGTCCTTTATTCCTTAGCACTCAAGTGCAGGAAGTGGGTGGAGCTTCCCCTTTTATCTCTGAAGGTCCAGGTTAGGAGTGTCTCCCACAAGTTCACCACCTAGTGGTCATTGTTCTCACAGTGTACAACTTAGGTCAGATTATACATGGGTTACATTGCTGGTTGAATACATGACAGTCTCCCCCCCATCTCTCCATCTCTCTCTCTCTCTCCCACCCCATCTCTCTCTCACCCCCATCTCTCACTCTCACCCCTAACTCTCCCTCCCCCCATCTCGTTCAGCCCAATCTCTTTCTCTCTTCTCCCCCCATCTCTCTCTCTCCCCTATCTTTCTCTCTCTTCCTCTCACCTCTCTCTCTCCCCCCATCACTTTCTCTACCCCCACATCTCTCACCCCCCCAATCTCTCTATCTCCCCCCCCAGTCTCTCTCTCTCTCTCTCTCTCTCTCTCTCTGAGCCCCCCAGTCTCTCTCTCTCTGCCCCCACCCTGTCTCTCCCCACCCCCCATTCCCCCCTGCAGTCTCTCTCTTCTCCCTCTCGTCTCTTTCTCCCCCCATCCCCCCACTCTCTCTCTCTCCGCCTCCCAGTCACGCTCTCTCCCACCCCCCCCAGTCTATCTCTCTCTCCCTCCCTCCCCTAACGCCCCAGTATCTCTCTCCCCTCGTCTCTCTCCTGCCCCAGTCTCTCTCTCTCTCTTTCCCATTCCCCCAGTGTCTCTCTCTCTCACTCTTTGCCCCCACCCAGTCTCTCTCACCGCCCCCCCCCACCAGAGTCTCTCGCTCTCTGACCCACCAAGTCTTTCTATCCCGCCCTCCAGTCTCTCCCCGCCCCCCAGTCTCTCTCTCTCTCTCCCCGCCCCCTCCCCAGTCTCCCTCTCTCGTTCTCTCACCCCGCCCCCACCCCCGCTGCAGTCTATCTCTCTCTCCCTCCCCAACCCCCAAGTCTCTCTCTCTCTCTCTCCCCCCCATCTCTCCATCTCTCTCTCCCCCCACCCCCAACTCTCCCTCCCCCAATCTCACTCCCCCATCTCTCTCTCTCCTCCCCCCATATCTCTCTCTCCCCTATCTCTCTCTCTCTCTTCCTCCCATCTCTCTCTCTCTTCCCCCCATCTCTCTCTCTCTCTGTCACCCCCGCAGTCTCTCTCTCTCCCCCCCAGTCTCTTTCTCTCTGCCCCCACCCTGTCTCTCTCCACCCCCCACCTCAGAGTCTCTGTCTCTCTGTCCCCACCCAGTCTCTCTACACCCCCCCAACCCCTGCAGTCTCTCTCTCTCCTCCCCCAGTCTCCCTCTCTCTCTTTCTGTCACCCCCGCAGTCTCTCTCTCTCTCCCCCCCAGTCTCTTTCTCTCTGCCCCCACCCAGTCTCTCTACCCCCCCCCCACCCCCTGCAGTCTCTCTCTTGCCTCCCCATCTCTCTTTCTCCCCCCATCCCCCCAGTCTCTCTCTCTCTCTCCGCTCCCCCAGTCTCGCCCTTTCCCACTCCTCCGCCCCAGTCTATCTCTCTCTCTCCCTCCCCTAACCCCCCAAGTCTCTCTATCCCCTCATCTCTCTCCTGCCCCAGTCTCTCTCTCTCTGTTTCCCCCTCCCCCAGTGTTTCTCTCTCACTCTTTGCCGCCACCCAGTCTCTCTCACCCCCCCTCCCCAGTTTGTCTCGCTCACTGCCCCACCCAGTCTTTCTATCCCGCCCTCCAGTCTCTCTCTCTTCCCACCCCCCCAGTCTCTCTCTCTCTCTCACCCCGCCCCCTCCCCAGTCTCCCTCTCTCTCTCCTCCACCCTCCCCAGTCTTGCTCTTTCTCTTTCTCCCCCCCAGACCCTCTCTCTCTCCCCCCCCCCCGCGTGTCTCTCTCTCTCCCCCCTCCAGTCTTTCTAACCTCCCCCAGTCTCTTTTTCTCTCCCTCCAGTCTCTCTCTCCCCCGAGTCTCTCTCTCTTCCCCCCCCGATCTTTCTCTCTCTCCCCGCACCCCTCAGTTTCTTTCTCCCGCCCCAGTCGCACTCCCTCCCACCTCCCCGTCTCTCTCTCTCCCTCCCCCAGCGCCCCCCCAATCTCTCCCTTCCCCCATCTCTCTCCCCCGTCTCTGTCTCTCTCTTCCCCCCCCAGTGACTCTCTCTAACTCTCTGCCCCCACCCAGTCTCTCTCACCCCCCCCGCCCCACCAGTGTCTCTCTCTCTCTGCCCCCACCCAGTCTTTCTATCCCCCCCAGTCTCTCTTTCTCTTTCCCTCAGTCTCTCTCTTCCCACCCCCCAGTGTCTCTCTTCTCCTCTGCCTCCCCAGTCTCTCTCTCCCCCTCAGCAGTCTCTCTTTCTCCCTCGCCCCCCAGACACTCTCTTGCCTCCCCCATCTCCCTCTCCCTCCTCCCATCTCACTCACCCCCCCCCGCATCTCTCTCTCTCCCCCATCTGTCAATCCCCTCTCCAGCCCCCCAGTCTCTCTCTCTCTCTCCGCCCCCCCCCACCCCAGTCTCTCTCTCTTTCACCCAGCCTCTCCAGTCTCTCTCTTACCCCACCTCCCCTCAATCTCTCTTTCTCCTCTCTCCCCAAACTGCCCAGTCTCTCCCTCTCCCCGTCCCCCGTGTGTGTCTCTCTCTCTCTCTGCCCCCACCCAGTCTCTCTCTCTCTCCGCCCCCCCCACCAGTGTCTCCCCCCTCCCCGTGTCTCTCTCTCTCTCTCTGCCCCACCCAGTCTCTCTCTATCTCCGCCCTCCCCACCAGTGTCTCTCTCTCTCTCGCTGCCCTTCCCACAAGTGTGTGTGTCTCTCTCTCTCTCTCTCTCCCCCCAGTTTCACTCTCTCCCCCGCAGTCTTCTCTCTCTCCCCCCCAGTCTCTCTCTCTCTCTTTCTCCTCAGTCTCTCTCCTCCCCAGTTTCTCTCTCTCTCTTTCCCCCCAGTCTCTCTCTCAACCAGTCTTTCTCTCTCTCTTCCCCCGTCTCTCTCCTCCGCCAATCTCTCTCTCCCCCCTCTCCCCCAGTCTCTCTCTCCCTCCCCAGTCTGTCTCTCTCTTCCCCACCCCCAGTCGCTCTCTCCCCCTCCTCCCCTGCCATCTCTCACTACCCGATCCCGTCTCTCTACCCCCCAGTCTCTCTCTCTTTCCCCCCCCAGTGTCTCTCTCTTCCCCCCCCAATCTCTCTCTCTCTCTCTCTGCCCCACCCACTCTCTCCCCCGCCAGTGTCTCCCTTTAACTGCCCCACCCAGTCTCTCTATCCCACCCCGCAGTATCGCTCTCCCCCTCCCACCCCCATTCTCTCTCTCCCCTCCCCCCAGTCTCCGTCTCTCCCCCCCCCAGTCTCTCTCTCTCTCGCTCCCTCCCCCACCACCATCTCTCTCTCTCCCCCCACCCCATCTCTCTCTCTCTCCACCCATCTCTCTCTCTATCCCCCTTCAGTCTCTCTCTCTCTCACTCCCCGCCCCATCTCTCTCTCCTCCCCCCACCCCATCTCTCTCTCTCTCTCTCTCCATCCATCTCTCTGTCTACCCCCTCAGTCTCTCTCTCTACCCTCCCGCCCCATCTCTCTCTCTCTCTCTCTCTCCGCCCCGCCCCATCTCTCTCTCTCTCTCTCCCCCCACTCCTATCTCTCTCTCCCCCCAACCCCATCTCCCTCTCTCCCCACAGCCCCAGTTTCTCTCTCTCTCTCTCTCGCTCTCCCACCCCAAACCCTGCCCAGTCTCTCTCACCCCCCCCAATCTCTCTCTCTCTGCCTCCACCCCTCCCAGTCTCTCTTTCCCCAGTCTCTCTCTCCCCACTCCCCCCCCATTCTCTCACACCCCCTGTCTCCCCCCCAGTCTCTCGCTCCCCCCTCCGCCTCAGTCTCTCTCACTCTTTCTACCCCCACCCAGTCTCTCTTTCTTTCCCGCTCCCCAATCTCTCTCTTTCCCCCCCTCCAGTCTCTCTCTCTCTCACGCTCCCCAGTCTCTCTCTCTCTCACCCCACCTCCCTGCAGCAGCCTCTTTCTCTCTCCATTCCCAACCCCCAAGTCTCTCTCTCTCTGTCTCCTCCCCATCTCTCCATCTCCCCCCACCCCATCTCTCTCTCTCTCTCCCCACCCCCATCTCTCCCTCTCCCCTCCACCCCATCTCTCACTCTGCCCCCATCTCTCTCTCTCTCCCCCATCACTTTCTCTGCACCCACATCTCCCTCTCCCCCACCCCCCAATCTGTCTCTCTGCCCCCAGTCTCTCTCTTTCTGTGCCCCCACCCTGTCTCTCTCCACCCCATCCCCACCTCAGAGTCTATGTCTCTCTACCCCCGCACCTCCAACCCCCCCCCGAGGCCGTCTTTCTCTTTCTCTCCCCCCATCTCCCCAGTCTCTCCCTCTCTGCCCCCCCCAGTCACTCTCTTTCCCACCCTCAGTCTCTCTCTCTCCCTCCCTCCCTCCCCTAACCCGCTAGTCTCTCTCTTACCCCGTTTCTCTCCCGCCCCAGTCTCTCACTCTCTCTTTCCCTCTCCCCCAGTGTCTCTCTCTCACTCTCTGCCCCCAGTCTTTCTATCCACCACCAGTCTCTCGCTCCCCTCCTCCCCCACAGTCTCTCTCTCTTTTTCTACCCCCCACCCAGTCTCTTTTTTTCCCGCCCCCCCCAATCTCTCTCTCTCTCCCTTCCCTCCAGTCTCTCTCTCTATCAAGCCCCTCAGTCTCCCTTTCTCTCTCTCTCTCACCCCGTCCCCACCCCCAAGTGTCTCTCTCTCTCTCTCTGTCTCCCCCATCTCTCCATCTCTCTCTCTCCCCCACCCCCATCTCTCTCTCCCACCCCTATCTCTCCCTCCCCCCATCTTGCTCCCCCCCATCTCTCTCTCTCTCTTCTCCCCCCACCTCTCTCTCTACCCCATCTCTCTCTCTCTTCCTCCCATCTCTCTCTCTCTTCCCCTCATCTCTCTCTCTCCCCTCATCACTTTCTCTAACCCCGCATCTCTCACCCTCCCCCCCAATCTCTCTCTCTCCCTCCCCCACGGTCTCTCTCTCTCTCTCTCTCTGTCAGCCCACAGTCTCTCTCTCTCCCCCAAGTCTCTCTCTCTCTCACTCTCTCTGCCCCCCAGTCTCTCTCTCTCTGCGCCCACACAGTCTCTCTACCCCCCCATTCCCGCAGTCTCTCTCTTCCCCCCCTTGTCTCTCTTTCTCCCCCCATCTCCCCAGTCTCTCTCTCTCTCTCTCTGCCTCCCAGTCACGTTCTCTCCCAGCCCCCCAGTCTATCTCTCTCTCTCTCCCTCCCCTAACCCCCAAGTCTCTCTCTCCGCTTGTCTCTCTCCTGCCCCAGTCTCTCTCTCTCTTTTCCACTCCCCCAGTGTCTCTCTCTCACTCTCTGTCCCCACTCAGTCTCTCTCACCGCCCCCCCCCCAGTGTCTCTCGCTCTCTGCTCCCACCAAGTCATTCTATCCCGCCCTCCAATCTCTCACTCTCTCTCCCCCGCATCCCCCCCCCCAGTCTATCTCTCTCTCTCCCTCCCCAACCCCCAAATCTCTCCCTCGCTGTCTGTCTCCACCCCCCATCTCTCCATCTCTCTCTCTCTCCCCCCACCCCCATCTCTCTCTCTCTCACCCCCATCTATCTCTCTCTCCCTCTCTGTCACCCCCGCAGTCTCTCTCTCTCCAACCTCCACAGTCTTTCTCTCTCTCTCGCTCTCTCTCTGCCCCCCAGTCTCTCTCTTTCTGCCCCTGTCATGTATTCAACTGCTATTGTAACCCATGTATAAGCTGACCTAAGTTTTATACCTTGAGAACACTGACCACAGGGGGCGAACTTGTGGGAGACACTCCTAACCTGGCCTTTCCGGTATAAAAGGGGAAGCTCCACCCAACATCTGCCTCTTGAGGCCTTGGTAATAAAGGTAACTGGTCACAGAGTGATCTTTTCTCAAGTATGGGCCTCGTGTGCATTTATACTGTATAGTAAGGACATATTATTGGTGACGAGAAACTGGAATTTAAACCACGCGAGCATGACCACTAGCAGCACAGAAGAGAGGTTCTGTGTTGGTGATGATTGGGACGACTTTATTGAGAGACTACAGCAAAGTTTTGTCACTAAGGAATGGTTGGGACAGGATTCGGCCGACAAATGCAGGGCTCATCTCCTGACGGTTTGTGGATCCAGAATGTACTGCCTGATGAAGGAACTTCTAGCGCCAGAGAAGCCGGCAGGCAAGACGTTCGAAGAGCTCAGTAAGTTGATCGGGGAACACCTTAAACCGGCGAGCAGCATGCACATGGCAAGACACCGGTTTTACACGCACCGGCGGCGAGAAGGGCAAAGCGTTCCAGACTTCGTGGCAGATCTCAGGCGACTGGCGAGCCTATGTAAGTTCACAGATGCATGCAGAGCGGAGATGCTGTGAGACATTTTTATTGAGGGCATCGGGCATGCTGGAGTTTTCAGGAAACTGATTGAGACCAAAGACTTGATCTTGGAAGCAACGGCTCTGATAGCCCAGACAATTATCTCAGGGGAGGAAGAGACCAGAATGATTTATGGCAAAAATCTTGGCTCAAATGCGGCAAACGACCAGGGAGTCAACAGTGTTAATGCGGCACAGTTCTCTCGGCAGACATGGGCAATCGGACATGCCCCAGCATGCAGTCGAACCTAAAGGGGGAATTCAACAGAGACAATGGCTAGCTGAACGGCGATTCATGCCATTGCAATGGACAATGCGGCCAGTAATGGGGCCATCAACACCTGTTAATGGTACGCTTAAAGACAGTTACAGAGACAGTCAGAGACGATCGACTGGTAATGGACCTTTTGTTTCCAACAACGGGGCCTTCAGCTCATGCTGGAGGTTTGGAGGCAAACACCAAGCCAGAGCTTGCAGGTATCAGCAATATACCTGCAGAAACTGCAATGTCAGCGGTCACTTGGCGCGTATATGCTGGAAGCCTGCAGCCAGATTGACGTACGAGGAGGACTGGCCTGATGTAAGCCCTAAGGGGCCAAATGAACACTGGGGGAAATCGCTGGAAGCTGAAGTTCAGCGAGTTTATGTGGAGCACATATACAGTTCATATATCAGGATGCCACCGATAATGATGAAAGTGCTCCTCAATGGCATCCCAGCATGAATGGAGCTAGACACGGGGGCCAGCCAGTCCCTGATGTGCATCAGACAGTTCGAAAGGTTGTGGGTGTCCAAGGCCAGGAGGCCAAAATTATTGCCGATTGATGCACTGCTACGGACATATACAAAGGAGATCATTCCGGTGCTAGGCAGCGCCACGGAAGTCGTGACTCACAAAGATTCGGAGAACAGGTTGCCACTCTGGATTGTCCTGTGGGACGGTCCCGCACTACTGGGGAGGAGTTGGCTTGCTGTCATGAACTGGAAATGGGGCGATGTCAATGCAATTTCTTCTGTGGAGCGAGTATCATGCTCACAGGTCCTGGACAAATTTGACTCATTATTTCAACCTGGCATCGACACTTTCATGGGGACCAGGTAATGATTCACATAAACCCGGATGCCAGGCCAGTACACCACAAGGCCAGAGCAGTGCCGTACGTGATGCGGGAAAAGATAGAAGGCAAATTGGACCGGCTGCTGAGGGAAGGTATCATCTCGCCAGTCGAATTCAGTGACTGGGCGAGCCCAATTGTGCCGGTGCTCAAGGCGGATGGGTCGGTCAGGATACCATCAATCGGGTGTCACTCCAAGAACCAGTACCCGCTACTGAGAGCGGAGGACGTCTTTGCGACGCTATCCGTGGCAAACTTTATTCAAAATTGGACCTGACCTCAGCTTACATGACACAGGAGCTGGTGAGTGAGTCGAAGAAGCTGACCACCATCACGATATACAAGGGGTTGTTTGAGTATAACAGATGTCCGTTCGCGATTCCTTTGGCCGCCGCGATCTTCCAACGAAATATGGAAAGCCTCCTCAAGTCGATTCCAAGGACGGTGCTTTTTTAAGACGACATCCTCATCACGGGTCGCGATATTGAAGAACACCTCCATAACCTGGAGGAGGTGCTATGCAGATTAGACTGGGTAGGGTTGCGACTGAAAAAGGCGAAGTGCGTCTTCTTAGCTCCAGAGGTAGAATTCCTGGGGAGGAGGGTAGCAGCAGAGGGGATCAGACCGACTGCGTCCAAAACGGAAGCGACCCAGAAAGAACCCAGACCCCGTAATACGACAGAGCTGTGTTCGTTCCTGGGGCTCCTGAACTATTTTGGTAACTTTCTTCCCAAATTAAGCACGCTGTTAGAGCCGCTACACATGCTCCTATGCAAATGTCGCGATTGGGTTTGGGGGACAGCCAGGAAAGGGCTTTTGATTGAGCACGCAATTTGTTATGCTCCAACAAACTGTTAACATTATATGACCCGTGTAAGAAACTAGTTTTAACGTGTGATGTGTCGTCCTATGGGGTCGGGTGTGTATTGCAGCATGTGAATGCCAATGGTCAGTTACAGCCGGTCGCTTATGCCTCCAGAAGTCTGTCCCGGGCAGAAAGGGGCTACGGGATTGTAGAAAAGGAAGCGCTAGCATGTGTATATGCAGTAAAAAAAATGCACCAGTACCTGTTTGGCAGGGAAGTTGAGCTGGAGACAGATCACAAACCCCAAACGTCCCTTTTGGCCAACAACAAGGCCATAAATGCGAATGCATCGGCCCGCATACAGAGGTGGGCACTTACGTTAGCCGCGTATGACTACACAATTCGGCACAGACCGGGCACTGAAAACTTCACCGATACACCCAGCAGGCTCCCACTAGCCACCATTGAGGGGGCAGCTGAGCATGATGCCAAGATGGTCATGGCTGTTAAAGCTTTCGAAAGCGAAGGCTCACCTGTGACAGCCCGTCAGATTAAAGTCTGGACAAATAAAGACCCGCTACTGTCTTTAGTTAAGGAATGTGTCCTGAATGGGGACTGGGCAGCCACGTACGGGGCATGCCCTGAGGAGTTTAAACCATTTCATAGGCGCAAGGATGAACTCTCAATTCAGGCCGATTGCCTACTGTGGGGAAACTGAGTAGTCATGCCCCAGAAGGGCAGAGAGGTGTTTATCAGAGAATTTCACAATGAGCACCCGGGCATTGTCATGATGAAGGCAATTGCCAGGTCACACGTTTGGTGGCCAGGGATAGATGCAGACCTGGAATTTTGTGTTCGCAGGTGCAACACGTGTTCTCAGCTGGGCAACGCACCCAGGGAAGCCCCCCTTAGCCCCTGGTCCTGGCGCGCCAAGCCATGGTCACGCATCCATGTGGACTACACAGGTCCTTTCATGGGAAAAATGTTTTTGGTTGTAGTAGACGCCTACTCCAAATGGATTGAGTCTGCCATTTTAAATTCAAGCACAACCTCTGCCACGGTAGAAAGTCTACGGGCAATGTTCGCCGCCCATGGTCTACCCGACGTATTGGTCAGCGACAATGGCCCGTGCTTCACAAGCACTGAATTCCAGGACTTCATGGCAGGCAATGGAATCAACCATGTCAGAACGGCACTGTTCAAGCCGGCCTCAAACGGCCAGGTGGAACGAGCAGTGCAGATAATCAAACAGGGGATGCTCAGAATCCAAGGGGGTTCCCTACAAAGCCGCTTATCACGCCACCTGTTGGTCAATAGATCCCGACCACACTCGCTCACAGGGGTTCCACCCGCAGAGCAGCTAAATCCCAGGTTATCCCTTATACACCTGACTATAAAAGAAATTGTTGAGAGCAGGCGTCAGTCACAATGTGACTACCATGACAGGAATGTGAGGGCACGATGTATTGATGTCAATGACCCTGTTTTTGTCCTTAATTATGCTGCAGGGCCTTAATGGCTTGCAGACACTGTCATTGCAAAAGAGGGGAATAGGGTTTTGGTTGTTAAAGTTACCAATGGACAAATCTGCCGCAAACACGTGGATCAAACTAAAAGGAGGTTCAGCAATCCCATAGAAGAAGCAGAGGAAGAACACTAGTTTACTCCACCACAGGTGACCGAACACCGGAACCAAGTGGAGGAGAGCCCAGTCACTGTGGGCAGTCCGGACAGGCCTGAGGTACTGCAAACAGCAGACACTCAGGCCAGCGTCCAACATCCGGAGCCCCAACTCAGGCGTTCTACAAGGGAGTGTAAACCAGCAGAGAGACTTAACCTGTGATCCCAATAAGACTTTCGGGGCGAGGTGATGTCATGTATTCAACTGTCATTGTAACCATGTACAAGCTGAACTAAGTTGTATACCTTGAGAACACTGACCACAGGGGGCGAACTTGTGGGAGACACTCCTAACCTGGCCTTTCCGGTATAAAAGGGGAAGCTCCACCCAACATCTGCCTCTTGAGGTCTTGGTAATAAAGGTAACTGGTCACAGAGTGATCTTTTCTCAAGTATAGGCCTCGTGTGCATTTATACTGTATAGTAAGGACATATTATTGGTGACGAGAAACTGGAATTTAAACCACGCGAGCATGGCCACTAGCAGCACAGAAGAGAGGTACTGTGTTGGTGATGATTGGGACGACTTTATTGAGAGACTACAGCAAAGTTTTGTCACTAAGGAATGGTTGGGACAGGATTCGGTTGACAAATTCAGGGCTCATCTCCTGACGGTTTGTGGATCCAGAACGGACTCCCTGATGAAGGACCTTCTAGCGCCAGAGAAGCCAGCAGACAAGACGTTCGAAGAGCTCAGTAAGTTGATCGGGGAACACCTTAAACTGGCGAGCAGCATGCACATGGCGAGACACCGGTTTTACACGCACCGGCGGCGAGAAGGGCAAAGCGTTCCAGACTTCGTGGCAGATCTCCGGCGACTGGCGAGCCTATGTAAGTTCCCAGATGTATGCAGAGCGGAGATGCTGTGAGACATTTTTATTGAGGGCACCGGGCATGCTTGAGTTTTCAGGAAACTGATTGAGACCAAAGACTTGACCTTGGAAGCGATGGCTCTGATAGCCCAGACAATTATCTCAGGGGAGAAAGAGACCAGAATGATTTATGGCAAAAATCTTGGCTCAAATGCGGCAAACGACCAGGGAGTCAACATTGTTAATGCGGCACACAGTTCTCTAGGCAGACAAGGGCAATTGGACATCCCCCAGCCTGCAGTCGAACCTAAAGGGGGAATTCAACAGAGACAATGGCTAGCTGAACGGCGATTCATGCCATTGCAATGGACAATGCGGCCAGTAATGGGGCCATCAACACCTGTTAATAGTGCGCTTAAGGACAGTTACAGAGACAGTCAGAGACGATCGACTGGTAATGGACCTTTTGTTTCCACCAACGGGGCCTCCAGCTCATGCTGGAGGTGTGGAGGCAAACACCGAGCCAGAGCTTGCAGGTATCAGCAATATACCTGCAGAAACTGCAACGTCAGCGGTCACTTGGCACTTATCTGCAGGAAGCCTGTAGCCAGGTTGATGTACGAGGAGGACAGGCCCGATGTAAGCCCTAAGAGGCGAAATGAATAATGGGGGAAATCGCTGGAAGCTGAAGTTCAGCGAGTTCATGTGGAGCACAAAGATAGTTCACATACCAGGACGCCACCGATAATGATGAAAGTGCTCCTCAATGGCATCCCAGCATTAATGGAGCTAGACACGGGGGCCAGCCAGTCCCTGATGTGTATCAAACAGTTTGAAAGGTTGTGGGTGTCCAAGGTCAGGAGGCCAAAATTATTGCCGATTGACGCACTGCTACGGACATATATAAAGGAGATCATTCCGGTGCTAGGCAGCGCCACGGAAGTCGTGACCCACAAAGATTCGGAGAACAGGTTGCCACTCTGGATTGTCCCAGGGGACGGTCCCGCACTACTGGGAGGAGTTGGCTTGCTGTCATGAACTGGAAATGGGGTGATGTCAATGCAATTTCCTCTGTGGAGCGAGTATCATGCTCACAGATCCTGGACAAATTTGACTCATTATTTCCACCTGGCATCGGCACTTTCATGGGGATCAAGGTAGTGATTCACATAAACCCGGACGCCAGGCCAGTACACCACAAGGCCAGAGCGGTGCCATACGTGATGCGGGAAAAGATAGAAGGCAAATTGGACCGGCTGCTGAGGGAAGATATCATCTCGCCAGTCGAATTTGGTGACTGGGCGAGCCCGATCGTGCCGGTGCTCAAGGCGGATGGGTCGGTCAGGATATGTGGTGATTACAAGGCCACCATCAATCGGGTGTCACTCCAAGATCAGTACCCGCTACCGAGAGCGGAGGATCTTTTTGCGACGTTATCCGTGGCAAACTTTTTTCAAAATTGGACCTGACCTCAGCTTACATGACCCAGGAGCTGGCGAGTGAGTCAAAGAAGCTGACCACCATCCCGACACACAAGGGGTTGTTTGAGTATAACAGATGTCCGTTCGCGATTCCTTTGGCCGCCGCGATCTTTCAGCGAAATATGGAAAGCCCCCACCCTGTCTCTCTCCACCCACCTCACTTCAAAGTCTCTGTCTCTCTGCCCCCACCCAGTCTCTCTAACCCCCCACCCCCCGCAGTCTCTCTCTTCCCCCCCTCGTCTCTCTTTCTCCCCCCATCCCCCCAGTCTCTCTCTCTCTCCGCCCCCAGTCACGCTCCCTCCCACTGCCCCCCCCCCCCGCAGTCTATCTCTCTCTCTCCCTCCCCTAACCCCCCCGGTTTCTCTCTCCCCTCATCTCTCTCTTCCCACCCCCGATCTCTCTCTCTCTCCCCACATCCCTGAGTTTCTCTTTCTCTTTCTCCCGCCCCAGTCGAACTCTCTCCCATCCCCTGTCTCTCTCTCTCTCCCTCCTCAACCCCCCCCAATCTCTCCCCCCCCCGTCTCTCTTCCCCCCAGTACCTGTCTCTCTCTCCCCCCCAGTCTCTGTCTCTCCCCCCCCCTCACAGTGACTCTCTCTAACTCTCTGCCCCCACACAGTCTCTCTCACCCCCCGCACCAGTGTCTCTCTCCCTCTGCCCCCACCCAGTCTTTCTATCCCCCCCAGTCTCTCTATTCCCACACCCAGTGTCTCTCTTCTCCTCTGCCTCCCCAATCTCTCTCTTCCCCTCCCCCCACCAGTCTCTCTCTCTCTCTCATCCCCCAGACTCTCTCTTGTCTCCCCCATCTCTCTCTCTTCCCCCATCTCTCTCTCTCTCCTCCCATCTCTCCCTCTCCCCCGCATCTCTCTCTCCCCCCCATCTGTCAATCCCCCCTCCACACCCGCCCAGTCTCTCTCTCTCTCCCCCACCCTCTCCAGTCTCTCTCTCACCCCACACCTCCCCCCAGTCTCTCTCTCCTTCCTTCCCCAACTGCCCAGTCTCTCCCTCTCCCCGCACCCCCCATGTCTCTCTCTCTCTCTGCCCCCACCCAGTCTCCCTCTCTCTCCGCCCCGCCACCAGTATCTCTCTCTCTCCCTCTCTCCCCCCCAAACCCCTGGTCTCCCTTTCTCTCTCTTCCCCACCCACCAACCTCTCTCTCTCTCCCCCCCCAAATCTCTCTCTCTCTCTCTTTCCCCCCAGTCTCTCTCCACCCCCCCGTCTCTCTCTTTCTCCCCTCCCCTGCACAAGCTACCATTCTGGCTGATACTGGGTGATGGTCCCACGCTGCTCGGCAGGAGTTGGCTGGGAAAGATACGCTGGAACAGGGACGAGGTCCGAGTGCTATCGCCCGCTGACGGCACTTTGCGTGCCCAGGTCTTAAACAAATTTCCTTCACTGTTCGAACCAGGTATCGGGAAATTCCAAGGAGCAAAAGTGCAGATCCACCTAATTCCGGGGGCGTGACCCATCCATCCATCACAAGGCGAGAGCAGTACCATACATGATGAGAGAAAGGGTAGAGATCGAGCTAGACCCTCTGCAAAGAGAGGGCATCATTTCACTGATCAAATTCAGCGAGTGGGCCGGTCCTATTGTCCCAGTCCTCAAGAGAGACTGCACCGTCAGAATCTGTGGCGATTACAAAATTACTATCAATCGTTTTCCCTGCAGAACCAATACCCACTACCAAAGGCTGACGACCTCTTTGCAACGCTGGCGGGAGGAAAGATGTTCACGAAGCTGGATCTGACTTCAGCCTACATGACGCAGGAACTGGAGGAATCATCGAAGGTCCTCAACTCCATCAACATGCACAAGGTCTTTTTGTTAATAACAGATGCCCATTTGGAAAGTTTACTGTTTCAAATTTGGAAAAATGAAAATTTGGAAGTCGGTCCTGCACACCGTGGTCTTCCAGGACGACATCTTGGTCACAGGTCGGAACACAGTCGAGCATCTGCAGAACCTGGAGGAGGTTCTTAGATGACTCAACCGTGTGGGGCTCAGGTTAAAACGCTCAAAGTGCGTTTTCCTGGCGCCTGAAGTGGAGTTCTTGGAAGGAGGATTGCGGCAGACGGCATCGGGCCCACCAACGCGAAGGCAGAGGCAATCGAGAACGCACTGAGTCCACAGAACATGACGGAGCTGCGGTCGTATCTGGGACTCTTGGACTACTTTGGTAACTTCTTACCGGGTCTCAGTACCCTGCTAGAACTACTACATGTCTTACTATGAAAAGGGGTCGAATGGGTTTGGGGCAAAAGCCAAGAAAATGCCTTTGTAAAAGCGAGAAAATTGTTATGCTCAAATAACTTGCTTGTGTAGTATGATCCATGTAAGCATTTGGTACTAGCATGTGATGAGTTGTCATATGGCGTCGGGTGTGTATTGCAATAAACTAATGATTTTGGGAAACTGCAACCGGTTGCTTATGCATCCAGGAGTCTGTCTCAGGCTGAGAGAGCCAACAGCATGATTGAAAAAAAAGCGTTAGCGTGTGTCTATGGGGTAAAGAAAATGCATCAATACCTGTTTGGGCTAAAATTCGAATTGGAAACTGACCATAAGCCACTTATGTTTTCCGAGAGTAAAGGGAGAAATACCAACGCATTGGCCCGCATCCAGAGATGGGCGCTCACGTTGTCCGCATACAACTACACCATCCGCCACAGGCCAGGCACAGAAAACTGTGCCGATGCTCTCAGTAGGCTGCCATTGTCCACCATGGGGGTGGAAATGGCACAGCCCGCAGATCTAACCATGGTTATGGAAGCATTTGAGAGTGAGCAATCACTCGTCACTGCCCGGCAGATCAAAACCTGGACAAGCTAGGACCTCTTATGATCTCTAGACAAAAGCTGCGTGCTTCACGGGAGCTGGTCCAGTGTCCCAGTGGAAATGCAAAAAGAGAAAGCAAAAATAAAATGTCGATACAGGCAGACTGCCTTCTGTGGGGTAATCAAGTAGTGGTCCTCAAGAAGGGCAGAGACACCTTCATCAATGACCTCCACAGTACCCATCCAGGCATTGTAATGATGAAAACGATAGCCAGATCCCACGTGTGGTGGCCCGGTATCGATGCGGACTTAGAGTCCTGCGTTCACAGATGTAATACATGCTTGCAGTTAAGCAATGTACCCAGGGAGGCACCGCTAAGTTTATGGTCTTGGCCCTCCAAACCATGGTCTAGGGTACATGTTGACTATGCAGGCCCGTTCTTGGGTAAAATGTTCCTTGTGGTTGTAGACGCGTACTCCAAGTGGATTGAATATGAGATAATGTCGGCTAGCACGTCCGCTGCCACTACTGAAAGCCTGCAGGCCATGTTTGCCACACACGGCCTACCCGATGTCCTGGTGAGCGACAACGGGCCATGTTTTACCAGTGCTGAGTTCAAAGAATTCATGACCCGTAACGGGATTAAACATGTCACATCTGCCCCGCTTAAACCAGCATTTAATGGTCAGGCAGAGAGGGCAGTGCAAACCATCAAGCAAGGCTTGAAGAGGGTAACTGAAGGCTCACTGCAGACTCACCTATCCCGAATCCTGCTTAGCAACCGCACGAGACCCCACTCACTCACTGGGATCCCACCTGCTGAACTGCTCATGAAAAGAGCACTTAAGACAAGGCTCTCGTTACTTCACCCTGATCTACATGAACAGTTAGAGAGCAGGGGCTTCAACAAAGTGCATACCATGATAGCGCAATGTGTCATGCCAGATTGAAATCAATGATCCTGTATTTATATTAAATTATGGACAAGGTCCCAAGTGGCTTCCCGGCATTGTCGTGGCCAAAGAGGGGAACAGGGTGTTTCGGGTCAAACTTTCACCAGAAACACTTGGACCAAATCAAGCTCAGATTCATGGACTATCCTGAGCAACCCACCTTGGACCCTACCTTTTTTGATCCCCCAACATACACACCAGTGGCAACCAGCACCATGGTTGACCACGAAGCAGAACCCATCATCCACAGCAGCCCTGCGGGGCCCAACACACCAGGCAGCCCAGCAAGGCCAGCTGCACAGCAGCCCAGCGAGGGCCCAACAAATGATTCAACATCAGCTTTCACACCGAGACGATCAACCAGGACAAGAAGGGCCCCAGATCGACTCACATTGTAAATAGTTACACTATTGACTTTGCGGGGGAGTGTTATTATATATGTGGACTTGTATTTACTCTGTACAGCCACCAGAGGGCTCATCCCCTCGACTCCCAAGGGATCCCTTAATCCCTTGGGAGCACAGGTATTTATGGAAGCTTCACAGGTTGGAGAGGCACTCTGGAGACCTGTAATAAAAGACTAAGGTCACACTTTACTTTGAGCTCAGAGTGTTCAGTCTGACTCTTTCTCCATGCACAACAGAGTCATTCATAAGTACACTACAGACATAATACCCACCATCTCTCTCACCCCTCCCCATATCTCTCTCTCTCTCCCCCCCAATTTCTCACTCCCACCCCCATCACTCTCTCCCCCCAACTCTCTCTCTCCCCCCACATCTCTCTCCCCCCCACCATCTCTCTCTCCCCCATCTCTCTCTCTCCACCCCGCATCTCTCTATCCCCAGCTGCATCTCTCTATCCCCAGCTGCATCTCTCCCGCTCCCCAATTTCTCTCCCCCCCACCCCTCCAGTCTCTTTCATCCCCTCTCCGCCCCTGTCTCTCTCTTCCCCTCCAGTCTCTCTCTCCTCCCCAACCCCCTCACAAATCTCTCTCTCTTTCCCCTGCCCCCTCCCCAGTCTCCCTCTCTCTCTTCCCCACCCTCCCCAGTCTCGCTCTCTCTCCCCACCCCGAGACACTCTCTCTCTCTCCCCCCCCCGGATCTCTCTCTCTCTTCCACCCCACCCCCAGTCTCTCTAACTTCCCCCCACTCTCTCTCTCTCACCCCTCAATCTCTCTCTTCCCTCCCATCTCTCTCTGTCCCTCCACCCCTGCAGTCTCTCTCTCTCTTGCACCCCCGTCGCTCTCTCTAACACCCCCTCAGTGTCTCTCTCTCCCTCTCCCTCCCCTACCCCCCCCAGTCTCTCTCTCCCCCGTCTCTCTCTCTCCTCCCCTAGTCTCTGTCTCTCTCTTCCCTGCCCCCCACCGCCCCCAGTGACTCTCTCTAACTCTCTGCCCCCACCCAGAATTTCTATTACCCCCAATCTCTCTTTCTCTTTCCCCCCAGTCTCTCTCTCTTCCACCCCCAGTCTCTCTCTTGCCTCCCCCATCTCTCTCTCTTCCCCCATCTCTCTCTCCCTCCTCCCATCTCTCTCTCTCTCCCCCTCCTCTCTCTTCCCCCACAACTCTCTCTCTCTTCCCCCCAATCACTTTCTCTCCCCACCACATCTCTCTCTCCCCCCCATCTGTCTCCCCCCGTCTCTCTCTCCCCCTCCCACTCCCTCAGTCTCTCTCTCTCTCTCCTTATCCCCCCCATCCCAGTCTCTCTCTTTCTCCCCCACCTCCCCAGTCTCTCTCTCTCCCCCCTCAGTCTCTCTCTCTCTACACCCCCACTCTCTCTCTCTCAAACCCCCCCCCCAGTCTCTCTCTCTCTCTCTCCCCCACACCTCGAGTCTCTCTCTCTTTCTCTTTCTCCCCCCCAGTCTCTCTCTCCACCCCCCCTGCAGTCTCTCTCTCTCTCCCCCACCACCCCTAGTCAGTCGCTCTCTCACACCCCTGCAGTCTCTTTCTCTCTCCCCCCACCCTGTCTCTCTCTCTCTCTCTCTCTCTCTCTCCACTCCCCATCTCTCTCTCTCTCCCCCACAGTCTCTCATTCTCCCTCACCCCCCCACCCACTTCTCTCTCTCCCCCCCACCCACCTCTCTTTCTCCAAACCACATCGCTCCCTCCCCCTCATCTCTCTCTGCCCTCCAGTTTCTCTCTGTCCCACTGCCCCAGCCTCTCTGCCTCCCACCCCCAGTCTCTCTCTATACCCCCACAACCCAGTCTCTCACTCTCTCTCCAGCACCCTCCCCCCTGTCTCTCTCTCTCTCTCTCCCCCTCAGTCTCTCTCTCTCTCCCCCTCAGTCTCTCTCTCTCCCTCCTACACCTCTCTCTCTCCCCCATCTCTCTCTCTCTCCCCCCCATCTCTCCCCACATCTCTCTCTCTCTCTCTCTCTCTCCACCTCCATCTCTCTCTCCCCCACCTCTCTTTCTCCATCCTGCTTCTCTCTATCCCCCCAGCATCTCTCCCGCCCTCCATCTCTCTCTCTCTCCCCCATCCCCCACCCCCTCAGTCTCTCTCTCCCTCCCACCCCCAGTTTCTCTCTCCACCCCCACACCCCAGTCTCTCTCTCCCCCCCAGTCTCGCTCTCCGCCTCCCGCAGTCTCTCTCTCTCTTGCTCTCTCTCCCTCCCCCCCCAGTTTTTCTCTCTCTCTCTCTCTCCACCCCTCAGTCTCTCTCCCTCTCTCTCTCCATGCCCCCCAGACTCTCTCTCCCTCTCTCTCCCCCAATCTCTCTCTCCCCTCCCCCACCCGCAGTCTCTCCCTCTCTCTCTCCTCCATCCTCCCAGTCTCTCTCTCTCCCCCCTCCCCCAGTATCTCGCATTCTCTCTCTCCCCTCCCCAGGCTCTGTCTCTCTCTCCCTCTCTCTCTCTCTCTCTCTCTCTCTCTCTCTCTCTCTCCCCCTCCCCCCCAGTCTCCCTCTGTCTCCAGCCTCCCCAGTCTCTCTCTCTCTCCCCCACCTTCCCTAGTCTCTCCCTCTCTCTCCACCCACCCCCCCACTCTCTCTCTCTCACTCTCCCCCCACCGGTCTCTCTCTCTCTCCCTCCGCCCTCCAGTCTCTCCTGCTCTGTCTCTCTCTCTCCCCCCTCAGTCTTTCTCTCTCCCCCCTCCATCTCTCTCTCCCCTCTCATTTCTCTCTCTCCTCCAACTCTCTCTCTTCACCCCATCTCACTCTTCCACCCCAACACTCACTCCCCTCACCTCTCTCTCTCCATCGCGCATCTCTCTCTCCCCGCCCGCATCGCTCCCTCCCCCATCTCTCTCTTCCCCTCTTCCCCCCCAGTCTCTCTCTCTCCCCCCCCCCGCAGAATATGTCTTAATTCCTCCATCTCTCTCTCTTCCCCATCTCTCTCCCCCCCGCATCTCTCTCTACCCCCCACCCCCAGTCTCTCTCTCCCCCTCCCATTTCACTCTCTCTGCCACACCCCCAGTCTCTCTCTTTCTTCCCCCCCATCCCAGTCCCTCTTTCTCGTCCAGTCTCTCTCTCCCACCCCCCGTATCTCTCTCCCCCATTCCCCACCAGACTCTCTCTTGCCTACTCCATCTCTCTCTCTTCCCCATCTCTCTCTCTCTCCCCCCATCTCTCTCTCTCTCTCTCTCTCTCTCTCTCTCTCTTCCCCCATCTCTCTCTCTCTCGCTTTCTCTCTCTCTCCCCCATCTCTCTCTCTCTCCCACCCCCCCCCAGTCTCTCTTCTCCCCCCACAGTCTCTCTTCCCCACCCCTGTGTCTCTCTCTGCCCCCACCCAGTCTCTCAATCTCTCTCCCACAGTTCTCTCTCTCTCTCTCCACCACCCCCAGTCTGTCTCTTCCCCCCCCCACACAGTCACTCTTACTCCCCCCCTGTCTCTCTGTCTCCCCCCCGCAGTCTCTCTCTCCATCCCCCCAGTCTCTCAATCTCTCTCCACCCCCCTCCAAGTCTCTCCCCACCCCCAGTGTCTCTCTCTCTGTCTCTCTTCTCCCCCCAGTCTCTCTCTCTCCCCCCCATGTCTCTCTCTCTCCCCCCAGTCTCTCTCTCTCTCCCCCCCAGTCTCTCGCTCCCTGCCCCAGTCTCTCTTCCCCCAGTCTCTCTCTATCTCCCCCCTCCCCCCTCCGTGCTTCTCTCTCTCTATTTTCGCCAACCCAGTCTCTCTCCCCGCCCCTCGTCTCTCTCTCTCACTCTCCTCCCCTCCCAGTCTCTCTCCCCCCACCCCTGTCTCTCTCTTCCCCTCTCCCCCCAGTTTCTCTCTCCCCCTCCCATCTCACTCGCTCTTCGCCACCCCCCAGTCTCTATTTTTCTTCCCTCCTCCCTCCACCCCACCCCAGTCGCTCTTTCTCTTCCACCCCCAGTCTCTCTCACTCCCTCCCCGTATCTCTCTCCCCCATTCCCCCTCGGACTCGCTCTTGCCTACTCCACCTTTCTCTTCCCCCATCTCTCTATCTCCATTCCCCCCCATCTCTCTCTCTCTCCTCATCCTATCTCTCTCTCTCTCTCCCACCCCCCCCAGTCTCTCTTCTCCCCCCGCCCCCACAGTCTCTCTTCCCCACCCCCATGTCTCTCTCTGCCCCCACCCAGTCTCACTCTTTCTCTCCGCGCCCCCCCAGTGTCTCTGTTCCCCAGTCTCTCTTCTCTCTCCCCCACTCCCCACCTAGTCTCTCTCTCCCTTCCACCCCCCCAGTCTCTCTCCACCCCCCCAGTCTCTCTCCACCCCCCCAGTCTCTCTCTCTCCAACCCCATCTCTCTCTCTCTCTCGCTCTTCCCCCATCTCTCTCTCCCCCCATTTCTCTCTTTCCCCCATCTCTCTCCCTCCCCATCACTCTCTTACCCCCATCTCTCTCTCCACTCCCATCTCTCTCTCCACTCCCCACCTCTCTCTCTCCCCCCCAACCACCTCTCTCTCCCCCCCCACCCACCTCTCTCTCTCCAATCCGCATCTCTCTCTCCCCCCACTGCATCTCTCCCTCCCCCCCTCTCTCTCCCCACCCCCCAGTCTCTCTCCGCCCCACCGCCCCAGTCTAACCCACCCTCCCACCCCGAGTCTCTCTCTATAACCCCACCCCACCTTGTCTCTCTCGCTCTCTTCCCCCCCAACTAGTCTCTCTCTCCCCCCGCAGTCTCTCTCTGTCTCTCCACCCCCCCAGTCTCTCTCTTCTCGCCAGCCCCCCCCAGTTTCTTTCTCTCCCTCCCAGTCTCTTTCCCTCTCTCTCCTACTCCCCCAGTCTCTCTCTCTCTCCCCCGCCCCCAGTCTCTCTCTCTCTTTCTCTCTCTCTCCCCGCCCCCAGTCTCTCTCTCCCCCCCAGTCTCTCTCTCTCTCTCTCTTCCCGATGCCCCCTAGTCTCTCTCTCTCCCCCGCCCAGCCTCTCTCTCCCTCTCTCCACATCCCAGTCTCTCTCACTCTCTCTCTCCACCCCCCAGTCTCTCTCTCTCTCCAGCCCCCCGAGTCTCTTTCTCTCCCACCCCAGTCTCTCTCTCTCCCCTCAGTCTCTCTCTCTCTCACCCCTCCATCTCTCTCTCTCTCACTCCCCCGTTTCTCTCTCTCTCCCCCATCTCTCTCTCCACCTCCATCCCTCTCTCTCCCTCCACCTCTCTCCCTCCACCACGCATCTCTCTCTCCACCCAGCATCTCACCCTCCCCCCCATCTTTCTCGCTCCCCCCCACCCCCAGTCTCTCTCCCTCCCCCCCCATATCTCTCTCCCACATTCCCCCCCAGACTCTCTCTTGCCAACTCCACCTTTCTCTCTTCCCCCATCTCTCTATCTCCATTCCCCCCATCTCTCTCTCTCTCCTCATCCTATCTCTCTCTCTCTCCCACCCCCCCAGCCTCTCTTCTCCCCCTCCCCCACAGTCTCTCTTCCCCACCCCCATGTCTCTCTCTGCCCCCACCCAGTCTCTCTATTTCTCTCCGCGCCCCCCAGTCTTTCTGTTCCCCAGTCTCTCTCTCCCCCACTCCCCACCTAGTCTCTCTCTCCCTTCCGCCCCCCAGCCTCTCTCCACCCCCCAGTCTCTCTCTTTCCAACCCCATCTCTCTCGCTCTTCCCCCATCTCTCTCTCCCCCCCATTTCTCTCTTTCCCCCCATCTCTCTCCCTCCCCATCACTCTCTTACCCCCATCTCTTTCTCCACTCCCCACCTCTCTTTCTCCCCCCCACCCACCTCTCTCTCCCCCCACACCGACCTCTCTCTCCAATCCGCATCTCTCTCTCCCCCCACTGCATCTTTCCCTCCCCCCCTTCTCTCTCTCTGCCCCCCAGTCTCTCTCCGCCCCACCGCCCCAGTCTATCTCTCCCTCCCACCCCCAGACTCTCTCTGTACCCCCACCCCACCTTGTCTTTCTCGCGCTCTTCCCCCACAACCAGTCTCTCTCTCTCCCCCAGTCTCTCTCTGTCTCTCCACCCCCCAGTCTCTCTCTTCTTGCCAGCACCCCCAGTTTCTTTCTCTCCTCCACCCCAGTCTCTTTCCCTCTCTCTCCTACTCCCCCAGTCTCTCTCTCTCTCCCCAGCCCCCAGTCTCTCTCTCTCTTTCTTTCTCTCTCTCTCTCTCCGCCCCCAGTCTCTCTCTCCCCCCCAGTCTCTCTCTCTCTCTCTCTCTCTCCCCTATGCCCCCTAGTGTCTCTCTCTCCCCCGCCCAGTCTCTCTCTCCCTCTCTCTACACCCCAGTCTCTCTCTCTCTCTCCACCCCCCAGTCTCTCTCTCTCTCCAGCCCCCTGAGTCTCTCTCTCTCCCACCTCAGTCTCTCTCTCTCTCTCTCTCCCCCCTCAGTCTCCCTCTCCCCCCTCAGTCTCTCTCTCTCTCCCCCCTCCATCTCTCTCTCTCTCTCCCCCGTCTCTCTCTCTCTCCCCCATCTCTCTCTCCCACATTTCTCACCCCCTCCATCTCTCTCTCCCCCCACCTCTCTCTCTCCACCACGCATCTCTCTCTCCACCCAGCATCTCTCCCTCACCCCCATCTCTCTCTCCCCCCCCCACCCCCCAGTCTCTCTTTCCCTCCCCCCCCGTATCTCCCTCCCCCATTCCCCCCCAGACTCTCTCTTGCCTACTCCACCTTTCACTCTTCCCCCATCGCTCTATCTCCATTCCCCCCATCTCTCTCTCTCCTCACCCTATCTCTTTCTCTCCCTACCACCCCCCAGTCTCTCTTCTCCCCCCGCCCCCACAGTCTCTCTTCCCCACCCCCATGTCTCTCTCTGCCCCCACCCAGTCTCTCTCTTTCTCTCCGTGCCCCCCAGTCTCTCTGTTCCCCAGTCCCCCTCTCTCTCCCCCACTCCCCACCTAGTCTCTCTCTCCCTTCCACCCCCCAGTCTCTCTCCACCCCCCAGTCTCTCTGTCTCCAACCCCATCTCTCTCTCTCGCTCTTCCCCCATCTCTATCCCCCCATTTCTCTCTTTCCCCATCTCTCTCCCTCCCCATCACTCTCTTACCCCCATCTCTCTCTCCCCCACCCACCTCTCTCTCTCCAATCTGCATCTCTCTCCCCCCCCACTGCATCTCTCCCTCCCCCTCCTCTCTCCCCGCCCCCCAGTCTCTCTCCGCCCCACCGCCCCTGTCTATCTCTCCCTCCCACCCCCAGTCTCTCTCTATACCCCCACCCCACCTTGCCTCTCTCGCTCTCTTCCCCCCCAACGAGTCTCTCTCTCCCCCCCCAGTCTCTCTCTGTCTCTCCACCCCACAGTCTCTCTCTTCTCGCCAGCTCCCCCAATTTCTTTCTCTCCCCCCCCCACCCCAGTCTCTTTCCCTCTCTCTCCTACTCCCCCAGTTTCTCTCTCTCTCCCCCACCCCCAGTCTCTCTCTTTCTCTCTCTCTCTCTCTCCCCGCCCCCAGTCTCTCTCTCCCCCCCCAGTCTCTCTCTCCCTCTCTCCACACCCCAGTCTCTCTCTCTCTCTCTCTCTCCCCCCCAGTCTCTCTCTCTCTTCAGGCCCCCGAGTCTCTCTCTCTCCCACCCCAGTCTCTCTCTCTCTCTCTCCCTCTCTCTCTCTCTCCCCCCTCAGTCTCTCTCTCCCCCCTCAGTCTCTCTCTCTCCCTCCCTCCCCCCACCTCTCTCTCTCCACCCCGCATCTCTCTCTCCACCCAGCATCTCTCCCTCCTCCCCATCTCTCTCTCTCCCCCCCCCACCCCCAGTCTCTCTCTCTCCATCCACACACCCCAGTCTCTCTATCCCCGCCCCCCCTCAGTCTCTCTCTCTCCCCCCCCCCCCCCCCCCCAGTCTCATCAGGCCTGACTGAAAGGACCCTGGGAAAACATGCAGATAGATTTTACTGGCCGTTACCTAGCAACAAGGGGAAGACATACTGCTTAGTTCTAATAGAGCAGTTTACGAAGTGGGTAGAAGCTTTTGCCACTAGAAATTGTTCAGCAGAAACTGTGGCCAGGATCCTAGCAGAAGAAATAATACCCCAAGGAGGAATGCCACTGCAGCTGGACTCAGATCAAGGTACCCACTTCACAGGGAAGGTGATGAAACAGGCCTGCGCTTTACTAGGGATTAGGCAAAGGTTCCATATCCCATACCATCCGGAATCCTCTGGATTGGTGGAACGAACGAATTAAAACTAGCCCTAGCTAAAGCAATCGAGGAAACTGGAAAATTGTGGGTAGAGATGTTACCCAGAGTACTGATGAAGCTCAGGGCAACCTCTAGTCGGACGACAGGACTGACACCCTTTGAACTAATAACCGGAAAGGCAATGTGACTGCCAGAAGTCTTGGTTTCAGAAAGCGAGGATGTAGGACCATATAAAGACAGAATACGGAGATTTATAATGGAACTCTTTAAGCAGTTGCATGATTTAAAGGCACAGGCTATGGAGATCAACAAATAATCAAGGACTTAGAGAACAACACTAAGGAACAGAAGGTCCAAATACCCCAAATAGGCAGTCAGGTGATGGTGAGGATTACTCCAGAGAGGTCCGGGCTAGCACCTAAATGGACTGGACCCGATCAGGTAATAATGGTACGTGCACATGCGTAGTTATAAGGGGTATCAGCAGGTGGAAACACTGGACCCAGTTGAAAAAGCATAATCACTAACTTAACCGGTGACGACCAGGAAATATTATTTTTTGCAGGATTCTGATGCTCATGGAAACATCGTGGGGTAACCCATACTAAGGACAATTGGCTGAAGAACAGCAAGGCCTGTATTACAGGGACTCGGGTGACATTGGTTGTGATAAAGAATCAGGAACACTGACGGTGACAGTCGGAGCAACCGTTGACTTAAATTGCAGCGTTGGACTAACGGGCATAAGACAACATGGCGAGGGGTCGGATTGACAATGGGGATGGGCAAATATAGCGGGTTTAATAATTTGGGTGAATAAAATCACGGTGTGTTTTACACTCGGCAAGAGGGGGCAAAGATACTGCACCCAGGAGAAGGGGGGGGGGGTACAGATAAGGTGCACACCAAATTACACTCAATTCTCCGGGGTACCCCAGCAAGGGAAAGGATGAGTGGAAGTTATGTCCGCCCTCTCAAGCTCTCAAGGTGCCGATGCCTATAAATGGTGTTGGAAAATTATTCTCTGAGACACACCCCCAGCGCCACCAACATGTCCAATTATAAATGCTGGGGCAAAAGGGGGATTGGTAATAAGGCAGACCAAGGATAAGATATACTCCAGGGTTTGCCAGCGAATAATGACTGTATTCCTAAATTTAACAGACTTAACCATCCCCAACTTCTGCGGGTTAAACACTATAAGCCTGTATAAAAACCTGACCCTGCGGGCACTTGAAGGCCCTGAATCAAGAACCTTGAAGTTTAATGTGGAAAGAATGTCAGGTAATCAATGAAATCGGGAAAAAAGAGGGGATACTGGAAATAGTAGACGCGGGATACGCGGCAGGAGTTGCGACGGTAAATACTATAGACCTGCACACGATAGATGGTCGAGTTAACCCTCTTACACGAACCTTACAGGGATTGCTGGAAAGGGATGAGAATAATGAAAAGAAACAGCCACAACTGGGTAATGGCACAGAAAAGGAATATTACAAGTGACCCACAAACTGTGAGACCACGTCAGAACTATAAATTCGATAAATAGAGCAGAAAGGAACTTAAGTAACTAGTATGTACAAGATATGGAGCGTGGTTGCTCAATGGAATACAACATAACCTAGAGCAGCTTCAGAATGGGAAGGTGCCAGATTGGACAACAACTGGACCTTGGACAAAACATGACTCATGCCTGCGAGGTGCGGAGAAACAGTCATGCTTGGGTCCCAAAGGTCAGATGTGTAACCGTACATTTAAATATAATAGGTTTTGTATTATCTATACCACAGTATGATGTGACAAAGGGAGATCCTCTATACCAAACAAACAATGTAGGAGAAATAAGAAATCAAACTCGCGTACGGTACCATGACCTATCCAGATATGTAATTAAAGAAAACAACAGTACTAAGAGTCTCAGCATAAATGATTGTTATTAAAAATAACCAAGTTGTTTTATGTCGCGATCCACTAAGAATGCTCAGAGATGACTGTGGATATGATCAAGTGCACCTTGAGTATCACCCCACTAGCCCGGGACTACGAAACCAACGCTGCTCCACAAGGAAATGGGGAATGTTGTGTGAGCACCAAGGCGACTGAGATGACGGTCACAAATAAAGGAGGAAATACCTCATGTGCTATCAGGAATACTGACTTCTGCTTTACCCCGCATGACGAGACACACATAAATGGATACGTTATTAACTTTGAACTGAAGGAAGAAACCATCAATGGGACAATGATAGACTCTATCCGCGAAGGGTATGAGAAGGCCATCGGACCACAAGGAAAACCAATATCCCAACTGAATGAGGAACAAACTCGACTGGAGCAGGATATTCGGATGCAACAACTAAAATATATAACCCTGATGTAAGACTTAGATAAACTACAAAGAGACACTGAGAAAATGTTGGCTATTCAGCCATGGTATAAAAGACTCTGGAATGCTGGACTCAATGTACAAGTGCATGTGGATACGGATAGTGTCACACATATTGGTAGTAGTGCAAGGGGTCATCTTGGTCATCCTACTATTGTTAGCATGTAAGAAGTGTGACCGACGTAAGCGGCAGGCCCCAGCCTGTACTATAGTTAATACATTGAATAAAGGGAAATCGGATAGTCTAGCAGAAAAGACTTACTTAGTATATAAACTTGATGGGAAAGACGACAGGGAAATCTTGCAGCTCAGGAAGTAGCACTACTCAAGCGAAAGGACAACCCTAGAAGCTCACCTGTGCGGTATTAATTGGGCATATAGCCAAGTGCCATTAGGGGGGAATTGTAAGGAATAAATTGTAAGGTTGAAAATAGGGGGTCAGAATTATGCTGAAGGTAGCGAACTTATAAAGTGCCTATGTATGTAACACTTACTTGTTTGAGAGTAGCAGACTTATTCACATTAAACTACAGCTTAACCTTAGTCACACTAAAACAGCCAAAGTCAGCAGTTTGTTTAAAAGTCCTGAGGAAGAGATAAAGAAGCCAGTAACGACCACCCTAGACGTCGGATAGACTGGGGTAGTGGGCAAAATGGAACAAAACAATGATGAGAGATGGACAGTTGCATGTACCACTCAGAGTCCGTCTGATAAGAGTTGACAAATCAATGTAACTTTGCTGATAACAATAGACCTATCGATCATTTTGCAGGAGCATTGCTCCTCTCCGAAACCTGTATAAATTACGCTTGAAAACTCTTGTATTTTGAAGGTTCCACGACTGAACCTTCCCTTGCAATTGCTCATAATAAAAGCCGGTTGAACCTGGGATTTTGTGTGTTCACTTCCGTAGTTGTTATAGTGGAAGAAGGGCGAGGTGTCGATTAACTATATCAGTTAGTCCACCTTGAGGGAGAGAAGCCTTCTTTTTTACCCCAACAACCTGATCCAACTTTATTGGCACCCAAATTAAACCACGTGACATGGTACCCGCTCTTATATACCAGTGACTGCACACGCGCGCGTACATAGAAATATAGAAACATAGAAAATAGGTGCAGGAGTAGGCCATTCGCCCCTTTGAGCCTGCACCGCCATTCAATAAGATCATGGCTGATCATTCCCTCAGTACCCCTTTCCTGATTTTCTCCATATCCCTTGATCCCCTTAGCTGTAAGGGCCATATCTAATTCCCTCTTGAACATATCCAATGAACTGGCATCAACAACTCTCTGCGGCAGGGAATTCCACAGGTTAACAACTCTCTGAGTGAAGAAGTTTCTCCTCATCTCAGTCCTAAATGGCCTACCCCTTATCCTAAGGCTATGTCCCCTGGTTCTGGACTTCCCCAAAATCGGAAACATTCTTCCCACATCTAACCTCTCCAGTCCCGTCCGAACCTTACACGTTTCTATGAGATCCCCTCTCATCTTTCTAAACTCCAGTGAATAAAGGCCCAGTTGATCCAGTCTCTCTTCATATGACAGTCCAGCCATCCCTGGAATCAGTCTGGTGAACCTTCGCTGCACTCCCTCAATAGCATGAAAGTCCTTCCTCAGATTAGAAGTCCAAAACTGAACATAATATTTCAGGTGAGGCCTCACTAAGGCCCTGTAGAACTGCAGTAACATAGAAATATAGAAAATAGGTGCAGGAGTAGGCCATTTGGCCCTTCAAGCCTGCACCGCCATTCAATGAGTTCATGGCTGAACATGCAACTTCAGTACCCCATTCCTGCTTTCTCGCCATACCCCTTGATCCCCCTAGTAGTAAGGACTACATCTAACTCCTTTTTGAATATATTTAGTGAATTGGCCTCAACAACTTTCTGTGGGAGAGAATTCCACAGGTTCACCATTCTCTGGGTGAAGAAGCTTCTCCTTATCTCGGTCCTAAATAGTTTACCCCTTATCCTTAGACTGTGACCCCTGGTTCTGGACTTCCCCAACATTGGGAACATTCTTCCTGCATCTAACCTGTCTAAACCCGTCAGAATTTTAAACGTTTCTGTGAGGTCCCCTCTCATTCTTCTGAACTCCAGTGAATACAAGCCCAGTTGATCCAGTCTTTCTTGATAGGTCAGTCCCACCATCCCGGGAATCAGTCTGGTGAACCTTCGCTGCACTCCCTCAATAGCAAGAATGTCCTTCCTCAAGTTAGGAGACCAAAACTGTACACAATACTCCAGGTGTGGCCTCACCAAGGTCCTGTACAACTGTAGTAACACCTCCCTGCCCCTGTACTCAAATCCCCTCGCTATGAAGGCCAACATGCCATTTGCTTTCTTAACCACCTGCTGTACCTGCATGCCAACCTTCAATGACTGATGTACCATGACACCCAGGTCCCGTTGCACCTCCCCTTTTCCTAATCTGTCACAATTCAGATAATAGTCTGTCTCTCTGTTTTTACCACCAAAGTGGATAACCTCACATTTATCCACATTATACTTCATCTGCCATGCATTTGCCCACTCACCTAACCTATCCAAGCCACTCTACAGCCTCATAGCATCCTTCTCGCAGCTCACACTGCCACCCAACTTAGTGTCATCCGCAAATTTGGAGATACTACATTTAATCCCCTCATCTAAATCATTAATGTACAATGTAAACAGCTGGGGCCCCAGCACAGAACATTGCGGTACCCCACTAGTCACTGCCTGCCATTCTGAAAAGCACCCATTTACTCCTACTCTTTGCTTCCTGTCTGCCAACAGTTCTCAATCCACATCAGCACACTACTCCCGTACCTCCAATCCCATGTGCTTTAACTTTGTACATTAATCTCTTGTGTGGGACCTT
Organism: Pristiophorus japonicus; assembly: GCF_044704955.1. NCBI lineage: Eukaryota > Metazoa > Chordata > Chondrichthyes > Pristiophoridae > Pristiophorus > Pristiophorus japonicus. The sequence goes on along the minus strand of NC_091979.1, from coordinate 211,630,392 downwards.
GTCGAAAGCCTTCTGAAAGTCCAAATACACCACATCAACTGGTCCCCCCTTGTCCACTCTACTGGAAACATCCTCAAAAAATTCCAGAAGATTTGTCAAGCATGATTTCCCTTTCACAAATCCATGCTAACTTGGATCTATCATGTCATCTCTTTCCAAATGCGCTGCTATGAAATCCTTAATAATTGATTCCATCATTTTACCCACTACCGATGTCAGGCTGACCGGTCTATAATTCCCTGCTTTCTCTCTCCCTCCTTTTTTAAAAAGTGGGGTTACATTGGCTACCCTCCACTCCATAGGAACTGATCCAGAGTCTATGGAATGTTGGAAAATGACTGCCAATGCATCCGCTATTTCCAAGGCCACCTCCTTAATACTCTGGCATGCAGTCCATCAGGCCCTGGGATTTATCGGCCTTCAATCCCCTCAATTTCCCCAACACAATTTCCCGACTAATAAGGATTTCCCTCAGTTCCTCCTTCTTACTAAACCCTTTGACCCCTTTTCTATCCGGAAGGTTGTTTGTGTCCTCCTTAGTGAATACCGAACCAAAGTACTTGTTCAATGGTCTGCCATTTCTTTGTTCCCCGTTATGACTTCCCCTGATTCTGACTGCAGGGGATCTACGTTTGTCTTTACTAACCTTTTTCTCTTTACATATCTATTGAAGCTTTTGCAGTCCATCTTAATGTTCCCTGCAAGCTTCCTCTCGTACTCTATTTTCCCTGCCCTAATCAAACCCTTTGTCCTCCTCTGCTGAATTCTAAATTTCTCCCAGTCCCTGGGTTCGCTGCTATTTCTGGCCAATTTGTAAGCCACTTCCTTGGCTTTAATACTATCCCTGATTTCCCTTGATAGCCACAGTTGAGCCATCTTCCCTTTTTTATTTTTACGCCAGACAGGGATGTACAATTGTTGTCGTTCATCCATGCGGTCTCTAAATGTCTGCCATTGCCCATCCACTGTCAACCCCTTAAGTATCATTCGGCAATCTATCCTCGCAAATTCACACCTCATTCCTTCAAAGTTACCCCTCTTTAAGTTCTGGACTATGGTCTCTGAATTAACTGTTTCATTCTCCATCCTAATGTAGAATTCCATCATATTATGGTCACTCTTCCCCAAGAGGCCCCACACAACGAGATTGCTAATCAATCCTCTCTCATTACACAACACCCAGTCTAAAATGGCCTCCCCCCTAGTTGGTTTCTCGACATATTGGTCTAGAAAACCATCCCTTATGCACTCCCTGAAATCCTCCTCCACCGTATTGCTTCCAGTTTGGTTGGCCCAATCTATATGCATATTAAAATCACCAATGTTAACTGCTGCACCTTTATTGCATGCACCCCTAATTTCCTGTTTGATGCCCTCCCCAACATCACTACTACTGTTTGGAGGTCTGTACACAACTCCCACTGATGTTTTTTTACCCTTTGGTGTTCTGCAGCTCTACCCATATAGATTCCACATCATCCAAGCTAATGTCCTTCCTAACTATTGCATTAATCTCCTCTTTAACCAGCAATGCTACCCCACCTCCTTTTCCTTTTATTCTATTCTTCCTGAATGTTGAATACCCTTGGATGTTGAGTTCCGAGCCCTGATCATCCTGGAGCCACGTCTCTGTAATCCCAATCACAACATATCTGTTAACATCTATTTGCACAGTTAATTCATCCACCTTATTGCGGATACTCCTTGCATTAAGACACAAAGCCTTTTGGCTTGTTTTTTTAACACCCTTTGTCCTTTTAGAATTATGACGTGGTGTGGCCCTTTTTGTTTCTTGTCTTTATTTACTCAGCCTTCCACTGTTGCTTTTTACCTTTCTACCATCTGTTTCTGACTCCATATTACTTCGCCCTGTCTCGCTGCATAGGTTCCCATCCCCCTGCCATATTAGTTTAAACACTCCCGGACTGCATTAGCAAATGTTACCCCCAGGACATCAGTTCTGGTCCTGCCCAAGTGCAGACCATCCCTTTTGTACAGGTCCCACTTCCCCCAGAACTGGTTCCAATGTCCCAGGAATTTGAATTCCTCCCTCTTGCACCACTGCTCAAGCCACGTATTTATTCTAACTATCCTGCTCCCTCTACTCTGATTAGCACGTGGCACTGGTAGCAATCCAGAGATTACTTCCTTTGAGGTCCTACTTTTTAATTTAACTCCTAGCTCCCTAAATTCAGCTTGTTGGACCTCTTCCCGCTTCTTATTTATATTGTTGGTACCTACATGAACCACAACAACTGGTTGTTCACCCTCCCTCTCCAGAATGCTCTGCAGCCACTCCGAGACATTCTTGACCCTTGCACCAGGGAGGCAACATACTATCCTGGAGTCTCGGTTGCGGCCGCAGAAACTCCTATCTATTCCCCTTACAATAGAGTCCCCTATCACTATAGCTCTCCCACTCTTTTTCCCGCCCTTCTTTGCAGCAGCGCCACCCATGGTGCCATGAACCTGGCTGCTGGTGCCTTCCCCTGGTAAGTCATCTCCCCCAACAGTATTCAAAACGGTATATCTGTTTTGGAGGGAGATGACCGCAGGGGACTCCTGCACTACCTTCCTGCTCTTGCCTTGTCTGTTGTCCACCCATTCACTATCTGTCCTGACCCTTACCTGCGGTGTGACCAACTCACTAAATGTGCTATCCACAACATTCTCATCATCGCGCATGCTCCAGAGTGAGTCCATCCGCAGCTCCAGTGCCGTCATGCGGTCTGTCAGGAGCTGCAGCTGGACGTACTTCCTGCACACATAGTTCCAGTGTCCCTGATTTCCCACATAGCACAGGAGGAGCATGACACGGGTCCGAGCTCTCCTGCCATGACTTAACCCTTAAATTAATTTACTTACTAAAAATTACTTAAACACCAAACAGCTACTTAGTAGTTCACTGCCAATTAAACCAATCTAAAAGTCAGTCTAAAAGAGAGTTATACTTACCAGTCGAACAGCCAACCACTTACCAGCTTGGCTGTGACATCACCTCTTGATTTCGCACCCCTTTATCTTTGTCTGTAGCTGGTTGGGCTGGTCTCTGGGCCTCCGTCTCCTACTCTTGCACTCCTTATCAGCTGCTCTAGTGTCAGCACCGGTAGGAAAAACAAGACAAAACAGCACCTGCACCCCCACTTACCCTTAAAACTCACCCACTTACTAAACTCACGAATGCCACTTTATGCTGCTGCACTCCGTGCTCTGCACGAGCTGCCTATTTTTAAACTGTATCTAGGTCAGATGACTCACTACTGGTCAGTTGTTTACAGAACTCGTTTTAACTAGCTGCTAATTGCCTCCTACTGGAGAGTTATCTTGTTTTTCTCTGCCTCAACCTGAAAGATTCCCAACTATTTCACTTTTCCCCTTTAAATTAAACTGCTACTTACTTAAAAGCTACAGGCAATTGGCACTAACAATTTACTCCAGCCTCCAAATGGTTTAAAGAGAATAATCCTTAAAACTCACCCGCTGTCCAAACTCACGAATGCCACCCTATGCTGCTGCACTCCCTGCTCCTATACTCAAATCCCCTAGCTATGAAGGCCAACATACTATTTACTTTCTTTACAATCTGCTGTACCTGCATGCCCACTTTCAGTGACTGATGAATCATGACACCCAGGTCTCATTGCACCTCCCCTTTTCCAAATCTGCCACCATTCAGATAATATTCTGCCTTTGTGTTTTTGCCCCCAAAATGGATAACCTCACATTTATCCACATCATACTGCATCTGTCATGCATTTGCCCACTCACCTAACCTATCCAAGTCACCCTGCAGCCTCTTAGTGTCCTCCTCACAGCTCACACCGCCACCCAGTTTAGTGTCATCCGCAAACTTGGAGATATTACACTCAATTCCTTCATCTAAATTGTTAATGTATATTGTAAAGAGCCGGGGTCCCAGCACTGAGCCCTGCAACACTCCACTAGTCACTGCCTGCCATTCTGAAAAGGACCCGTTTATCCCAACTCTCTGCTTCCTGTCTGCCAACCAGTTCTCTATCCACGTCAGTACATTACCCCCAATACCATGTGCTTTGATTTTGCACACCAATTTCTTGTGTGGGACCTTGTCAAAAGCCTTTTGAAAGTCCAAATGCACCACATCCACTGGTTCTCCCTTGTCCACTCTGCTAGTTACATCCTCAAAAAATTCCAGAAGATTTGTCAAGCCTTTCATAAATCCATGCTGACTTGATCCGATCCTGTCACTACTTTCCAAATGCATTGCTATTTCATCCTTAATGATTGCTTCCAACATTTTCCCCACTCCTGATGTCAGGTTAACCGATCTATAATTACCCATTTTCTCTCTCCCTCCTTTTTTAAAAAGTGGTGTTACATTAGCTTCCCTCCAGTCCATAGGAACTGATCTAAAGTCGATAGACTGTTGGAAAATGATCACCAATGCATCCACTATTTGTATGGCCACTTCCTTAAGTACTCTGGGATGCAGACTATCAGGCCCCGTGGATTTATCGGCCTTCAATTCCATCCCCTCAATAACACAATTTCCCGCCTAATAAGGATATCCTTCAGTCCATCCTTCTCACTAGACCCACTGTCCCCTAGTACAACCTGATGACCTCTGACAGTGGCGCCCCTGGTGTATGGTGACCCCCAAGCATAAATACATAACAACTTCCCTTTTCAAGATTTTAATATCAGTCTTTTTACAAATTAAGATGGTTTGGGACTTTCTACTCTCGAGTTGATCGTCTCAGTTCAACTTCAGTTCTAGGCGAGTGTTCTGAGTAAGTTGTGACTGAAGACTGAATAACCGATCTGATGGGAGTGGTAATGACCAATCAGAGACTGGAGGTCCAGTTTCAATAATGACAGCAAAGTCCTCTGATGAATGAACATCGGTTGGTTGGTCACTGACTGCATTTTCCTCAAGCGGTTCCAGTTCATCCGTGTGCCGCAGTTTTATCTGATCAGCATGTTTCCTGCATGTTTGCCCATTCTTGAGCACGACAATAAATACTCTGTTACCCTCCTTGGCTTAACAGTACCGGCGATCCACTTTGGACCTTGACCATAGTTCAGTACATAAACTGGATCGTTGACAGAGATGTCATGTGACACAGCAGCATGATCGTGATACACTTGCTGACTTTGATGTCTGTTTTCAACACGATCATTCAAATCTGGATGAACAAGAGAGAGCTTGGTCTTGTAATTTCTCTTCATCAGTAGTTCAGCAGTGGAGACCCCAGTAAGCGTATGAGTTCTGGTCTCAGAAACAGGTACTCATACATCTTTTTGACCCCATACACACAGGCCAAAGCTTCTTTTTCTACCATGCTGTAAGCTCTTTCCGCCTTTGACAAACTTCTCGAAGCATACGGAACAGGTTGTAGCTTACCCGACTCATTTACTTGTTGGAGTACACAGCCAACCCCATATGATGAAGCATCACAGGCCAATACAAGATGCTTACACGGATCATAATGAACAAGCAACTTGTTTGAACAGAGCAGATTCTTAGCTTTCTCAAAGGCTCTATCTTGAGACACACACCAGATCCAGTTGTCGCCTTTTGTGAGTAGCAGGTGCAGTGGCTCTAACAAAGTGCTCAATCTGGGTAAGAAATGACCAAAGTAATTGAGTAGCCAATGCAGCTCCATCACATTCTGACGCCTGGGTGCATTTTTGATGGCCTTGGTTTTTGAATCAGTAGGCCTGATGCCATCAGCGACAATCTTCCTCCCCAGGAATTCAACTTCAGGTGCCATGAAGACACACTTCGAACGTTTCAGCCTGAGCCCCACTTTGTCCAGACGCTGTAGGACTTCTTCAAGATTGTTCAGGTGTTCAGTAGTGTCGTGACCTGTGACCAGAATGTCATCTTGAAACACAACAGTTCTAGGAACAGACTTCAGTAGGCTCTCCATATTCTTTTGAAATATGGCTGCAGCCGAATTAATTCCAAAAGGACACCTGTTGTTGATAAACAGTCCTTTATGGGTGTTGATGCAGGTGAGTTTCTTCGAAGTGTCGACAAGCTCCTGTGTCATGTAGGCCGATGTCAGATCCAGTTTAGTGAACGACTTTCCACCAGCTAGCATGGAGAACAGGTCATCAGCCTTTGGTAATGAGTACTGATCTTGTTACGAAAATCGTTTAATTGTAACCTTGTAGTCTTCACAAATACTGACAGTGCCGTCAATCTTCAACACAGGAACAATAGGACTGGCCCACTTGTTAAACTCAACCGGTGATATGACCCCTCCACGTTGGAGTAGGTCAAGCTCAATTTCAACCTTCTCCCTCATCATGTAGGGGACTGAGCTTTATGATAGACAGGCTTTGCATCAGAATCCAGGTGAATCTGCACCTTGGCTCCTATAAAATTACCAATGCCCGGTTCAAACAAAGAAGGAAACTTCTTGAACACTTTAACACACGAAGTGTCATCCACCGATGACAACGCTTTGATATCATTCCAATTCCACTTGATTTTCTCGAGCCAATTCCTGCCAAACAGCGTTGGACCATTACCTTGGACGATCCATAATGGTAGATCAAGAACCACCTCATCTAATGACACCTTGACTACTGCACTCCAATCACCGGTATGAGTTCCTTACTGTAAGTACTGTAAGGGGTTCTCCGGGGAGGGTTGTTGTGCCTTGGGTGTCTCTCTCTGGGCTTCTGCCCTCACAGCTTATGCCTGGCCTGTGAGGTACCCTGAGTGCTGCAAGAGCACCCCTGGAGAGACTGTGTCCACAGCTTATGAAGTGGGTTTTGAGACTCGTGCATCCCCACAGCTTATGCCTAGCCTGTGAGGCACCTGTGAGTGTCAAACACTCCTAACCCCTTTTTCCCGAGCCTGTGACACACAGTTGAGCGTTTTCGAGGTGCTCCTAGCTTCCCTTACACTGTTCTAACATAAGACTCACGATCAGGAGATGTAATACAATAGAACTGAGACAAGGTGATTCCAAGAGGAACTTAGGTTTCCAATTTATTTGACAAGGTGTATCTCAACAAACAGCAATACACCAACAAAACAATCCCCCTAAATCCCACTAAACGGACATAACGAAAATCTTTACACCAGTTTAGCAGTACAATGCTCAACCTCCCACCTTTCCTGGCCTAACTGAGTTGGGAGTTCCGGGGACCAGAGGTTATACTCACTACTGCGCCTTGTGCAGTCTGGTGGTTTGTTTCTTCTATCTTTGGTGTCTTTGGACACTGGTTTTCCTTCAGTGTCAAGAGGCTTGCTGGTTGTTGGATCACGAGAGCAGAGAACCACACACACTGCGTCAGAAACCCCTTTTTATAGCCAGATTATCCAGTCCGCCTCTCGTGCTGAAATCGATCCTTCCCATTGATGGGCTTTGTGATTTTGAAAAATGCAGCAGTTTTAGATTATTGTGGATTTTTTCCACTGATGTTAACCTACTCAAGGTTTGAGTCGGTGTTGATTGCGTTGGCCTCCTGTAGCCATTGTGTAGGCCCTTGGGTTGTTTTGGGTTCCCTAGTTTTCTGAAGGTCTTCATAATTTCCCTCCAATTCAGTTTTTTCTAACCTACTCAAGGTTTGAGTCGGGGTTGATTGGGTTAGCCTCCTGTAGCCATTGTTTAGGCCCTTGGTTTGTTTTGGGTTCCCTAGTTTTCTGAAGGTCTGCATAATTTCCCTCCATAGTGTAAACATGGGCAAGACAATAGCCCGATAATGGCGATGAGTCAGTCCCACAGTTTTCGAGCAAGTGCTCTCCCATTGGCTTGAAAGCCTCATGTTTCGGGCTGACTCTGTCCCACCATTGGCCCTCCCCATCCAATCACTGCTCTGCCAAGGTCAAACCGTCTTGGTTTCAATTCACATCGCAGCACAGACAGATCCCACAGCCCTTTTCCTTCTGGGTAAAATGAGGGGGTTTTCGTCCTCCCCTACATAATCCCCCATCTGACACAGTCAGACACCACTCGAGTGTGTCAAAGTTCAGGGTGGTGAGAAAACCCTAGGTCTCCCAAATTGCCCAACTTTCCCCAGTTTAACTCTAAACTGATCTCGTTGATATATATCGTAATTCCTTTTAATGCGGTACAAAACACAGAATCCAACAGGTTACAATATACGACAGCAATATACATATATGTACTTAAGGTTACAGCAGTAATTGTACATTGAGTCTCCTTTCAGTCTTAACCGTAAAACAAAACAACCTGCCCTGCAAACTCCCCAGGGGCCATGTATGAAAACGCAGTCATCCCTGGGAATAACAAAACCTACTAAGTGTCGTGGTCAAGCTTTGTTTACACGCCTTGAGTGTTTAGCAATGGCTCTCCTCTCTGTGTAGTAGCTTGAGGAACTGCTTTCTTTATCTTTTTCTCCTGAGCTTACAGTTTGTAACTAGCAGATATGCTACAATCAGGAGTTGGCCGATTACTAAGGCATGCGATCCCACCCAGATCCATGCGGGTATGTCTGCCCGTATCCCCAAATCCCACCATGCTGGGGGTTTAATCTGGGCAATCTCCCCTGCTAGAATTTCAGTTTTCTGTTCCATGGTGTAAAAATGTTTTTGAGACAAATCCACTGCCTGGAGGAGGGCTGTAAGTTTCTCAGGAAGTGGGGCAATGGGATAGCCAAAATGGGCAACATATTGTTGTAGGTGGCTGAGGTTGTTTTGTATCGTGAGGTGAATCATGGAAGGTTCAGGGATGGGTGTGATTCTGGTGTGTGCCACTTGAACCTCTGCCCTGGGTTTAAAGCAAAAGCTGCTGTACGGTATTGGACACCACCTTCCCGGTCCGTGTTCATACCGTTGGGCACTTGTGGTGACACAATATGTCCCACTGCCTACATATGCTACCTGTGGAGGCATGTGGTTAGGGGCCATTAACTCCATTGTGCAATTGATGGGCTCTGCCCCTGCAGTGCTGAACCCGTATTGTGGCCTTGCAAAAGCATTCAAGTACTGGGGACACAGGATTACCTGTGCTCCCCTGCTCCGACAACCCGAGAGGTCTGTACCTGTCACAGTGTGCTCCCATATTGTGACATAAGGTGGGATCTCTTGGAATCGAACATGCGCCCCTCCACGAATGACTCCCACTTTCTCCACTCGGTACAGGGGTGCTGGTCGTGGGGACGCCCCCATCACGGGCATCCTGACCATCACACCCATGATGGTATGGTTTGACTTTCCAGTCCACCGGTACCGGGTAGGCTTCCGATGCTACACGAAGTTGGCAAGGACTCAAAACATTATCGTAAGGGTGCAATGCTGCTAAGTGTTGGTTGCTGATCCAAGAGGGGACCTGTCCCTGTCTCAGATCCTCGAGGTTACTCCGTCCCTCTCCCAGCAACCAGCCCCCATGGAGCATCTGCACCTCATTTTGGGCGGCTTGATCGGAGGCATTTCTATCCTCCCGAATCAAAGCGTTTACAGCCCTGGCCTGTGCCTCCAATTGAGAGATAATCTCCTTTAAGTGAACTGTCATTGCCACCTCTTCGTGGAGCGCGGATCCCACTACGGTATTCTCGTCCCCCAGGATTTGCGCAGCTGATTCTTTAACCCATTTATCTGGAGGACCAGCTGCATGTTATCCAAACTGTTTATGGCGGACGCCCCGGTGTTAAACCCCGTGAAAATGTCATTTAAAGTGCCACGCCTCTGCCTGCCCGGTTCGGCCCTACCCCACTGTTTATACAAGTCTGTCACTTTGACATCCCCGAAGTCCAGTTCATAGAACTTCCGGAACATCTCCCGCAGCAGAGCCTGGTATAACAGCTCGGTTTCCCGGGGACACCACGTAGGTAGGCGGACTTCTGTCAGATTTAGCACCACTGATGCCACTGCGTAGTGTACCCCCTGATAAAATAGTTTCTCGGTAGGGACCAACACTAAACCATTCCCCGGCCCCCTGGTTGTTGTCGGGCACCCGTGTGGGACGGTGGGCTTGGCCGTGGGTGGGGGTTTTCTTTCCCGAACTACAAGTTCGGTGGCGTTTACTGGTACCCGGGAATTGGGGGTCACACACGCCTCCCCGCTGCGATCCCATACCACCTCATCACCGACATCCTGCCACCACCTATAGAAAGCAATGGAGACCCCCTCTGAACACACGCGAGTGGATCCCCACATACACAAATAAATTCCTTGGTCGTATGCCCACCATTTCTCCCAGCACACCGTGACCCCACCAAATGACCCCATGATGGTTCGGTAGGTATCATTTTCCAGACGTTCCCAGTCCGAGTATCGGTCTCCCACGTCCCTCTTGAGCTTTCTGAGCCACCACCACCGTCCCAGAGGTATGTCCCCTTGGCAAGTTAGGCATACCTTCCTGCCTTCTGTCACTCTCACTCTGGAAGTCTGGAAGTGGCCACAGTGATCTCCGGGCAGGAGATGGAGGCCTCTCCGTAGGTAAAGTCATTATGGTTGGAGTACTTGGTGGAGTTCGATCCCAATCACCCAGGCCATCTCCCCTCATGGGAGTAGGTGACCCGGCCATCCGCCGCTGGAGTCCCTTCTCCTGTGGTCACTGTCGGCGCTCTGCCCCCGGAGCATCTGAAAACCAGGGAGTCCTCGGTGTCCCCTCAGTGCCCGGTGCAGATCCTTAGCGATACCAGCATCACTAACGTCCAGTAGGGAGGTGTTGACATCTGAAAGGCAAGAAGAACATGGCCTTGCCTTGAGAGACCTCTCCAGGCTCGGCCCGCGTAACATGTTCCAAACACAAAAATGCTGTACCCAACCGTCACTGCCTTACCTAAACACATATGCTCACAACACAAAGTAACAAAACAGGAAGGGAAAATATATACACCGCCACCCATCCCCGGGTGGCCAGGCTACATCCTGTCACTGTACAGGCGTCGTCGACCACTCGGCTGACCGTACCCTGGGGACCAGGATGCCCTCCGCTGAGGGGCTCGTATAGTCTCCCTTAATGAGTCTTGTGCTGCCCTCCAAGGCCCTCCCAAGCCCCGGATAATCGCTGGGAGACCCTTGCTAGCGCAACAGAGCACCCTCCCTGTTGTCTTTCGCCTTCTCGGTCTGGGGCGGGGAGCTAAGTAAACAGGGGACCACGGCGCCCTGGGCTGTGGCACTCTGTCACTCCTCCTTACTGTCGGTGCAGAGTCCCACGTTATGGGCTGCAATGCTATCTCCTCCACCTCTTGGGCTAGCCCCAGCTGATCCACCATGGGAGCCTCCAAATCCACCGGGGCCTGTTCTTCCCCCAGTGCCTGATTCCCTTCCCTTGCTCGTCCCCTCTGTTTTTTACCTCTTTTGGGGTCAAACAATTTACACTGATTAATGTGATACCACTTCACCCGGCGAGGCAATTGAACCGCATAGACCATAGGGCTAGCCTTGTCGACTATGCTGTATGGTCCCATATACAGTAGTTCAAATACCCCGACCCGGGCGAAGCTTCTCACCATCACCTGGTCGCCCACCTCCCAATCATGGTGACTGCGGGCTTCCAGCAGGAGCCGATTGGCACGGTGCTGTTTACCCATGTTGTTGGCCGCCTGCCAGTGAATCTGTTGAAGCTGTTCAAACAGATTCCTGACAAAGCGGTCCCGGTTCACCTCTCGAAGCAACACATGCACTGGGGTTCTCATGATCCTGCCCGTCATCAGCTCATGGGGTGAGTACCCTGTGCTCTTTGACTGACTGGCCCGGATTCCCATGAGGACCAACGGTAAGACCTCCACCCACTTGTTCGGTGAGTCTCCCGTCTCCTTGCGCAGCCTTTCCTTTAGGGTCCGGTTCAGGCGTTCTACGGGGCCTGAGGACTGAGGGTTGTAGGCGACATGCCATTTGGCTCTTATCCCCAGCACCTTTAGGGTGGCCTGCATCACCTGGATTCCCCGGTCGGACTCCACAATTTGAGGTAGATCCCACCGAGAGAACACCTCCCTCACCAGGATTTTTGCAGTCCCCACTGCGGGAGCTGTTCGGCAAGGGAAGGCTTCCACCCACTTGGAAAACACATCCACCAGGACAAGGCAGTATTTATAACCTCCCTGGGCAGACGATAGGGGTCTGATGTAGTCGATCTGAATCGACTGCCATGGTCCCTCTACCCGCCTGACATGTCCCATAGACACCTTCCTTTTCTGAGGGTCTGGGTTGTTTGCAGCACAAACCAGACAACCTGCACAGAAGTTGCGGACATCTTCCCGGAGGCCTGGCCACCACCCTGCCTTTTCTACCCGTTGCCAGGTAGATTCCGGCCCAGGGTGTCCCGCACCTGGACCCTCATGGGCCAGCTGAAGGAATTCCCTCCGATGTTGTGGCAGCACTACCCATTTGTCCCCTTTAAACAACATGCCTTCCCGCACAGCAATATCTGCAGCACTGTATGGGCCCTCCGCCTTTTCCCCCTTTTTGATAGCAGCCAAGGCAGCCTTCAGGACCGGATCCTGCATCTGGACTACTTTAAGGTCTGGGGCCGCAGCCGCCCCTACGCTCCCTTGTGTCCCTGGCTTGCTTCTTGCTGCTGCTATCCTGCCTGCCTCGTATGGGTCCCATGGGTGACCTCTACGAGCACCTTTCCTTGCCAGCAGGTCTGCCTGCTGGTTACCTCCCCCCCGTGGCTCAGTTTTGGAGTGGGCTTTTACCTTATGAATATATACATCCCCGGTTTCTCCCACTGCAGCCACGCTCTTTTCTAGCAGGGGTTTGGTCAAAAGAGGCTTCCCATCCGTAGAGGTGTACCCCCAGCGTGACCAAATCGCAAGATACTCTGTACACGAATTGCAAATGAACATGCTGTCCGAGCAAATCGTGTACGGGGTAGGGAATTCCTCGGGGTGTGTGACCACATACATCACCGCCGAGAGTTCCGCCTGCTGGGCGCTCAGGGTGCATGGGAGTTTAAGAGCCAAGGCAATCCCTGCCTTGGGATCCAAAACTCCGCAGCCCGTGAGTCTTGTACCCGCGGACACTGAACTGGAGCCATCACGTAGATCTCGCGGCCTGTGCGGCCCTGCCCGAAATCCAAAGTTGATGTCCCATACACCCTCCACAGAGCATCTATGCGGCTGCCCTGGATAGATTAAATTTGCTGCGAGCCTGGGCTCACAGAGGCCCTTGACCTTTAAAGTCATTTGGGAGAGGAGGAGGGTCCAGCGAGTGATTCCAGCACTGCTCACTGTCCCGTCCTTAATCCTCCCATCCAACAGCATCTGCGTCGGGGTATGATGGGTGAGGAGTGTAATGGGGGATATTCCGGTAAAGATCTGAGCTCTCTTTACTGCCCAGTGGGTGGCCAGCAAGTGCCTCTCACAATTGGAGTATCCCTTTTCTACCTCCGTCACGACCCTGGAGGAGTACACCACTGGTCTCAGCTGACCGTTTCGCTCCTGGAGCAACACTGCACTTAAGCTGTCGCCACTGGCTGCCACCTCCAGGAAGATCCGCAACTGCCGCTACTGTGGGGGCACAAGCTGGGATGTTTTTATTGAGCACCCTATAATCCACCGTAGCCCTCCAAGAATTGTCTGGTTTCCTAACCGGCCAAAGCGGGGAGTTGACATGGGTGGTTATGGGTCTCAAAACACCCTGCTCGACAAGCGAGCTTAAAGCTGTCTCCAAGTCTGCTTCTGCCTCTCGGGGAAAGCCATACTGCTTTTGCGAGCAGGACATGGGATCCCCATCTATTCTAACCTCCACTCCTGTGACTCTCCCACAATCGTGTTTATGGGTGGCAAATGCTGCAAGATTTGCTTGCACATAGGCCCGGTACTCGGCCGGGGTGTTACCGACCAGAACCTCCAGGTCGTAACCCCCTTTTGGCTTCATTGTACACAGAGTGCCTTTTCCCTGTTTCTTATCAATAACCATGACGGGTGAAGCAGATAAGCCAGATGGCCTTTTCCACCCTGCGGTTGTGGTCCTTCCCTGTTGTCCACTGAGAGCAGCATCCACTGGGCTCTCTGCCCGAGTGAGGGCTTGCACCCAAGGTTTGGTGAGGTTCACCTTGTCAAAAATGTATGAGGAAATTCTCTCCTCCATTTTAGTTTCCTCTCTAATCACCTCATCTGTTATATTAACATCTCCTGTTTGCTTATGTCCTGCCACGGTCACCATGTTCTGTGAGGGGTTCTCAGGGAGTGTTGTTGTGCCTTGGGTGTCTCTCTCTGGGCTTCTGCCCTCACAGCTTATGCCTGGCCTGTGAGGTACCCTGAGTGCTGCAAGAGCACCCCTGGAGAGACTGTGTCCACAGCCTATGAAGGGGGTTTTGAGACTCATGCGTCCCCACAGCTTATGCCTAGCCTGTGAGGCACCTGTGAGTGTCAAACACTCCGAACCCCTTCTTCCCGAGCCTGTGACACACAGTTCAGCATTTTCGAGGCGCTCCTAGCTTCCCTTACACTGTTCTAACATAAGACTCACGATCAGGAGATGTAATACAATAGAACTGAGACAAGGTGATTCCAAGAGGAACTTAGGCTTCCAATTTATTTGACAAGGTATATCTCAACAAACAGCAATACACCAACAAAACAATCCCCCTAAATCCCACTAACGGACACAACGAAAATCTTTACACAAGTTTAGCAGTACAATGCCCAACCTCCCACCTTTCCTGGCCTAACTGAGTTGGGAGTTCTGGGGACCAGAGGTTATACTCACTACTGCGCCTTCTGCAGTCTGGTGGTTTGTTTCTTCTATCTTCGGTGTCTTTGGACACTGAATGAATACAGACCATACACTTCCTCCTCGGGTTGTGTATCTGGGCCAGCACTGGACTGGTCATCATCAGCAATGTGATGAGTGGCAGCACGCTTGCTCAGTTGTGGGCACGTTCTCTGAAGATGCCCCACTTTTGAACAGCCATTACAGGAGTACTGTTTAAACCGACACTGATGAGGCCGATAATTACCCCCACAAAGCCAACAGGGTGAAATTGGATTCGTACCAGTTGGCGGACTTTGAGCAGCTACAGGTTTCACGTAAGCAGTCGAGGAGCCATAAGCAGCTCTGCCAGACGACGACACAATCTTGTTTACAATACTTGCCGTGGAGCTCCGACTCTTCGATGATATCTGCCTCAAATTATCATCAGTCATCATGCAGGCCTGGGCAGTCGCGATGGCCTTGCTGAAATCCAGCTTCTCTTCGGCCAATAACTTCTGGAGAATCACATCATGGTTGATGCCTATCATGAAGAAATCTCGCAGCATGTCTTCCAACGCGTTCCCAAACTTACATGGCTCAGCAAGACATCGCACGTTGGCGACGAATCCTGACACATCCTGGCTCTGAGCACAAACATATGTGTAGAAGCGATAGCGTGAGATGATGATCCCCTCTTTTGGCTTCAAATGGTCACGTACCAAAGCATACAAATCCCCATATTCTTTGTCCGTTTGACGTAAAGGCGAGAGAAGACTTTCCACGAGGCCATAAATTTTTGGACCACAAACAGTGAGGAAAACCGCACTGTGCCGAACTACGCCAGCCTCTCCCTCCATTTTGTTCACCACAAAATACTAATCCAGGCAGTCCATAAAATCCGCCCAATCCTCGCCATCCGCGAATCTCTCCAGAATTCCAATAGTGCCCATTGTACATGCGAAGGTTCTTAAGTTACCTCGTCGCCAAATGTAATGAATGTAATGACTCAAAAGACTAGTTACTGTAAACTGCCTCAGGTGCAAACCTGATCCAACTTTATTCGCGCCTAAAGTAACCGCATGACATGTTACCCGCGCTTATATACCAGTGACTGCACACACACGAGTACAGCCCGATGACCTTCGACAGTGGTGCCCCTGGTATCTGATGCAAGCATAAATACATAACACCATCCCCCCTTGTATCACTCTCGCTCCCCTCCCAGTCTCTCTCTCTCCAGCTCCCCCAGTCTCTCTCTATCCATCCCCCCCATGGAGTATCTCTCTCTCACTCTTTCTCCTCCCCCAGTTTTTCTCTCTCTCTCTGCCCTCCCCAGTCTCTCTCTCTCCATCCCCAGTCTTTCTCTCTCTCCCCACCCTCCCTAGTCTCTTTCTCTGTCTCTTCCCCCTCCTCCTCAGTCTCTCTTTCTCCCCCCATTCTCTCTCTCTCCCCCCGCTCTATGTCCTCACTCTATGAGCTACAATAAAGGACTACAGTTTTCACAGTTTAAGTACCATACCGCTGCCTCGTGGAGTCATTAACAGAGTGCCTACAATTACAATAACTGGCGACGAGGTCACGAACTACTCGCACATCATGTCGAATCTCATCAACTTCCAACAATTCATCGATGGGGAAGATTAGGACGCCTTCGTGGAAAGGTTAAAACACTTCTTCATAGCCAACGACCTAGATGGGGACACACCGGCCACACTGGCGAACAAGCGCAGGGCCATCCTGCTTAGTAGTTGTGAGCCCATTATCCATGGCCTCGTCAGGGCCTTGCTAGCCCCAGCGAAGACAACAACCAAGTGCTATGGGGAACTTGTAACCTTAATACAAGAGCAACTAAAATCCAAAGAAAGCATCCTCACAGCCAAACACCGGTTCTACACTCACCGGCGACCCGAAGGCCAAGAAATTCCTAAAAATGCTGCAGATTTAAGAAGGTTGGCTGCACCATGTGATTTTGGCGACCACTTTACCGAAGCACTAAGGGACATATTTGTTATCGGAATCGGCCACGAGGCCCTCCTCCACAAACTGCGCTCTGCGGACATCACAGTCACCCTGCAGAAGACAATTAAAGTGAGCCAGGCCTGCATGATTTCTGTCGGCGACTCCAAGCGAATGATGACCCAGGACTCTAAACTGACGAGCGCAGTGATCCGAATGGCGACTTTTAAAGGCAGAAATGCTGGCCTGAGTCCCGCAACCCTGAGTACGCCACATGGGGCCAACTGGCTAGCCCCGTGCTGGCGCTGTGGAGGAAACCACAGGGCCCACCAGTGCCGCTACAAAGACTATACCTGCAAAGGCTGCAACGCGAAAGGTCACCTTCAGAGAATGTGCAGAAAAAGCTTTACTCACTGCGTCGCTGAAGAGTTGGCTGATCACCTGGGCTCCAACACAGATGAAGACGAAACTGGAAGAAGAGCTGGAATTTATACCTGCTCCACTGAGAGTTCTCCATGGAAGATGGAAGTGGACATCAACGGAGTTCCAGTTTCGATGGAGATCGACACAGGGGCGAGCCAGTCTTTGATGAGCCAGACAACCTTTGAAAAACTTCGGATCAATCCCGTCAAACGATCAAAACTGTCTCCTGTCCAGGCGAAGCTGCTCATCTACACAAAAGGCAAAATCCCAGTCGTTGGCAGCGTGGACGTCCAGGTCTCCCAGGGTGGCGTGATGAACAAGCTCCCCTTGTGGATCGTTGCCGGCAATGGTCCAACGCTGCTGGGAAGAAGTTGGATGAAGCAGGTCCAAGTCGTTCGAAGTGACAACAACCTCCGGGCTTCAGTAATCGACATCCCATGCAGTCCCGAACTTGGATCCATCGCTGCACCTAGAGATCCCACCATCCAGCTCAACTGCGTGGCGATGACTCCACAACACCGTGGCAAGGTCACCAAAACCAAACATCCAGACCTCACCTTCCGGGTTGTGGCAGGACTCCAAGGGCAGAAGATAGGCAAAAAAAGTGGATTCCCAATGTCTGTGGCTGAACCTGAGAAGGAAAAGATCGGCACAGCCTACCTGGAGGAGAGCGAGAGGATGGCGGCCACACCACGAGGCAAAGAACCTAAAATCAAAATAGCCGCAACCAGACCACGAGGGGCGGCATTGGAGGAGCGACACGTGGGACCGAGCAGTGAACCGGATTGGAAGACCACCTTAAAGGAGACCAGTAACTCAAAGAAATTAAAGGGACAGTTTCACTCTAAAGATGACAAGGATTTTAAAGTTAAAAGTGCAGTTAGCGAATGCAGGTATGCTAATGTAACGTTGAATTGTGATGCCGGAGTAACTGATGAGGAAAATGTAATGAATACTTGTGTAAGTGATGTTAAGAACAAGTTTGTAATGTTTAATGATGATGATAAAAATTTTAAAATGACAAATGTAACCATGTATGGAGAGACCGAGATTCAAGAAAGTGATGTAAATGCTGTAAGTAACAATGTAAAGAGAGCTAACAATGTAAATTCGACTATGTATGATTGGAACCAATGTGTCATGTATGCAGGAAGTAGACTGTTAAAGGACACAGGGTTCTACAGGTACAATGTAAATGCCAAAGGAAACCCCCCGTGGGAGACCCCCAGGTCCAGCGGGTTACCTGACCATGTAGCCTGGACTTTTGGGACCAATGTGATGCCTCGGGAAGGGCTCACACACACCCAGTGGGAGCAGACCCACTGCAGGGACAGTGGTCAATGGACAGCACAGCCACCACCACTGACCACCTGCCCCAGATTGGTCCTACACCCCCTGGCCACCAGGGACAGCACCGGGAGCGAGAGGCCAGTACCCTCCAGCTTTCCTGGTGAACTCTGGGGTGACCAGACTTTCATCACCAATGGAGGGCAAGGAGCCCACACAGTCCTGTGGCCCTGTCCACCACCACATACCACCACTTAACCACTCTACAGAGTATGTACCCTACCTATCGCAGTGGCTCCCCCACTGAGGGATCCCACAGCAGTGACACCCACATGGTCTGTGTGTGAGGGGGGGTGGGGGGGAATGAATGAGGCCAGCCTCAAGCAGAGGGATCACACCTGGTACCCATACAACCCTCACCACAACCTCCCATAGCCCATTACTGATCACCCTCCCCCAGGTCATGGTAATAAGGGTTTGAAAAATGCTTAGGGGGGAGTGTTGTTATGATGCACTGAAACACTGAATATACCTAAACCCTGTATACACCTTACCTGTGCACCAGAGGGTGCTGATGCTGGAGACCTAAGGGTTATCTGCACACTGCAGGTAACCCAGTATAAAAGGGAGCTCACCTCTTGGTGTCCTCATTCTACGAGCTGCAATAAAGGCCTACAGTCTTCACAGTTTAAGTACCATGCCCCTGCCTCATGGAGTCATTAAGAGAGTGCCTACGTATATAATAAGAGGACATCAAGACTGCACCCAAACCACAGAATGTGATGAAGCTGCGTTCATTCCTGGGACTCCTCAACTATTTCGGTAACTTTCTACCTGGGTTGAGCACGTTGTTAGAGCCTTTGCACATGTTGCTACATAAGGGTGACGACTGAGTTTGGGGCCAATCTCAAGACACAGCCTTTGAGAAGGCCAGGAACCTGCTATGTTCAAATAAGTTACTTGTACACCATGACCCATGTAAACGTTTAGTGCTAACTTGTGATGCCTCATCGTACGGGGTTGGCTGTGTGTTACAACAAGCCAATGTATCGGGCAACCTCCTATCGGTTGCATACACATCTCGAAGTCTGTCTAAAGCTGAGAGAGCCTATAGTATGGTCGAGAAAGAGGCATTAGCATGTGTATCTGGGGTTAAGAAAATGAACCAATACCTATCTGGACTTCGGTTTGAGCTTGAAACTGAGCTCAAGCCGCTCATTTCGATGTTTTCAGAGGGCAAATGTACAAATACCAATAATTCGTCCCACATCCAAAGCTGGGCACTAACATTATCCACTTATGACTATGTTATCCGTCACGCTGAAAACTGTGCCGATGCTCTCAGCCGGCTACCATTACCCACCACCGGGGTTGAAATGGCGCAGCCCGCAGACTTGCTACTGGTCAAGGATGCTTTTGAGAGTGAGCGGTCATCCATCACTGCTAGCCAGATCAGGACCTGGACCAGCCAGGATCCTGTGCTATCATTCGTAAAGAATTGTGTCCTAAATGGGAACTGGTCAGCCATTCCCGAGGAAATGCAAGATGAAATTAAGCCATTTCACCAACGCAAAGATGAAATGTCTATCCAGTCGGATTGTCTCTTATGGGATAATCACGTGGTTTTGCCAAAAAAAGGCAGGGAAATGTTTATACGCAAACTACACAGTACCCACCCAGGCATTGTCATGTTGAAGGCAATTGCCACGTCGCATGTTTGGTGGCCCGGCATTGACTCGGACTTGGAGTCATGTGTGCATCACTGCAACACTTGCTCGCAACTGAGCAATGCACCAAGGGAGGCTCCACTGAGTCTGTGGTCATGGCCCTCCAAACCATGGTCCAGGATCCACATAGATTTTGCCAGCCCCTTTCAAGGAAAGATGTTTTTAATAGTTGTGGATGCTTACTCCACATGGATTGAATGCGTAATCATGTCATCCAGCACGTCCACAGCCACCATTGAAAGCCTCCGGGCCATGATCGCCATCCATGGCTTGCCTGACGTCCTTGTCAGCGACAATGGACCGTGTTTCACCAGCTCGGAATTCAACGAGGTTATGACCCGCAATGGCATCAAGCATGTCAGGTCTGCTCCGTTTAAGCCCGCGTCTAACGGTCAACCAGAGCGGGCAGTCCAAACAATCAAGCAGAGCATGAAATGCGTGACGGACGGCTTCCTGCAGACCTGCTTGTCTTGCATTCTGCTCAGTTACCGGACGCAACCCCAGTCGCTCACCAGGGTTCCCCTGCAGAGTCGTTAATGAAGAGAGCCCTCAAAACCAGGCTCTCCCTAGTCCGCCTGGATCTTAATGATCACGTGGAAACCCGGCAACACCAGCAGAACATGCACCACGATTGCACGGTTGTTTCATGTGACATTGATGTTAACGACCCTGTGTTTGTCCTGAATTATGGTCATGGTCCCAAGTGGATTGCTGGCACTGTTTTGGCCAAGGAAGGGAATAGGGTGTTTATAATCAAACTGTTAAATGGCCAAACGTGCAGAAAGCATTTAGATCAGACCAAATTGCGATTTACTGACAACCAGGAACGACTTGAAGAGGACATCGTCATTGACGATCCACAACACACACCCAACCAGCAATCGACCTCGCTGTCAATCACGAGGATGAACCCACCGTTCCTGACAGTCCGGTCAGACCAGCCGCGGTGCAATGCAGCAATGGTCCGACCAACTCACACATGCCAGGGTTTAAACTTAGACTATCAATCAGGGAGCGAAGGGCTCCGGATCGCCTCAACCTGTAAATAACTTGTACTGAAGACTTTGAGCGGGGGAGTGATGTTATGTATGTAACCATGTAATACTTGCCACCAGAGGGCGCAACTGTTGGAGTCTTAATGGTCACCTGCACACACGTGTAGGGCCAGTATAAAACGTTTGGTGCCATGTTGTTGAGGCACTCTGGAGTTGTAATAAAGAGGACCAAGGTCACACTAAGTTTAGCTCAGTTCTCAGCTTCGTGGAGTTCTTGTATACACCACAATTCTCCCCCAGTCTCTCTCTCTCTCTCTCTCTCTCTCTCCACCCCACAGTCTCTCTCTCTTCCCCCCCCCCCAGTCTCTCTCTTCACCCCTCCCCTGCAGTCTCTCTCTCTCTCGCTCCACCCCCCAATCTCTCTCTCTCCAGCCCCCCCAGTTTCTCTCTCTCACTCTCCCCACTCAGGCTCTCTCTCTCCACCCCCCAGTCTCTATCTCTCTCTCTCTCCACCACTCCCCCCAGTTTATCTCACTCTCTCCCTGCCCCAGTCTCTCTCTCTCTCTCTCTCGCTCCCCCCTCCCAGTCTCTCTCTCCCCCTTGCCCCCAGTCTCTCTCTCTCCCCCTCACCCCCAGTCTCTCTCCCCCCCAGTCTCTCGTGCTCTCTGTCTCTGCCCCACCCCCCTAGTTTCTCTCTCCCCCCCAAGTCTTTCTCTCTCTCTCTCTCTCCCCCGCCGCCAGTCTCTCTCTCTCTCTCCCCCTCATTCAGTCTCTCTCTTCTCTCTCCCTCCAGTCTCCCTCTCTCTCTCTCTCCCCCGCCCCCAGTCTCTCTCTCCCCCCAGTCTCTTTCTCTATCCCCCACCCCGCCCCCTTGTCTATCTTTCTCTTTCTTCTTCCCCCAGTCTATCTCTCTCTCCCCCCTCAGTCTCTCTCCCCCTCCATCTCTCTCTTTCTTCCTATCTCTCTTTCTCCACCCTAACTCTCTATCCCCCCCATCTCTCTCAGCCCCCCATCTCTCTCTCTCCCCCCCCCGCATCTCTCCCTCCCCCCGCATCTCTCTCTTCCTCCCCCCAGTCCCTCCCCCCAACCCCCCGTCTCTCTCTCCATCACACCCCCTAGTCTCTCTCTCTACCCCACCCCCCAGTCTCTTTCTCTCCCCCCCCCCAGTCTCTCTCTCTCTCTCTCCCCACCCCACCCTGTAGTCTCTCTCTCTCTCCCCACCCCCCCGACACCAGTCCCTCTCTCCCTCTCTCTCTCTCTCCCCAGCCCCCCGACACCAGTCCCTCTCTCTCCCCCTCCCCTAGTCTATCTCTCCCCCCAAGTCTCTTTCTCTCCATCAACCGCCCTAGTCTCTCTCCACCCCAGTTTCTCTCTCTCTCTCTCCCCACCCAATCTCTCTCTCTCTTCCCCACTCCCAGTCTCTCTCTCTCTCTCTTCCCCACCCCCAGCCTCTCTCTTTCTCTCCCCTGTCCCCAGTCTCTCATTCTCTCGTTCTCTCTCTCTCTCCACCCCTCCAGTCTCTCTCTCTCCCTCCACCCTCCCCAGCCAGCCTCCCTCACCCTCTCCACCCCTCCCCCAGTTTCTCTCTCTCTCTTCCCCCCTCCAGTGTCTCTCTCTCTCCCCCACCCCCAGTCTCTCTCTCTCTCTCCCCTGATCCCAGTCTCTCTTTCTTCCCTAGTCTCTCTCTCTCTCGCTCTACCCCACCCCCCCAGTCTCTCTCTCTCCCACCCAGTATCTCTCTCTATCTCTCTCTGTCCCCCCTCCCCCTCAGTCTTTCTCTCTCTCCAGCCCCCCCAGTCTCTCTCTCCCCCCCACCCTCCCTCGTCTCTCTCTCTCTCTTTCCCACCCTTAGTCTCTCTCTCTCGCTCTCTCTCTCTCTCTCCGCCCCCACCCAGTCTCTCTCTCTCCCTCCCCTCCAAGTCTTTCCCCCCATCAGTCTCTCTTCCCCCTCATTCTCTCTCTCTCCCCCCCTCCATCTTGTTATATATTCACAGAGCACCATCACACACAGCTCCTAACATGGAGGCAGCTCTCTCGGAAGTCTCCGGAAACTGCCTAGTTCTGTTTAATGATTATCTATGCACTTGCAGTGCACAATATGTCCACATCCACAGTGTGGAGCTACAAACATTACAAGCTTACAGAC
This sequence comes from Pristiophorus japonicus, assembly GCF_044704955.1. Classification (NCBI taxonomy): domain Eukaryota; kingdom Metazoa; phylum Chordata; class Chondrichthyes; family Pristiophoridae; genus Pristiophorus; species Pristiophorus japonicus. The sequence goes on along the minus strand of NC_091979.1, from coordinate 211,607,250 downwards.
ATTACACTTCTTCCTCCTTAATGAAGAAGCCATCATAACAAACATCATACATAACTTTCATGTTTATACATAAACACAGGATATAAACTTTTTTTTTCCATATTTAGAAATTTAACTTCACCACTTGTTTTCTGTTTCGAAGAGGATACCTTCGCTCTCGAACAGAACCTTCCAAACATGGTGTTGAATCTAAACTCATTCGAGGATCATCCTGAGTAACATTTTCCTCCACAGAATTTCCTTGATTTTCATTTGAACTCACTCTAACTTCAGGCTCTTTGTTTTCCTGACTCGGACTCAGACTTTCATTCTGATTCTCTCCTGGATTTGTTTCCAGTACATTGGATTTAGGATTTGCTACTGGTGTATCAAAACTATCTGATGAGTCAGAAATAATTGAATCATTCCCACCTTCAACTCCTTCCATGTCTGTAGGTAAAATATGATCAATATGAACAAACCTAACCTGTCCATTATCAAACATCTTTACCAAATATGTGCGAGGACCACTTATCTTCACCACTTCTTCCTGGTAACCACTTTAACCATTTATGGTGATGGTTCTTCACTCTCACCTTCTGGTTTAATTTCACACTTCTCTCTTTTACTCTATCTTTATCATGATTCTCTTTCTGTCTTAATTGTCTCTCTTCTACGGACTGTGCCAAATTTGGCTTTAACAACGAGAATCTGGTTCGTGGCTGTCGTTTGAGAAATAACTCTGCTGGTGTTCTACCAGTAGTTGTATGAGGAGTATTTTGATATGTAATCAAAAAATTAGCCAATGACAACTGTCGTTTCCTTGGATTTGGATCTAACATTTGTTTTATGAGGGCAAGTTTTATAATTTGTACAGTGCGCTCTGCTGCACCATTCAAAGCAGGATGGTATGGTGGAACCTTGTTAAGTTTCACACCATTTTTGCTCGTGAATTGTGCAAATTCGTCTGAACAAAATTGTGGTCCATTATCTGAAACAATCTCTTCAGGGAGGCCAAATGAAGAAAATAATTTTTGAAAAATGTCCAATGTTTTACTTGTTGTTATTTTCCACATTGGAAACACCTCAACCCACTTCAAATGGCTATCAATCACAATGAAAAATTGTTGTCCTTCTAACTCAGCAAAAACAATATGTAGCCTTTGCCACACCTTGGGAGGCCATTTCCATGACTGTAATGGTACTGGTGGTGGTTGCTTGCTTACCGATTGACATGTCGTACACTGCCTCACGATGTACTCTATATCTTTATCAAGACCCGGCCACCATAAATAACTGTGTGCAAAACTCTTGGTCAAGCACATTTCCAGGTGCTGGTCATGGAGGTCTCCTAATAATTTGGACCTGAATTTATTTGGTATAACCACTCTTGCATCTCACATGATACAATCTTTATCGACTGATAATTGATTCCTACGAATGAAGAATGGATGAGTATCTTTGTCTGTTACCTGGTTTGGCCATCCATTTGCAATATACTCATACACCTTTGACATCACTGGGTCATGTTTGGTTGCTCTACCAATCTCTTCAGCTGTGACTGACAGTTAATCAATGTATGAAAAATAAAATACTTCTTCCCTATCGGGTGTAACTTGTGATGGGGAAGGCAATCTAGACATTGCATCAGCATTACTGTGATCAGCTGATCGTCTGTATTCAATATCATATGTATATGCTGACAAAATCAAAGCCCATCTCTGCATTCGGGCTGCAGCTAAGGTTGGAACTGGGGACTTTGGATGGAGGATTGCTGTTAGGGGCTTATGGTCTGTAACAACAGTAAATTTACGACCATACAAGTATTTGTGAAACTTCTTGACCCCAAAAATTAATGCCAAAGCTTCCCTTTCAATTTGCACATAATTACTCTCACTGGCACTGAGAGTGCATGAAGCAAAAGCAATTGGTCTCTCCTCCCACTACGTGATACATGAGAGATCAATGCCCCAACTCCATATGGAGAGGCATCACATGCTAGCTTAATCTCCTTAGATATGTCATAGTGAACTAAAATGATGCTCTCTACCAATTTGCTTTTAAACTCCTTGAATGCTGTATCGCATTCTTTTGACCACTTCCAATGGGCCTGTTTTTTCAAAAGTTCATTCAGTGGATGAAATACTGTAGCCAAATTTGGTACGAACTTCCCATAATAGTTCAAAAGACCTAAGAATGAACGAAGTTCAGTGACATTCCTTGGAGTGGGTGCATTTCTAATTGCATCCAATTTTCCCATGGTTGGATGTAAACCGTCTTTGTCTACTCTGTACCCTAAGTACTCCACTGAGTTTTTAAACACTTACGAGCAGACGCTCGTATTCTGTGCTTCTCTAGCCGTTTGAGGACTTCATTCAAAATGTTATTATGAATTTGCCTATTTGGTGCTGAAATTAGTATGTCATCCAAATAACATTCTACCCCTTCATACCTTGCAAAATCTGCTTCATCACCCCTTGGAATATGGCAGGGGCAGAAGACACTCCAAACGGTTGCCTATTAAATTGATATAGGCCTAGATGAGTATTTATAGTCAAACATGACTTGGACTCCTCATCTAGTTCAAGCTGTAAGTAGGCATTCATAAGATCCAGTTTTGAGAAGATCTGACCACCTGTCAGTGTTGTGAACAAATCTTCTATATTTGGCAATGTATTGGGGACATTACCCTCTGGAACCTGGTTTAGGGTTACTTTATAATCACCACACAATCTTACCTTACCATCGGACTTAGGTACAACAAAATGGGTGTAGCCCAATTACATCGATCTATCTTACAAATAATGTTCTCAGTCTTTAGTCTTTTGAGTTCTTACTCAACTTCCTCCTTGAGTGCATATGGTACGGAACGTGGCTTGTAGTAAACCGATCTAGCGTCCTTCTGTACCCTGACACTAGCCTTGAACTGCCCCGTTTCGCAGAACACTTTCGGATACTGCTTGATAACCTCATCCGTTGATGAAAATCTCGCTTCCACACAGAAAATCTTACTCCAATCCAGCTTCAATGAGCTCAACCAATTTCTTCCTAGTAAGGCAGACTTGTCGCCTTTCACTACTATTGGAGGCAAGTTCTGAAATTGATCTTTATATTTCACCGGTACGGTGATACGACCTACCACAGGAATTTTCTCTCCCGAGTAGCCTCGCAGCTCTATCTTGGATTTCTCCAGTTGGAAATCACGCAATTTGTCGAGGTACAGCGACTCCGGCACTACACTCACGGATGCACCCGTGTCAATTTCCATTGGTATCTTGAATCCTGCAACATTTATGTGGATTTTGATGCTTTCCTAATTGCTGTCCGTTAACCTTGTGCTCCTGATGACGTGTAACTCCAAGATCTCCTCGTCCTGTTGTTGTTCTTCCATGCTATGTAGTCTCTTGGGATTTCTACTCATAGCTTTGAACGCTGACTCATAGCTTTAAAAACTGGTTTACCCTTCAGTCCGCATGCCTTTGCCAGATGCCCAGTCTTTCTGCAGAATAAACACTCTGCCTTCACGTATGGACAACTTTGAGCAATGTGTTGTCCCAGGCACCTATAGCATGACTTTGACGCTCTGGTAGAATTTGCAGTTTCCGAGACTTTCGGCCATGCCCGTCGTTTACCTCGGTTGACTGACAACTGTAATCATTATTTAATTCTCGGAAATATTGTTCGGCCATGCTCATCGACCTCGCTGTCTGACAAGCAATCTCAAAAGTCAACTCATCTGTCATCAACAACTTCCTTCTGGTCGCATCATTTTTCACCCCACAATCAAAATGATCCTGTAATGCTCAGTTTTGAAAGTTTCTAAAATTGCAGTGCATCGATAGCTTTTTTAATGCTATGATGTAATCACCGATACTTTCATCAGCCTTTTGATTCCGAATCCTGAAACGATAGCTTTCAGCAATTTCTAATGGTTTGGGTTTATAAGGGTTTCGTATAATGCCGGACCTGCCTCTGTTAAGAAGATCACTCTCTTACGTTCCAACACAGCCTGGTTCTGGACAGCATTGTCTGGAACTTCGATTATGTTATTTGCAGTGAAATACATTTCTAGCCGATCCACATACACTTTAAAACATCCCGGTCGTGTCTATATTCACTCAAATGTCCCAATAAACCTGTCATTTTAATTTCCAACTGTTCACACCATGTGCTGTATTTTACCTCAGATTTTATAGCTTTTTTCCAAAGACAGAAACTTCCAAAGTCTCTCTGTCGGCTGGCTGAATCCTTCACCAACAAAATTTTAGCTTTAATTTGAGCCAGCGGCAGTTGGCGAGAGGTGGGAGTAGCGTCGGAGCGGCCTATAAAGGCCCAGTGGGAGCTCGAGGGTCAGCGGCAGTTGGCGAGAGGTGGGAGCAGCATCGGAGCGGCCTATAAAGGCCCAGTGGGAGCTCGAGAGTCAGCGGCAGTTGGCGAGAGGTGGGAGCAATGTCGGAGTGGCCTATAAAGGCCCAGCGGGAGCTCAAGAGCCAGCGGCAGTTGGCGAGAGGTGGGAGCAGCGTCGGAGCGGCCTATAAAGGCCCAGTGGGAGCTCGAGAGTCAGCGGCAGTTGGCGAGAGGTGGGAGCAGCGTCGGAGCGGCCTATAAAGGCCCAGTGGGAGCTCGAGGGTCAGCGGCAGTTGGCGAGAGGTGGGAGCAATGTCGGAGTGGCCTATAAAAGCCCAGCGGGAGCTCAAGAGCCAGCGGCAGTTGGCGAGAGGTGGGAGCAGCGTCGGAGCGGCCTATAAAGGCCCAGTGGGAGCTCGAGAGCCAGCGGCACTTGGCGAGAGGTGGGAGCAGCGTCGGAGCGACCTATAAAGGCCCAGCGGGAGCTCGATAGCCAGCGGCACTTGGCGAGAGGTGGGAGCAGCGTCGGAGCGGCCTATAAAGGCCCAGTGGGAGCTCGAGAGCCAGCGGCAGTTGGCGAGAGATGGGAGCAGCGTCGGAGCGGCCTATAAAGGCCCAGCGGGAGCTCGAGAAGTCAGCGGCAGTTGGCGAGAGGTGGGAGCAGCGTCGGAGCGGCCTATGAAGGCGTACTTGTGCAGCTACAGCGGGAGTGAAAGCAAAAAAGAAGTAGAAAGTAATCAAAAGGTGACGTCACAGCCAATGGGGTAAGTGATTGGCTGGTGATTGGTGAGTAGCTTTTCCTCTTTTTATTTTTATATCAGTAAGTAAACTGTAACATTGTTATAACCAATTTAAGGGTATCTAAGGGCTAAGGCATGGCAGGAGAGATCGGTCACGTGATATGCTCCTCCTGTGCCATGTGGGAACTCAGGGACGCTTCCGGTGTTCCTTACGTCTACGTGTGTAAGAAGTGTATCCGCCTCCATCTCCTGATGGACCGCGTTGCGGAATTGGAGCTGAGGGTGGATTCACTCTGGAGCATCCACAATGCTGCGAATGACATAAGTGGCACGTGTAGTGAGTTGGTCTTACCGCATGAGAAGGATCCACAGCCAGCTAGGGAATGGAAGACCAGCAGGAAGAGTAGTACAAAGAAGGTAGTGCAGGGGTCCCCTGTGGTCATCCCCCTGCAAAACAGATACACTGTTTTGAGTGCTGTTGAGGGAGATGACTCATTAGGGGAGAGCAACAGCAGCCAAGTTCATGGCACCGTGGCTGGCTCTGTTGTACAGGAGGGCATAAAAAAGAGTGGGAGAGCGATAGTGAGAGGGAATTCAATCATAAGGGGAATAGATAGGTGTTTCTGCGGCCGCAATCGAGAGTCCAGGATGGTATGTTGCCTCCCTGGTGCAAGGGTCAAGGATGTCTCCAAGCGAGTGCAGGACATTCTGAAAAGGGAGGGAGAACAGCCAGTTGTCATGGTGCACATTGGTACCAACGACATAGGTAAAAAAAGGGATAAGGTCCAACGAGATGAATTTAAGGAGCTAAGAGTTAAATTAAAAAGTAGGACCTCAAAAGTAATAATCTCGGGATTGCTACCAGTGCCACGTGCTAGTCAGAGTAGGAATCGCAGGATAGCACAGATGAATACGTGGCTTGAGCAGTGGTGCAACAGGGAGGGATTCAAATTCGTGGGGCATTGGAACAGGTTCTGGGGGAGGTGGGACCAGTACAAACCGGACGGTCTGCACTTGGGCAGGAACGGAACCAATGTCCTAGGGGGAGTGTTTGCTAGTGCTGTTGGTGAGGAGTTAAACTAATATGGCAGGGGGATGGGAACCAATACAGGGAGACAGAGGGAAACAAAAAGGAGACAAAAACAAAAGACAGAAAAGGGATGAGTAAAAGTGGAGGGCAAAGAAACCAAAAGCAAGAAACAAAAAGGGCCACTGAATATAAAAGGGCTGCAGGAGGGGTAAAAACTAAAAATCATGGTTTAAAAACTCGGATGAAAACACTCTACCTAAATGCACGCAGCATTAGAAATAAAGTAAATGAGTTGACGGCACAAATCATTACAAATGGGTATGATTTGGTGGCCATTTCAGAGACATGGTTGCAAGGTGGCCAGGACTGGGAATTAAACGTACAGGGGTATCTGATGATTCGGAAAGATAGGCAGGAAGGGAAGGGAGGTGGGGTAGCTCTGTTAATAAGGGATGATATCAGGGCAGTTGTGAGGGATGATATTGGCTCCAATGAACAAAATGTTGAATCATTGTGGGTGGAGATTAGAGATAGTAAGGGGAAAAAATCACTGGTGGGCGTAGTTTATAGGCCCCCAAATAATAACTTCATGGTGGGGCGGGCAATAATCAAGGGAATAATGGAGGCATGTGAAAAAGGAACGGCAGTAGTGATGGGGGATTTTAACCTACATATCGATTGGTCAAATCAAATCTCAGGGGGTAGCCTGGAGGAGGAATTCATAGAATGCATACGGGATTGTTTCTTAGAACAGTATGTAACAGAGCCTACAAGGGAGCAAGCCATTTTGGATCTGGTCCTGTGTAACGAGACAGGAAAAATAAACGATCTCCTCGTAAAAGATCCTCTCGGAATGAGTGATCACAATATGGTTGAATTTGTAATACAGATTGAGGATGAGGAAGTTGTGTCAGAAACGAGCGTACTATGCTTAAACAAAGGGGACTACAGTGGGATGAGGGCAGAGTTGGCTAAAGTAGACTGGAAACAAAGACTAAACGGTGGCACAATTGAGGAACAGTGGAGGACTTTTAAGGAGCTCTTTCATAATGCGCAACAAAAATATATTCCAGTGAAAAAGAAGGGCGGCAAGAGAAGAGATAACCAGCCGTGGATACCAAGGAAATAAAGGAAAGTATCAAATCAAAGACCAATGCATATAAGGTGGCCAAGGTTAGTGGGAAACTAGAGGATTGGGAAGATTTTAAGCAACAGCAAAGAACGACTAAAAAAGCAAAAAAGAAAGGGAAGGTAGATTACGAAGGTAAACTTGCGCAAAACATAAAAACAGATAGGAAAAGCTTTTACAGATATATAAAACGGAAAAGAGTGACTAAAGTAAATGTTGGTCCTTTAGAAGATGAAAAGGGGGATTTAATAATGGGAAATGTGGAAATGGCTGAGACCTTAAACAATTATTTTGCTTCTGTCTTCACAGTGGAAGACACAAAACCCATGCCAAAAATTGCTGGTCATAGGAATGTGGGAAGGGAGGACCTTGAGATGGTCACTATCACTAGGGAGGTAGTGCTGGACAGACTAATGGGATTGAAGGTAGACAAGTCCCCTGGTCCTGATGAAATGCATCCCAGGGTATTAAAAGAGATGGCGGAAGTTATAGCAGATGCATTTGTTATAATCTACCAAAATTCTCTGGACTCTGGGGAGGTACCAGCGGATTGGAGATCAGCTAATGTAACGCCTCTATTTAAAAAAGGGGGCAGGCAAAAGGCAGATAACTATAGGCTGGTTAGTTTAACATCTGTAGTGGGGAAAATGCTTGAAACTATCATTAAGGAAGAAATAGCGGGACATCTGGATAGGAATAGTGTAATCAAGCAGACGCAGCATGGATTCATGAAAGGGAAATCATATTTAACTAACTTACTGGAATTCTTTGAGGATATAACGAGCATGGTGGATAGAGGTGTACCGATGGATGTGGTGTATTTAGATTTCCAAAAGGCATTCGATAAGGTGCCACACAAAAGGTTACTGCAGAAGATAAAGATACGCGGAGTCAGAGGAAATGTATTAGCATGGAGAGAGAATTGGCTGGCGAACAGAAAGCAGAGAGTCGGGATAAATGGGTCCTTTTCCGGTTGGAAATCCGTGGTTAGTGGTGTGCCACAGGGATCAGTGCTGGGACCACAACTGTTTACAATATACATAGATGACCTAGAGGAGGGGACAGAGTGTAGTGCAACAAAATTTGCAGATGGCACTAAGATTTGTGGGAAAGCGGGTTGTGTAGAGGACTCAGAGAGGCTACAAGGAGATTTGGATAGGTTAAGCGAATGGGCTAAGGTTTGGCAGATGGAATACAATGTCGGAAAGTGTGAGGTCATTCACCTTGGGAAAAATAACAGTAAAAGGGAATATTATTTGAATGGGGAGAAATTACAACATGCTGTGGTGCAGAGGGACCTGGGGGTCCTTGTGCATGAAACTCTTAAATCCCAAAAGGTTAGTTTGCAGGTGCAGCAGGTAATCAGGAAGGCAAATGGAATGTTGGCCTTCATTGCGAAAGGGATGGAGTACAAAAGCAGGGAGGTGTTGCTGCAACTGTATAAGGTATTGGTAAGGCCGCACCTGGAGTACTGCGTGCAGTTTTGGTCACCTTACTTAAGGAAGGATATACTAGCTTTGGAAGGGGTACAGAGACGATTCACTAGGCTGATTCGAGAAATGAGGGGGTTACCTTATGATGATAGATTGAGTAGACTGGGTCTTTACTCCTTGGAGTTCAGAAGGATGAGGGGTGATCTTATAGAAACATTTAAAATCATTAAAGGGATCGACAAGATAGAGGCAGAGAGGTTGTTTCCATTGGTGGGGGAGACTAGAACTAGGGGGCACAGCCTCAAAATATGGAGGAGCCAATTTAAAACCGAGTTGAGAAAGAGGGTTGTGAATCTGTGGAATTCTCTGTCCAAGGAAGCAGTTGAGGCTAACTCATTGAATGTTTTCAAGTCAAAGATAGATAGATTTTTAAGCAATAAGGGAATTAAGTGTTACGGGGAGAGGGCGGGTAAGTGGAGCTGAGCCCACGACCAGATCAGCGATGATCTTATTGAATGGTGGAGCAGGCTCGAGGGGCTAGATGGCCTCCTCCTGTTCCTAATTCTTATGTTCTTATGTTCTTAACTCATCCGAAAAATCCCATTTCTGTCGCCAACTGTGATATATTCACAGAGCACAAGCACACGCAGCTCCTAACATGGAGGCAGCTCTCTCGGAAGTCTCTGGAAATCTGCCTGATTCTGTTTAATGATTAACTATGCACTTGCAGTACACAATACGTCCACATCCACAGTGTGGAGCTACAAACATTACAAGCTTGCAGACATTGCACACCTCTCTCTCCCCACCCCCATCTCTTCATTCCCCATCTCTCTCTCTCTCTCCTCCCATCTCTCTCTCCCCCCATCTCTCTCTCCCCCTGCACCTCACGCTCTCCACTGCGCATCTCTCTCTCCACCCCCGCATCGCTCTCTTCCCATCACTCTGTTCCCCACTCAGTCTCTCTCCCTCCCACCTCCCAGTCTACCTCTTCCTCTCACCACCCAGACTCTCTCTGCACCCCCACCCCCCATTCTCTCTCTCCCCCAAATCTCTCTCTCCCTCTCTCCCACCCCCAATCTCTCTCTCTCACTCTCTCTCTCTCTCCCCCACCCCTAGTCTCTCACTCTCTCTCTCCCCCGCCCCTAGTCTCTCTCTCTCTCACTCTCTCTCTCTCTCTCTCTCCCCCACCCCCAATCTCTCTCTCTCTCCAGCCCCACCCCCCCAGTCTCTCTCTCTCCCCCACCCTCCCTCATCTCTCCCTCTCTTTCCCCCCCAGTCTCTCTCTCACTCTCTCCCCATCCCAGTCTCTCTCTCCCCCATCTCTCTCTCTCCCCTCCTCATCTCTCTCTCCCCTCCCCAGCTCTCACTCCACCCCCAGTCTCTCTCTCCCCCCCTCCCCTACAGTCTCTCTCTCTCCTGCCCCCCTGTCTCTCTCTCTTCCCCAACCTCCCTAGTCTCTCTCTCTCTCTACCCCCCCACCCAGTCTCTCTCTCTCCCTGCTCCCCATTCTCTACCCCCCTCAGTCTCTCTCTCCCCCCTCAGTCTCTCTCTCTCTCCCTCCTCCATCTCTCTCTCTCTCCACCCTCATCTCTGTACCCACCCCATCTCTTTCTCTCTCTCCCAACCCCGCAGTCTCTCTCTTCCCCACACACCCGCAGTCTCTCTCTCTCTCTTTCTCTCTCCCAATCCTCCAGTCTCTCTCTCTCTCCCCCATCCCATCTCTCTCTCTTCCCCACCTCCCCTAGTCTCTTTCTCTCCCCCGCACCCCCTTCAGTCTCTCTCTCTCTGCCCCCGAGTTCTCTCTCTCCACCACCCCCACCCAAGTCTCTCTCTCTCACCAGCCCCTCCCAGTTTCTCTCTCACCCACCCACCCTAGATTCTCTCTCTCGCTCTCCCCCCATCTCTCTCTCCCCTGCCCCCAGTCTCTCTCTCTCCATCGCACCCCCAGTCTCTCTATCTCTCTCTCTTCACCCCCCCAGTCTCTCTCTCACCCTCTCCCCCCACCCCCAGTTTCCCTCTTCCCCCCCTAGTGTCTCTCTCTAACCCCTGCAGTATCTCTCTCCCTCCACCCCCAGTCTCTCTATCTCTCCAGTCCCCTCCAGTCTCTCTCTCTCTCCCCCTCCATCTCTCTCCCCCCAATTCTCTCTCTCTCTCTCCCCCATCTCTCTCTCTCTCACCCCACCCCAATCTTTCTCTGTGTCCACTAACATCTCTTTCTCTGTCCACCCCCATCTCTCTCTCTCCCTTCAACCTCTCTCTCTCCACCCCACATCTCTCTCTCCCCACCCGCATCTCTCCCTTCCCCCATCTCTCTCTTCCCCCCAGTCTCTCTCCCCCCACCCCTCCAGTCTCTCTTCCTCCCATACCCCAGTCTCTCTGTCTACCCCCACCGCCCAGTTTCTCTCTCTCTCCCCCACCCCCAGTCTCTGACTCTCACTCTCTCCACCCCCCGCAGTTTATCTCTCTCTCTCCAGCCCTCCCCAGACTCTCTCTCCCCCCCCATTCTCGCTCTCTCTCTCCCCCGCCCCCAGTCTCTCTCTCTCTCCCCTCCCAGTCTCTCTCTCTCCACCCCTCCACCCCCCAGTCGCTCTATCTTTCCACTCCCCCGAGTCTTTCTCACTCTCTTCCCCCCCAGTCTGTCTCTCTCTCCCTCCGCCATCTCTCTCTCTCTCCTCCATCTTTCTCTCCCCCCTGTTGTGTATGGAGAAAGAGTCAGAGTGAACACTGTGAGCTCAAAGTAAAGTGTGACAGTCTTTTATTGCAGGTCTCCAGAGTGCCTCTCCAACCTGTGAAGCCTCCTTAAATACCTGTGCTCCTAAGGGATTATGGGATCCCTTGGGACTCCAGGGGATGAGCCCTCTGGTGGCTGTACAGAGTAAATACATGTATACATATATAACAACACTCCCCCCCCCCCCCCGCCAAAGTCAATAGTGTAACTATTTACAATGTGAGTCGATCTGAGGCCCTTCTTGCCTGGTTGATTGTCTTGGTGTGAAAGCTGGTGTTGTTGAATAATTTATTGGACCCTCGCTGGGCTGCTGTGCAGCTGGACTTGCTGGGCTGCCTGGTGTGTTGGGCCCTGCTGGGCTGCTGTGGATGATGGGTTCTGCTTTGTGGTCAACTGTGGTGCCGGTTGCCACTGGTGTGTATGTTGGGGGATCAAAAAAGGTAGGGTTCAAGGTGGGTTGCTCAGGATAGTCCGTGAATCTGAGTTTGATTTGGTCCAAGTGTTTCCGGTGAATGAGTCCGTTTGAAAGTTTGACCCGAAACACCCTGCTTCCCTCTTTGGCCACGACAGTGCCGGGAAGCCACTTGGGACCTTGTCCATAATTCAATACAAATACAGGATCATTGATTTCAATCTCGCGTGACACATTTGCGCTATCATGATATGCACTTTGTTGAAGCCGCCTGCTCTCTACCTGTTCATGTAGATCAGGGTGAACTAACGAGAGCCTTGTCTTGGGTGCTCTTTTCATGAGCAGTTCAGCAGGTGGGATCCCAGTGAGTGAGTGGGGATTCGTGCGGTAGCTAAGCCGGACTTGGGATAGGTGAGTCTGCAGTGAGCCTTCAGTTACCCTCTTCAAGCCGTGCTTGATGGTTTGCACTGCTCTCTCTGCCTGACCATTGAACGCTGGTTTAAACGGGGCGGATGTGACATGTTTGATCCAGTTACGGGTCTTGAATTCTTTGAACTCAGCACTGGTAAAACATGGCCCGTTGTCGCTCACCAGGACATCGGGTAGGCCGTGTGCGGCAATCATGGCCCACAGGCTTTCAGTAGTGGCAGTGGATGTGCTAACCGACATTATGTCACATTCAATCCACTTGGAGTACGCATTTACAACCAGAAGGAACATTTTACCTAAGAACGGGCCTGCATAGTCGACGTGTACCCGAGACCAAGGTTTGGAGGGCCAAGACCATAAACTTAGCGACGCCTCCCTGGGTACATTGCTTAACTGCGAGCATGTATTACATCTGTGAACGCAGGACTCTAAATCCGCATCGATTCCGGGCCACTACACGTGGGATCTGGCTGTCACTTTCATCATTACGATGCCTGGGTGGGTACTGTGGAGGTCATTGATGAAGGTGTCTCTGCCCGTCTTGGGGACCACTACTCGATTGCCCCACAGAAGGCAGTCTGCCTGTATAGACATTTCATCTTTATGCTGCTGGAACAGCTTTATCTCTTCCTGCATTTCAACTGGGACACTGAACCAGCTCCCGTGATGCACACAGTTTTTGACTACAGATAATAAGGGGACCTGGCTTGTCCAGGTTTTGATCTGCTGGGCAGTGACGGGTGATTGCTCACTCTCAAATGCTTTCATAACCATGGCTAGATCTGCGGGCTGCGCCATTTCCACCTCCGTGGTGGCAATGGCAGCCTACTAAGAGCATCGGCGCAGTTATCTGTGCCTGGCCTGTGGCAGATGGCGTAGCTGTATGCGGACAACATGAGCACCCATCTCTGGATGCGGGCCGATGCGTTGGTATTTATCCCTTTACTTTCGGAGAACAGGGATATAAGTGGCTTATGGTCAGTTTCCAATTCGAATTTTAGCCCAAACAGGCATTGATCCATTTTCTTCACTCCATAGACACACAGTTACGCTTCTTTTTCAATCATGCTGTAAGCTCTCTCAGCCTTGTAAGGTGTGGTCCCAGGGGTCAGGTTCACCTCTGACCTACTTGAGCAGTTCGAATCGCTCCCACTCCCTTGGGTTCTTGACTCTGGATTTATTTGGGGCTGTGATAAAGTGCAAAGAACAACTGGTTTGGCACAGAAGAACTTTGATTTTATTAAAGACAAGAAAATACAATGTCAAATTTATAATCACTCTAATAAAAAACAATACATTACACATTCAAATGGGGGTTACAATAAAAATTACACCTCCCACCTCCCAATACCTAATTGTAGCTAGGTTAGACTCCAGGGCAGGCAGGGACTATGCTTACCAATCCTTTCTGGTCAATTAGCGGTAGTTCGTGATTTTGGGGTTCGTTGAAATCTGTAGGTTCTGCTTGCCCTATCCCAAATGTTGGAGAAGACTTCTTACTGCGCAATCTTTAGTTGGGTTGAGTCCGCTGATGCGGTAAAGCGCGTTTTGGATCTATGGGGTAAGTACCTGGTTTTCTTCGTTAGAAATAGGTTCAAAGTCTCTTGAGGTAATGTTTTCTCCTGTTGGTAGTCAGGCCTTAGATTGTAGAGGGGAAACTTTCGATTCTTCGGTTTCTTCCTGTTGGAGTTTTGTTTCGAGTTTGGTCGATCGCGGTGGTTTTTCGTTGGGACCACGTTGGCTGTGGTCGGTTGCTGCCGTGATGATGAAGTTCTTCCTTCCTTCAGGACTTCAGGACTTCGAGGCTGGAGAAGTTAGTTTACAACTGTCACGTTGGTTTCTCTCCTAGTCTTGATGGCATAGTTGTAGTATAGCACGAGCATTATGGCATACCCTCAGTTGAAACAGGGGGTCAGTTATACGGTTTGAGCAGTTGTAATCTTCGCGCCAAATCAGTTCAGAATTCTTTGTTTAAATTTGGTGGGCTTGACTTCTCTTTGTAATATTTTGGCGGGCTCGTTAAAAGTTAATATGTCTTGGGTGGGTTGCACTTCTAAATCTATGTCCTGATGGAAATATTAGCTTGCTAATCGCAATGTTCTTTTGTGCTTGGGTTTTTGCATACAGGCTGCAGTGGGCCCTTTGTTCTTATTCATGTCGAAGATGGTTTTTCTCAGTTTGGTTTGCTGGTTAGCCATCTATGAGTTATTGTTGTAATGTAAATGTCTCTTGTGGAGAAGGGTTTTCGAATGTCCATTCCTCCAGACAAGTTAACTTAGTCTCAACACCTAGACAGTTCCAATAATCAAGTGGGCTTCCTTAGTTCGTTAGGCCCGTCCACAGGCTCGAATTTGTCTTTTAAAGTCCAAAATTCGATTAAAGTTCGTAGTTTCTTCCACAAGCACTTTAGGATTTCAAACTTTCCAGTAGATAGTCCCAAATTAAATTTCCTTTTGAATGAGCCCAAACACTGGGGGGGTTCTTGGTGAATTTTGCACCCATCAGTCCTCCCTGTTGACACTCCACACTCTTGAGTGTCAAACAAGGTAAGCAAAATTCCTGATCCCAAGAGTCAACCTTCCCTGCATTTATACTAGCTAGACATTAACGTGCATCCCCCGTTGAAATGCAATGCAATTTACAGGCGAATACAATCACTATAATTCGGTTACAGCATAGAGGGGGAATGATGCCCCTCCTTTACTTGGTTTTCACAGTAAAATAACGGTATTCAATCAAATACAACTTTAAGCTCAGTAAAATAAAAGCACATAGTCAAGACACATTCTCAAGTAACATAAAGTTCCATAGTCAAACACATTTTAAGTTTAGTAAAATAAAGGTACATAGTTAAACACATTTTAAGTGACACTCTTACAACACTCGAGATTTTGCGGTTTACGGCAGGTAAAATCAAACACAAATTAAACATGGTAGTATGGTGTCACCCCTCCCTGCACGATTCCCAAGTTCGGCCAAGGAGCGTATAGCACCCTTTGGTGCCTGACCTGACGGCCTCTGCATTTCACTCATCAAGTGAGACACCATAAGTAAAGAATAATCGCGAGTTGACAAATAACTAAAGTGTGGATAGCGATTCGGATCCAGACTGGGACTTCTATATTTCTGAAAAGGTCCCACCAAAGCGGAATTGTGATTTCGAGAATCTTTTTCCCTATTTCAATTGTTTTCTGTTCTAGAGTATTGAAGTGTTTTTGTGAGATAATTACAGCTTTTAGCAGAGCGGTAAGATGTTCGGGTAGAGGGGGAATTGCATAGCCAAAATGTACAACATAACCCTGCAGATTTGTAATGTTTTCCTTCACAGTGAGGTGGACAGTGGAGGGTTCAGGAATGGGGACAATCCGTTCCTGGGCCACTTGAACTGATGCTTCAGGTCTGAAGCAAAAACTGCTGTCACTTACCGGACACGAGAAGTGCCCATGCTGGTAGTGGGGTGCACTGGTGGTGACACAATATGTCCTACCCCTTATGTATGCCACTTGTGGAGGGACATGATCTTGTGCCATTACTTCCATGGTGCAGTTAATAGGCTGTGCGCCAGCAGCTTTAAACCCACACTGTGACTTAGAATGGGCACTCAAGTACTGGGGACACAGTATTACGTGTGCACCTCGGCTCCGGCACCCGGAGAGGTCAGTACCCGTTACAGCGTGCTCCCACTTTATGACATAGGGTGGGACCACTGCGAAACGAATGTGTGCACCTCCCTGAATAACTCCAATGTTCTCCACCCGGTATACTGGTGCGGGTCAGGCTGTCCCACCCATGACCGGCATCCTTAATACTATCCCCATAATAGTGTGGTTAGATTTCCCACAGTCTACTGGGACAGGGTAGGCTTCAGAGGCTAGGCGGAGCTGGCACGGGCTTAGTGAATTACTGTACGGGTGGAGGGCTGCGAGGTGCTTGTTCCTGATCCAAGAGGGGACTACACCTTATTTTAAATCCTCCAGATTGTTGCGCTCTCGCCCAACAACCATACCCCATACAATACGCACACCTTGTTCTGTGCAGCCTGGTCAGAATCGTTTCTATCCTCCCGTATGAGTGCATTCACTGTCTGTGCATGTATTTCCAGCTCAGCCACTATTTCTTTTAAATGGACAGTCATAGCCTGGTCCTCGTGTAGTTCTGAACCTACTACTGTGTTCTCTTGTTTCAGGATTTTCCTCAATTGGTTCTTTAAACCGTTTATCTGTGTTTGTAGTTCTATGTCATCTAGGCTATTTATTGCAGAGCATCCTGTATTGTAGGCGGTAAAAACATCATTTATGATTCCCCTTCTAAATCTCCCCGAACCCATGGTGTTCCTAGCCTTTACGGTGTATAGGTCTGCTTTGTCTACATTTTCAAAGTCTAACTCATAAAATTTCTTGAACATGTCTCTGAGTAGGGCCTGGTATAGCAGCTGTTTCCTTTGGGCACCATGCAGGTAGGTGTACTTCGGTAAGGTTTAATATTACTGAAGCTACTGCATAATGTACCCCCTGGTATAACATCTTTTCGGTCGGTACCAATACTAATCCATTCCCAGGTCCCTTGGTGGTGGTCGGACACGTTTCTATTACTGTGCGTATTGGTGGGGTTGTGGGCAGGATGTGTGCTCTTAGTTCAGCGATATTAATTGGGAGTGGGGAGTGTGAGACTGCGCACCCGTGTAGGCTAGAATCCCACCCCATCCCTTCCCCTTCATCTTGTCATTGTCTGGCGAAAGCGATCGATATGCCTGCGGGACAAATATTCTCTGAACCCCACATGCAAACGTAAATTCCTTGTTCAAATTCCCACCATTTGTCCCAACACACTTTTACTCCTCCCCGTGTCCCCGTGATGGTGCGGTACATATCATTACCGCGTCTTTCCCAGTCCGATTCCTGATCCCATGCCTCCTTGCTGAGTTTTCTGAGCCACCACCATCTTCCCAGGGGAATGTTTCCTTTGCAAGTCAAACATACACGTTTTCCCTCTGTAACACTGACTCGGGCAGCGATGATCCGTATCTGGGAGCATGGAACTGAGGCCTCCCCGTAGGTAAAACCTTCCTGGCTGGAGTAGCGGGTAGAGTTAGATCCCAGCCACCCTGACCATCTTCTCTCGTGGGAGTAAACGGCGAGTTCTTCCACGGCTGGGCTGCCACCCCCGGCGGTTACGATCGGTGTTCTTCCTCCTGAACATCCGTAAATGAGGGATTCTTCCACGTCTCCTCGGTCGCTGCTGCTCATCCTCATCAGGGCGAGCAGGAACAGGATCCTTCTCGTACTGTTCTCTTTCCTGTAGGGGCACATAAAACAGATTGTCTAGCCCTGAGAAAGCTCTCTGACTTGACAAAGGTGACCAAGTTCCAATTTGGGCTCATAGTCTTTAATTGACTGGCTGTCTTATTCAGTTCCCTGTGGACTGATGTCTGCTTCTAACTTTTATCTCACAGCCGTTTTGCTCTTATCTTACCGGTGTTTCCTTAATAGCTATATTGGTAGATTCTTCTTACTCCCGGGTATTACCCAGCCTGTGCCTCTTTTAATAGCTGCACAGGTAGATTCTTTTCCTTACCCCAGTCACTAATACATATATCACTTATCATTACACACAATCTTACACTACTCTAAATTACTCACTAAACATTCTTAAATTCACATTGTACTATATATGTACATCTGCCACCCGTCTCCGGATGGCCAGGTTAATTCCTGCCTTCTTTCTTTCTTCTTCTTCTACTGGTTATCCAGCGAGGTCGGTAATAGGTCGGCTTGCACCACCGGACCCAGAGTGTCCTGACCGGAGGTGGGTTTGAGTCCCACACTATCGGGGGAACATCCCCTCCGGTGGGGGTGGCTGCCTGGTTTGTTTCTTCCCCTGGGGGTTCTGCCTGGTCGAGGGCTACGGTCTGGGGACTCCCACTTGGTGGCTGGTCCACCGCTATCTCTTCTGAGGGTCCCTCGTTTCCCGAGGCTACCGGCTGGGTGTCCCTGCTCGCGGGCTGGTCTCTGACCTTAGGTACCCTTTTGCGGAAGGTCCCTTTCCCGGGGCTGAACCATTCAAATTGGAGCGCTGGTGACCACGGTGTCTTTGGCTGTGGTGTGCGGAGAATCCTTCTTAAGGCTTCGGCTGCTGGGGGCGCGTCCGAGTCCCAAATGATTGGGGGGGACAGCTCCTCCAGTAACACAGTCCACTGCTCCTGTAGGTGCAGCCTGTGGGTCTACCACGTCCCCTGTGGGAATTCCACAGTCGGGGGCTGTTGGCTTGGGGCCTCTGTCCTTAGCACGGTTTACAGGTTTTGGCTGTCCCTTGTGTTTAGCTGCTGCCCCGGGTTGAAAAGTTTGCACTGATTTATGTGGAACCATTTTGTACGGTGGGGCAATTTTATGGCATAGACCATGGGGCTTGCCTTGTCGACAATGTGGTACGGTCCCATGTACAGTGCCTCAAAGACCCCAACTCAAGCGTAGTTTCTCACCATAACCTGGTCCCCTATCTTCCACTCGTGGTGCTTGCGGGGTTCTAGCAGCAGTCGGTTGCTCCGATGCTGTTTTCCCATGTTGTTAGCAGCCTGCCAGTGAATCTGTTTAAGGTGTTCAAACAGATTCCTGACAAAGCTGTCCCGGCTCACTTCCCTAAGCTTACCTTCCGTGAGTACCGGGGCTAACACATGGGTGGGGGTTCGCATGGCTCTGCTGGTCATTAGCTTGTATGGGGAATACCCCGTGCTCTTTGACTGGCTAGCCCGGATCCCCATGTGGACCAGTGGTAGGACCTCTACCCACCCTTTGGGTGAGTTCCCTGTCTCTTTGCGCAGCCTTTCTTTGATGGTGCGATTTAAATGCTCCACAGGCCCGGATAACTGCGCGTTGTGGACGACATGCCATTTTCCTTTGATGCCGAGTACCTTAAGGATCCCATGCATCACCTGCCCGGTGAAGTGACTCCCTTGGTCCGACTCCACGTATTATGGTGGTCCCCATCAGGTGAACACTTCTCTGACCAGGATCCTGGCTGTTCCCAGGGCAGTGGTTGTTCGGCATGGGAAGGCTTCCACCCATTTGGTGAATACATCCACCAATACTAGGCAGTACTTGTAACCTCCCTGGGCAGTGGGTAGGCGCCTGATGTAGTCGATTTGGATCGACTGCCAGGGTCCCTCTACTGTCCAGATTTGTCCCATAAACACCTTTCTTTTCTGGGGGTCGGGTTTGTTGGCCGCGTACACCAGACAGCTAGCACAGAACTCGCGGACATCTTCCCTGAGTCCTGGCCACCACCCTGTCTGTTCCACTCGTTGCCAAGTGGTCTCAGGTCCAGGGTGTCCTGCTCCTGGACCCTCATGGGCCAGCTGGAGGAATTCTCTCCGGTGTTGTTGCAGTACTACCCATTGCTCCCCCCTGAACAGCATGCCTCCTTTAATGGCAATTGCTGCGGTGCCGTACGGGCCGTCTATCCTTTCCCCTTTCAGGACAGTTTTGAGGACGGGGTCTTGGGTCTGAACCATTTTTAGGTCCGGGGGCAAAGCTATCCCTGCCTTCCCTGCCGTCCCCATCCTGCCCCTGACTGCTGCGATGGGTCCTGGGTTGTACGGATCCCAGAGTTGCCTGTGCAGGCCCCCTGCTTGGCCAACATGTCAGACTGCTGGTTTCCCTCGCTACGGGGTTCAGTGGTGGAATGTGCCTTCACTTTATATATATAGATATTCCCTTCCTCCCCTACGGCTTTCATGATTTTTTCCAGTAGGGCTTTATTGCCAGGGGTCTCCCGTCTGCGGATGTGTATGAGTGGCGGTACCAGATAGTTAGGTACTCCATACACGAATTGCATGTGAACATACTGTCCGAACAAAGCGTGTATGGGGTAGGGAATTCTTCGGGGTGTGTGACTACGTACACCACTGCAGACAGTTCAGCGTGCTGGGCGCTCATAGTGCTGGGGAGTTTAATCGTCAGGGAAATGCCTGCCTCGGGGTTATAAACTCCGCAGCCTGTGAGTCGTTCACCTTCAGATACCGTGCTTGAACCGTCCACATAGATCTCTCAGCCTGTGGGGTGTAACCCAGCCAGAAAGCCTATGTCAATTACCCATACCCATTCTACAGAACACCGGTGGGCTGTCCCTGGATAAATCATGTTGGCTGCAAGCCTCGGCTCACAGAGACCCTTCACCCTTAGCTCCATTTGAGAGAGGAGCAGGGTCCAGCGAGCAATGCGGGCAATGCTCACGGTCCCGTCCTTGATTCTCCCGTCGAGGAGCATTTGGGTGGGTGTATGGTGGGTAAGGAGTGTGATAGGAGAACCCCCTGTGAAGATCAGTGATCTTTTCACAGCCCAATGAGTGGCTAGGAGGTGCCGCTCACAGTTGGAGCATCCCTTTTCCACATCACTGAGTATCCTGGAGGAGTAGACCATTGGTTTCAGCTGGCCGTGCCACTCTTGGAGCAGTACTGCGCTCAGGCTGTCCCCACTGGCTGCTACCTCCAGGAAAAACTCTTTACCCCCATCGATAGCCCCTAGAGCTGGCGCAGTCTGCAGGTCTTTCTTGAGTTGGATAAATGCTGCCTCGCAACCTTTGTCCCATTCCCACTCCACTCCCTTGTGCAGGAGTCGGAGCAGAGGGTGTGCGGTGGCTGCATAATCTTCAATGAAATCTCTGCAGTACCCGGTTAGCCCTGGAAAAGATCTTATTCCTGTGACTGTGTTGGGGGCGGGTAACTTCTGCACTGCTTCCCTTCTAGCTTTGTCAATGGCCCTTTCCTCAGCGCGCACAGCCAGTCCCAGTAAATTTACTTCCTTCAGGCCGATCTGTGCCTTCTTGGGGTTTACTTTAAACCCTTCTTCTTTCAGCAGCTCCAGCAGTTCAGCCAGCAGTGAGACATGCTCCTCCCCCTCATCGGTGAACAGGAGCAGGTCATCTACATACTGTACTAATTGCTGGGATCTGCTGAAACTCTTTAAACAGTTGGCCATACACTGATGGAAAATACTGGGGCTGTTGTGGAAGCCCTGAGGGAGACAGTTCCAAGTGTATTGATGCCCTTTAAAGGTAAAACCTGTACTGAACTTCCCTTCTTAAAGGTATGGACCAGACCCGTTGGAAATATCCAGCACCATGAAGATGGTCATGGAGGCTGGGATACTTCCAATGAGGTCGGTGACAGCAGCAACCGTGGGTGCACAGGCGGGGATGTTATGGTTGAGTACTCGATAGTCCACCGTAGCTCTCCAGGAGTTGTCCGGTTTCTATTGGTCTCAATACCCACTGTGTAACCAGAGAACCCAAGGCTGTTTCCATGTCTGCTTCCGCCTCCCTGGGGAAGTTGTACTATTTCTGTGGTCGGGTCATGGGGTTCCCATCTATGCTAACCTCGACCCTGTTTATTCTCCCACAATCGTTTTTGTGAGTGGCAAAAGTAGCAAGGTTTTTCCTCACATATTCTTGATATTCTATCGGAGTGTTACTGACCAGTGATTCAAGGTCGTAACCCTCCTTTGGTTTCATGGTGCACACTGTCCCTTTTCCTTGTTTTCCCGGGATAACCATCATCTCACTCTCCTGTCCTGTACAGACTGACCCCCAAAGGCAGTGGTTTCTTAAATCCACTAGGATCCCGTGGCCTAGGATGAAGTCAGCCCCCAGGATCCCTCTCCCTTCCTGCTCCCATTTCATCAGGACAGAAGTCCACTTAGTGTGGACTGTACCTAAATGAGTGGAGAGTGGAATGGAGAATGAGCCAGACTGTTCAGTGCCTGTGAAACCCACCAAGCTGTAGGGGACCGTGATAGACAGAGGTGAGGCGGCGGGGTTAGCTGCATAGACAAGGGTGCTTGAGGCACCGGTGTCCAGTAGGTAAGTCCCTTTCACCTTTTCCACCTCCATTTGAACGGTCGGTCTCCCCTATTCATCATACTCGAGGGAGCACAGCTGGACAGGCTGTGCCTGTCCTAGTCACTGTTTTGGTTGGGAGGGGGCAGATGGAATTTCGGTATCGGTGGCGGTGGCTACCTTCCCAGGGCCATCTAATATGGTTCAGACTGCGGTTGGGAAGGTATCGAATGAGTGGGGACGGACTGGCTTATCTGTCTCGGCCCTTGAAGCTGGAGAACTCTTTCCTGTGCTATTCTTCCAGGGATTTCTACAATCCTTTCTCCAGTGCCCACTTTTTCCGCACCCGAAGCAGGTACGTTTTGTATCGGAGGGGTTACCCCCCTTGTGGCGCCATTCCCTCTTATCTTGGCTAGGTCGGATTTCATGAACCCTTCCCTTTTGTGGGAACTCTTCCGTCCCTCTGCCGTTTCGGTAAGCTAGGGTCAGTTGCCTATGCACTCCCTCTTCGGTGGCTTAGGGATCTCTGGGGTCGAACCAGGTCTCAGCCTTGGTTCTTATTCGGGGTAAACTGTTAGCTACTAGGCTTTGGAGCCAGTGTACTAACTCGTCCGGGTTTAAGTGGTCTCTGTCTATGTCCCCACTACAGGCAGTACGGTAAACAGGCCACAGTCGGTCTGCGAAAGCCTGTGGGGTTTCCCCTACGAGCTGCACCGTTTTCTCCATTCTGTAGAAGAGACTTCCGTCATTGCAGCCCATGGCTTCTAAAATATCTTTCTGCATGACAGCAAGTGTTCTCCGTTCCCTTTTGCTCCCAGTAGAGAGGGACTGGTACAGCTTGCTGTCTAGAGATAGGAGGAGCAACTTTGCCATTTCTGCATCGTCGCATCCATTAATATCCCCTCCCTGTTCCACCTCCATAAAGTGAACTGAGGGGGTCTCCTTTTGGAGTTAGTTTTCCCAGGTGGCTTATCATAGCCCTAAGCTGGTGGGGAGTGTGGGGGACCACAAACTAACTTTCCAGGGGCGGGCAAAACTTCTGTTGCCGGATCGGGCACATTGGCCCTGTTTCTGGCTCTCCCTGTTCTGGCTCGCCTACCCCTCCTCCTTGCTGCCAAGCTGAGCCGAAACTTGGTGCCACAGATGGTGGTGGTTCACTATATCTGTCCGCCTCGTAACTGATTTGCCCCTCCTGCTGCTGCACCAGTGTAGTCACCGGTGCCACAGGTGGTGGCCGGGTAGATTCCTCCTTCTTTTCCAGTTTTATCTGGGGCGTACCCGGGCTTATTAGGTATACCATGCCTTTTGCCTTGGATAGAGCAAGGTTTAAACTTTTAATTTGTTGCTGGCAGGGACCGTGGTCTCCCGATTCAAACCCATTAGTGCTAGCTACTTTATACGCTGCCTGCACATCTTTTACTGGAGCTCTTTTACTTGTCGGGTGAGGCGAGTGCTTTCCTCTCTGTTACTTTTCATTACTTTTTGGCCTCGGTAACCTGACATTGAAAATAGTCCTGACTGTTTTTAAATTTTTCCATTATCTGGGTCCTTTCCTGTTTTAGCTTACCGAGTTCTCCCCATCACCTTTCTTCTGACATAACCCTTTCTTGGTAGTTCTCTGCGCATTCTCATAACTCTGCCTGTCGTGTCTCATTGGTTTTCTCTAGGAGTTGGACCTGTCGCTGTAGACAGACAAGCCAAATTGCCTTCTCTACTGCTTCTTTGTGATTCTTGCTTGCTGTCCACTGGACTGCAGCGTCCGCTGGATGCTCAGCGTGCAATAGACCAAGCACCCATTCTTTAGTGACATTGACTTTCTTATACACATAAGAGAAAATCCTCTCTTCCATCTTAGTTCTTTGCGCCAAACCAGCACTCTCTACATCACATTCCTTATACCAGAGTCCTGCCGCGGTCGCCATTTTGTAAGGAGTGGTCCCGGGGCTCAGGTTCACCTCTGACCTACTTGAGCGGTTCGAATCGCTCCCACTCCCTTGGGTTCTAGACTCTGGATTTATTTGGGGGCTATGATAAAGTGCAAAGGACAACTGGTTTGGTACAGAAGAACTTTGATTTTATTAAAGACAAGAAAATACAATGTCAAACTTCTAATCACTCGAATAAAGAACAATACATTACACATTCAAAGGGGGTTACAATAAAAATTACACCTCCCACCTCCCAATACCTAATTCTAGCTAAATTAGACTCCAGGGCAGGCAGGGACTATGCTTACCAATCCTTTCTGGTCAGTTAGCGGTAGTTTGCGATTTCAGGGTTCGTTGAAATCTGTAGGTACTGGTTGCTGTACACCGAATGTCAGAGAAGACTTCTTACTGTGCAATCTTCAGTTGGGTTGAGTCCGCTGATGCGGTAAGGCGCGTTTTGGATCTATGTACGCGGTTTTCTTTGTTAGAAATAGGTTCAAAGTCTCTTTTGGTAATATTTTCACCCGTTGGTAGTCAGGCCTAGAGTGTAGAGTGGAAACTTTTCGATTCATCGGTTTCTTCCTGTTGGAGTTTTGTTTTGAGTTTGGTCGATCGCGGTGGTTTTTCATTCGGACCACGTTGGCTGTGGTCGGTTGCTGCCGCGATGATGATGTTCTTCCTTCCTTCAGGCCTTCAGGACTTCGAGGCTGGAGAAGTTAGTTTACAACTGTCACGTTGGTTTCTCTCCCTTCTTGATGGCATAGTCGTAGTATAGCACGAGCATTATGGCATACCCTCTGTTGAAACAGGGGTCCAGTTATACTGTTTGAGCAGTTGTAATCTTCGCGCCAAATCAGTTCAGAATTCTTTGTTTAAATTTGGTGGGCTTGACTTCTCTTTGTAATATTTTGGCGGGCTCGTTAAAAGTTAATATGTCTTGGGTGGGTTGCACTTCTAAATCTATGTCCTGATGGAAATATTAGCTTGCTAATCGCAATGTTCTTTTGTGCTTGGGTTTTCGTTGCAGGCTGCAGTGGGCCCTTTGTTCTTATTCATGTCGAAGATGGCTTTGCTCAGTTTGATTTGATGGCTGGCCATCTCTGAATTATTGTTGTAATGTAAATGTCTCTTGTGGAGAAGGGTTTTCAAATGTCCATTCCTCCAGACAAGTTAACTTAGTCTCAACACCTAGACAGTTCCAATAATCAAGTGGGCTTCCTTAGTTCTTTAGGCCCGCCCACAGGCTCGAATTTGTCTTTTAATGTCCAAAATTCAATTAAAGTTCGCAGTTTCTTCCACAAGCACTTTCGGATTTCAAACTTTCCGGTAGATAGTCCCAAATTAAATTTCCTTTTGAATGAGCCAAACGGGGGGTTCTTTGAATTTTGCATTAGACAGACACCTAGATGCATAAGCAACCGGTTGCAGTTTCCTGAAATCATTAGCTTGTTGCAATACACACCCGATGCCATATGACGACACATCACATGCTAGTACCAAACGCTTACATGGATCATACATCACAAGAAATTTGTTTGAGCATAACAATTTTCTCGCTTTTACAAAGGCATTTTCTTGGCTTTTGCCTCAAACTCATTCGTCCCCTTTTCGTAGTAAGACATGCAGTGGTTCTAACAGTGTGCTGAAACCCGGTAAGAAGTTACCAAAGTAGTTCAGGAGTCCCAGAAACTACCGCAACTCCGTCACGTTCTGTGGCCTCGGGGCAATCTCGATTGCCTCCGTCTTCGCGTTGGTGGGCCTGATGTCATTTGCTGCAATTCTCCTTCCCAGGAACTCCACTTCAGGCACCAGGAAAACGCACTTCGAGCGTTTTAATCTGAGCCTCACGCGGTTGAGTCGACTAAGAACCTCCTCCAGGTTCTGCAGATGCTCGACTGTGTTTCGATCTATGACCAAGATGTCGTCCTGCAAGACCACGGTGTGGGGGACCGACTTCAGTAAACTTTCCATGTTTCTCTGGAATATCGCCGTCGCTGATCGGATTCTACCAGGCATCTGTTATAACCAAAAAGACCTTTGTCCGTGTTGATGCAGGTGAGGGCCTTTGATGATTCCGCCAGTTCCTGCGTCATGAAGGCTGAAATCAGATCCAGCTTCGTGAACGTCTTCCCTCCCGACAGCGTTGCAAAGAGGCCGTCGGCCTTTGGTAGTGGGCATTGGTCCTGCAGGGAGAAACGATTGATAGTTACTTTGTAATCGCCACAGATTCTGACGATGCCGTCTCCCTTAAGGACTGGGACGTTAGGACTGGCCCACTCGTTGAACTCGATCGGGGAAATTATGCCCTCTCTTTGCAGCTGGTCTAGCTCAATCTCTACCCTTTCTCTCATCATGTACGGTACTGCTCTCACCTTGTGATGGATGGGTCGCGCCCCCGGAATTAAGTGGATCTGCACTTTTGCTCCTTGAAATTTCCTGATGCCTGGTTCAAACAGCGAAGGAATTTTGTTTAAGACCTGGGCACACGAAGTGTCGTCAGCGGGCGATAGCGCTTGGATGTCGTCCCAGTTCCAACGTATTTTTCCCAGCCAGCTCATGCCGAGCAGTGTAGGACCATCGCCCGGTACCACCCAGAGTGATAGCTTGTGCACCACTCCATCGTAGGAGACCTTTACGGTAACACTGCCAATTACAGAAATCAGTTCTTTTGTGTAAGTTCTTAGTTTCGTGCGAACTGGAGTTAAGGCTGGCCTTGAGGCCTTTTTGCACCACAACCGTTCAAAAGTCTTTTTGCCCATGATGGACTGGCTCGTGCCCATGTCCAGCTCCATTGACACTGGGAGTTCATTTAGTTCAACATTCAGCATTATCGGGGGACAATTCGTGGTGAATGTGTGCACCCCATGTACCTCTGCCTCCTCGATCTGAGGCTCTGGTTCATCGTGATCTTCTGTGAATCTGTCCTCCTCTGCAACATGGTGGTTTGCAGGTTTAACAGGCTTTGCAGCTCGCCTGCACACTCATTGGAGGTGTCCATTGTTGCACAGTCCTTGCAAACGTACTCTTTGAATCGGCATGAATGGAATCGATGATCACCCCTGCAGTGCCAACAAGGTGTTAATGGCCTTGCATTCATCACCCTTGATGGTGGACTCTGAGACATCTGCGGACGTGTAGTTGCTGGTATGTGTGACCTGCCCTGTACATTACGATTCGAAAACAACATCACTTTGTTCACAGTACTTGTAACAGCACTTGTGTGCTGAGAGATTTGCTTAGTATTTTCACTGGTGGCAATGAACGCCTGGGCTATCGCTATGGTCTTACTCAAGGTTGGGGTCTCTACAGTCAAAAGTTTGTGAAGTATGGTTTCGTGGCCAATGCCAAGAACGAAAAAGTCTCTGAGCATGTGCTCCAAATGTCCTTCAAATTCACAATGTCCTGCAAGGCATCTTAGCTAGTGAATATAACTCGCCACTTCCTGGCCTTCAGATATTTTGTAGGTGTAAAACCGGTACCTCGCCATCAGAACGCTTTCCTTCAGGTTCAAATGCTCTCGGACCAGTGTGCACAAATCGTCGTACGATTTCTCCGTGGATTTTGCTGGAGTGAGCAGATTCTTCATGAGGCCATACGTTGGTGCCCCACAGACGGTGAGGAGGATTGCCCTTCATTTTGCAGCGCTCTCTTCCCCATCTAGCTCGTTGGCCACGAAGTATTGGTCGAGTCGCTCCACAAAAGTTTCCCAATCATCTCCCTCCGAGAATTTCTCCAGGATGCCCACTGTTCTCTGCATCTTTGGATTCGCTATCTGTATCTCGGCGCGTGTTGTGTATAGAGAAAGAGTCAGAACACTGTGAGCCCAAAGTAAAGTGTGACCTTAGTCTTTTATTGCAGGTCTCCAGAGTGCCTCTCCAACCTGTGAAGCCTCCTTAAATACCTGTGCTCCTAATGGGATCCCTTGGGACTCCAGGGGATGAGCCCTCTGGTGGCTGTACAGAGTAAATACAAGTATACACATATAACACACTCTAACTCTCTCTCACTCCACCCC
This sequence comes from Pristiophorus japonicus, assembly GCF_044704955.1. Classification (NCBI taxonomy): domain Eukaryota; kingdom Metazoa; phylum Chordata; class Chondrichthyes; family Pristiophoridae; genus Pristiophorus; species Pristiophorus japonicus. Next base: position 211,579,246 of record NC_091979.1, on the reverse strand, counting down.
ATCTCTCTCTCTACCCCCTCTCTCTCCACCGCGCATCTCTCCCCCCCCGCGTCGCTCCCTCCCCCCATCTCTCTCACCCCCTCCTCAGTATCTCTCTCTTCCCCCCTCAAGTCTCTCTCTCTCTCTCTCTCCAACTCCCGCCTCTCTCTCTCCAGACCCCCCAGACTCTCTCACCCTGCCTAGTCTCTCTATGACCTCCCCCCCAGTCTCTCTCTCTCTCTCTCCCTCACCCCCAGTCTCCCCTACCCTCAGTCTCTATCTCTCTCCCCCTCTGTTTCTCTCTCTTACCCCATGTCTCTCTTCCCCCCCATCTCTCTCTCTCTCCCCGCCATCTCTCTCTCCCCCATCTCTCTCTCTCCCACCCATCTCTCTATCTGTCCACCCCATCTCTCTTTATCTCCAGACCCATCTCTTTCCACCAGCATCTCTCTCTCTCGACCCTGCATTTCTCTATCACCCCCCGTATCTCTCCCTCCCCTCATCTCTCTCTTCCCCCTCCCAGTCTCTCTCCCCCCGCATCTCTCTGCCCCCCAACCTCCCAGTCTATCTCTCCCTCCCACCCCCAGTCCCTCTCTATACGCGCACCCCTAGTCTCTCTCTCTCTCCAGCCCCCCAGTCTCTCTCACTCTCTTTTCATTCCCCCCTCCCAGTCTCTCTCTCTAGCCCCCGCAGTCTCTCTCTCTCTCTCCCCACCCCAGTCGCTCTCTCTCTCTCTCTCCCCACCCCCAGTCTCTCTTTCTCTTCTCCCCCCGAGTCTCCCTCACTCTCTCTCCCCCCCAGTCTCTCTCTCTCTCTCCCCTCCACAGTCTCGCTCTCTCCCCAAACTCCCAGCCTCTCTCTCCAGCCCCCCCAGTCTCTCTCTCTCCCCCACCCTGCCTGGTCTCTCTAACTCCCACCCCCCAGTCTCTCTCTCTCCCACCCCTGTCTCTCACTCTCCCTCGCCGGCAGATACCCACTCAGTCTCTCTCTCTCTCCCCTCAGTCTCTGTCTCTCCCCCATCTTTCTCTCCAGCCCACATCTCTCTCTCTTTCTCCCCCCATCTCGCTCTCTCTCCCCATCTCTCTCTCTCTCTCTCTCCCAATCACTCTCTCGACCCCGCATTTCTCTCTCACCCCCGCATCTCTCTCTCCCCATCATCTCTTTCTCCCCCCCAGTCTCTCTCCCTCTCTCTCCCCCATCCCCCCCAGTCTCTCTATCTGTCTCCCTCCTCCCCAGTATCACGCTCTCTCCCCCTCCAGTCACTCTCTCTCTCTCTCTCTCCACCCCACCGAGCCTCTCTCTGTCTCCAGCGCCCCCCCCCAGTCTCTCTCTCCCCCATCCAGTCTCTCTCTCTAACCCCACCCCCAGTCTCTCTCTCCACCCCTAGTCTCTTTCTCTCTGCCCAGTCTCTCTCTCTTTCTCCCCTAGTCTCACTCTCTCTCTTTCCCACACCCCCAGTGTCTCTCTCTCTCTCTCTCTCCACCCCCCCATCTCTCTCTCTCCCCACCGCACATTTCTCTCTCTCCCCCGCACCCAACATCACTCCCTCCCCCCATCTCTCTCTTCCCCCCCCAAGTCTCTCTCCCCCCACTCCCCCAGTCTCTCTCTCCCTCCCACCCCCCAGTCTCTTTCTCTACCCCCACCAACCAGTCTCTCTCTCCACCCCCAGTCTCTCTCGCTCTGCCCCAGTTTCTCTCTCTCTCCCCCCCAGTCTCTCTCTCTCTCTCTCTCTCTCTCTCTCTCTCTCTCCCACACCCCCAGTGTCTCTCTCTCTCCACTCCCCATCTCTCTCTCTTCCCCCCATCTCTCTGTCCCCTCCCCATCTCTCTTTCTCACCCCATCTCTGTCTCCCCCCCAACCACTTGTCTCTCTCCAACCCGCATCTCTCTCTCCCCCCACCACATCTCTCCCTCTCCCCATCTCTCAATTCACACCCCCCAATCTCTTTCCCCCCCACCCCCTCCAGTCTCACTCTCACTCCCACCCCCCTAGTCTCTCTCTATACCCCCAGCTCCAATTCTCTCTCTCTCTCCCCCACCCCCCAGTCTCTCTCTCTCTCACTCTCCGCTCCCAGTCTCTCTCTCTATATCTCTCTCTCCAGCCTTACCCGTCTCTCTCTCTCCCCATCCCTCCTAGTCTCTCTCTCCACCCCCAACCCCCAGTCTCTGTCTCTCTCTGCACCAACCGTCCAGTCTCTCTCCCCCAGTCTCTCTCCCTCTCTCTCCAGCATCCCCCAGTCTCTCTCCCTCTCTCTCCAGCATCCCCCAGTCTCTCTCTCCACACCCCTCCAATCTCTTTCTCTCTCTCTCTCTCTCTCTCCACCCCCGTCCCCCCCTCAGTCTCTCTCTCTCCCCATCCTCCTTCAGTCTCTGTCTCTCTCTCTCTCTCTCCCCTCAGTCTCTGTCTCTCCCCCATCTCTCTCTCGACCCCGCATTTCTCTCTCACCCTCGCATCTCTCCCTCCCCATCTCTCTCTCGACCCCGCATTTCTCTCTCACCCCCGCATCTCTCCCTCCCCCATCTCTCTCTCTCCCCCACTCCCAGTCTCTCTCTCCCCCAGTCTCTCTCCTTCTCTCTCCAGCATCCCCCAGTCTTTCTCTCCGCACCCCTCCAATCTCTCTCTCTCTCTCTCTCTCCACACCCCTCCTCAGTCTCTCTCTCTCCCCATTCCCCTTCAGTCTCTCTCCCTCTCTCTCTTTCCTCAGTCTCTGTCTCTCCCCCATCTCTCTCTCGACCCCGCATTTCTCTCTCACCCCCGCATCTCTCCCTCCCCCATCTCTCTCTCTCTCCCTCACTCCCAGTCTCTCTCTCCCCCCAGTCTCTCTCCCTCTCTCACCAGCACCCCCCAGTCTCTCTATCTCTCTTCCTCCTCCCCAGTATCCCGCTCTCTCCCTCCTCCTGTCTCTCTCTCTCTCTCTCTCCAAACCCCCAGCCTCTCTCTCTCTCCAGCGTTCCCCCCCGCAGTCTCTCTCTCTCTCCCCCCTCCATCTCTCTCTCTCCCCCTACCCCATCGCTCTCTCTCTCCCCACATCTCTCTCTCCACTCACCATCTCGCTCTCTCTCTCCACTTCCCATCTCTCTCTCTCTCTCCATTCCCCATCTCTCTCTCTCTCCCCCCCAACTCTCTCTCTCCACCCCCATCTTACTCTTTTCCCCCCATCTCTCTCTCAACACCCCCTCTCTCCAGTGCGCATTTCTCTCTCTCCCCCCCACCCTGCATCGCTCCCTCCCCCCATCTCTCTCTTCCCCCCAAGTCTCTCTCCCCCACACTCCCCCAGTCTCTCTCTCCACCCAGTGTTTCTCTCTTTCTGCCCCAGTCTCTCTCTCTCTCTCCCACACCCCCAGTGTCTCCCTCTCTCTCTCTCCATCCTCCCATCTCTCTCTCCCCATCACTCTTTCCCCACACCCCATCTCTCTCTCCACTCCCCATCTCTCTCTCTCTTCCCCCCTCCATCTCTCTCTCTCTCCCCATCTCACTCTCTCTCTCCCCCCATCTCTCTCTCCCCCCACCTCTCTCTCTCCCTCCCCCACCCACCTCTCTCTCTCCAACCCGCATCTCTCCCTCCCCCATTTCTCAATTCCCCCCACAGTCTCTCTCCTCCCCAATCCCTCCAGTCTCACTCTCCCTCCCACCCCCCAGTCTCTCTCTATACCCCAGCCCCCATTCTCTCTCTCTCTCTCTCCCCCAACCCCCCAGTCTGTCTCTCTCTCACTCTCCTCCAACCTCCCAGTCTCTCTCTCTTTCTCTCCCCACCCCCCAGTCTCTCTCTCTCTCCAACCCCCCCAGTCTCTCTCTCCAACCCCTTCCAATCTCCCTCTCTCTCTCTCCATCCCCAGTTTCTCTCTCCCCACCCCCCCCGAGTCTCTCTCTCCCCCCCGATTCAGTCTCTCCCCCACCAGTCTCTCTCTCTCTCTCACCCCCCCCCCGCAGTCTCTCTCTCTCCACCCTCCCCCCGCAGTCTCTCTCTCTCTCCCCACCCTCCAGTCTCTCTCACTCTCTCTCTCCCCGTCCCCCCTCCACTGGCCCCAGTCTCTCTCTCTCCCTCTCTCCCCCCCTCCCAGTATCTCTCTCTCTCACCGCCCCACCCCACAGTCTTTCTCTCTCTTGTTCTCTCCCCCCTCCATTTCTCAATCTCCCCCCCGTCTCTCTCCCCGCCTCATCTCTCTCTCCACTCCCCATCTCTCTGTCTCTTTCTCTCCCCCACAACCCTCTCTCTCCACCCCGCATCTCTTTCTCCCCCCTATTATGTATGTAAACCTGTAATTCCCATGTCTAACCACCAGAGGGCTTATCCCTGGAGTCCCAAGGGATCCCACAATCTCTTGGGAGCACCTGTATATAAGGAGACCTCATAGGCTGGAGAGGCATTCTGAGATCTGTAATAAAGGACTATGGTCACACTTACTTTGAGCTTGCAGTACTACTCTGACTCTTTATTCAAGACATAACAACTGGCAACGAGATACAGATAACGAACCCCAATGCAACAATGCAGTGAACTGTGGGCATCCTGGAGAAATTTTTGGAGGGAGATGATTGGAAAACCATTGTGGAGCGACTTGACCAATACTTCGTGGCCAACTAGCTGGAAGGAGAAGCGAACGCTGCCAAACGAAGGGCGATCCTCCTCACCGTTTGCAGGGCATCAACGTATGGCCTCATGAAAAACCTGCTCGCTCCAGCAAAATCCACAGACAAGTCGTACGATGAGTTGTGCACACTGGTTCGGGAACATCTAAACCCGAAGGAAAGCGTTCTGATGGCGAGGTATCAATTCTACATATACAAGAGGTTTGAAGGCCAGGAAGTGGCGATCTACATCGCCGAGCTAAGGCGCCTTGCAGGACATTGCGAATTTGAAGGACACTTGGAGCACATGCTCAGGGACTTCTTTGTGCTTGGCATTGGCCATGAAGTAATACTTCGCAAACTTTTGACTGTAGAGACCCCAACCTTGAGTAAAGCCATAGCGATAGCCCAGGCATTTATCACCATCAGTGACAATACCAAACAAATTTCCCAGCACATGAGTGCTGCCACAAGTACTGTGAACAAAGTAACATTGTTTTTGAATCGAAATGTACAGGGCAGGACTTACATGCCTGCAGCTGCACGTCCGCAGATGACTCAGAGTCTGCCATCAAAGGTGGTGAATACAAGGCCATTAACACCTTGTTAATGCTGCGGGGATGATCATCGATTCCATTCATGCCGCTTCAAAGGGTACGTTTGCAAGGGCTGTGGAACAATGGGATACTTCCAACATATGTGCAGACGAACTGCAAACCCTGCTAATCCTGCAAACCACCATGTTGCAGAAGAGGACAGATCCACGGTGGATCATGACGAACCAGAGCCTCAGACTGAGGAGGCAGAGGTATATGGGGTGCACACATTTACCACAAGGTGTCCCCCAATAATGCTGAATGTTGAATTAAATGAACTCCCGGTGTCCATGCAGCTGGACATGGGTGCAAGCCAGTCCATAATGAGTAAAAAGACTTTCGATAAGTTGTGGTGCAACAAGGCTTCATGGCCAGTCCTGACTCCCATTCGTACCAAACTTAGAACGTACACAAAGAAACTGATTCCTGTAATTGGCAGTGCTACCGTAAAGGTCTCCTGTGATGGAGCTGCACACTGGGCGATGACCCCACACTTCGGCAGGAGCTGGCTGGGAAAGATACGCTGGAACTGGGACGACATCTGAGCGCTTTCGTCCGTCGACGACACCTCATGTGCCCAGGTCCTAAGCAAGTTCCCCTCGCTGTTCAAATCAGGCATTGGGAAGTTCCATGGAGCAAAAGTGCTGATCCATTTGTTTCCGCAGGCACGATCCATCACAAGGCGAGAGCAGTACCGTACATGATGAGAGGGAGGGTGGAGATCAAGCTGGACAGGCTGCAATGAGAGGGCATCATTTCGCCGTTCAAAGTCAATGAGTGGGCCGTCCGATTGTTCCAGTCCTCAAGGAAGATGGCACCGTCAGAATTTGTGGTGATTACAAAGTAACTATCAATCGCTTCTCGCTGCAGGATCAATACCCGCTACCAAGGAAGATGATCTATTTGCAACGCTGGCGGGAGGGAAAACGTTCACGAAGCTGGACTTGACCTCGGCCTACATGATGCAGGAGCTGGAGGAATCTTCGAAAGGCCTCACCTGCATCCACACACACAAAGGTCTTTTCGTTTACAACGGATGCCCAATTGGAATTCGATCGGCCGAAGCGATATTCCAGAGGAACATGAAAAGCTTGCTGAAGTCGATCGACAGTATGATCGAAAAAGAAGTGCTAGCATCTGTTTACGGGGTAAAGAAAATGCATCAATATCTGTTCGGGCTCAAATTTGAATTGGAAACCAATCATAAACCGCTTATATCCCTCTTTTCTAAAAATAAGGGGATAAATACGAATGCATCAGCCCGCATCCAGAGATGAGCGCACCGTGATCTTCCAGGACGACATCTTAGTTACAGGTCGGGACAGCGTCGAGCACCTGCAGAATCTGGAGGAGGTTCTTAGTCAGCTTAATCGTGTGGGGCTCAGGTTAAAACACTCGAAGTGCGTTTTCCTGGCACCTGAAGTGGAGTTCCTGGGGAGAAGAATTGCGGCGGTCGGCATCAGGCCCACCAATTCGAAGACGGAGGCAATCAAAAATGCACTGAGACCACAGAACGTGACGGAGCTGCGGTCGTTTCTAGGACTCCTGAACTATATTGTTAACTTCTTACCGGGTTTTAGCACACTGTTAGAACCCTTGCACTCTTTACTGCGTAAAGGAGATTAATGGGTATGGGGTAAAAGCCAAGAAAATGCTTTTGAGAAAGCTAGGAAGCTGTTATGTTCAAACAAATTGCTTGTGTTGTACGATCCATGTAAACGTTTGGTACTAGCATGTGATGCGTCGTCGTATGGGGTCGGGTGTGTATTGCAACAAGCTAATGAATTTGGGAAATTGCAATCGGTTACTTATGCATCCAGAAGTCTGTCCAATGCCGAGAGGGCCTACAGTATGATCGAAAAAGAAGCGTTAGTGTGTGTTTACAGGGTAAAGAAAATGCATCAATATCTGTTTGGGCTCAAATTTGAATTGGAAACCGACCATAAGCCGCTTATATCCCTCTTTTCTAAAAATAAGGGGATAAATACGAATGCATCGGCCCGCATCCAGAGATGGACGCTCACATTGTCCGCAAACAACTACGCCATCAGCCATAGGCCAGGCACAGAAAACTGTGCCGATGCTCTCAGTAGGCTGCCATTGCCCACCACCAGGGTGGAGATGGCATAGTCTGCAGATTTAGTTATGATAATGGAAGCATTTGAGAGTGAGCAATCACCTGTTACCGCCCGACAGATTAGAACCTGGACAAGCCAGGACCCTTTACTGTCCTTCGTAAAAAACTGTATGCTCCACGGGTGTTGGTCTAGTGTCCCGTTAGAGATGCAGGAAGAAATAAAGCCGTACCAGTGGCGCAAAGCTGAAATGTCTATACAGGCAGACTGCCTCCTATGGGGAAATTGGGTAGTTGTGCCAAGAAAGGGCAGGGACACTTTTATTAGTGATCTCCACAGTACCCACCCAGGCATTGTAATGATGAAAACGATAGCCAGATCCCATGTGTGGTGGCTCGGTATTGATGCAGACATAGAGTCCTGTGTGCACAAATGTAATACATGTTCCCAGTTAAGCAATGCATCCAAGGAGGTGCCACTAAGTTTATGGTCTTGGCCCTCCAAACCGTGGGAACAATGTTTTTAGTGGTTGTAGATGCGTACTCCAAATGGATTGAATGTGTGATAATGTCGTCAAGCATGTCCACTGCCACCATTGAAAGCCTACGGGCCATGTTTGCCACGCATGGCCTGCCTGATGTCCTTATAAGTGACAATGGGCCGTGCTTTACCAGTGCCGAATTCAAGGAATTCATGACTCGCAACAAGGTCAAACATGTCACGTCTGCTGCGTTTAAGCCAGCGTCCAACGGCCAGGCAGAACGAGCAGTTCAAAACTCAAGCAGAGCTTGAAAAGGGTAACTGAAGGCTCACTGCAGACTCGCTTATCCCGAGTCCTGCTTAGTTACCGCACAAGGCTCCACTCGCTTACCGAGGTCCTGCCCGCTGAACTGCTCATGAAAAGGGCACTTAAGACAAGGCTCTTGTTAGTCCACCATGATCTACACGAACAGATAGAGAGCAGGCAGCTTCAACAAATCGCGCAAATGTGTCATGCGAAATTGAAGTAAATGATTCTGTATTTGTGTTGAACTCTGGACAAGGTCCCAAGTAGCTTCCTGGCACTGTTTTGGCCAAAGAGGGGAGTAGGGTTTGTGGTCAAACTCTCGAATGGACTCACCTGCAGAAAACACTTGGACCAAACCAAACTCAGATTTATGGACTATCCAGAACAACCCACAATAGACTCTACCTTTTTCGACCCTCCAACACACACACAAGTGGCAACCGACCCAGCAGTTGACCACGAAGCAGAACCCATCACCCGCAGCAGCCCAGCAAGGCCAGCTGCGCAGCAGCACAGCAAAGGTCTAACAAATGACTCACCAACACCAACATTTGCACCGAGATGATCAACCAGGGAAAGGAAGGCCCCAGATTGATTCACATTGTAAATAGTTACACTATTGACTTTGCAGGGGGGAGTGTTGTTATGTATGTAAATCTGTAATTCCCATGTCTAACCATCAGAGGGCTTATCCCCTGGAGTCCCACGGGATCCAACAATCCCTTGGTAGCACTTGTATATCAGGAGGCCTAACAGACTGGAGAGGCACTCTGAGATCTGTAATAAAGGACTACGGTCACACTTACTTTGAGCTTGCAGTATTTAGTCTGAATTTATCCAAGACACAACACCCCCCATCTCTCTCTTCACCCCCCGTCCAGTCTCTCACCCACCCACCTCCCCAATTTCTCACTCCCTCCTACACCCCAATCTCTCTCCCCACCCCCACTCCCCAGTCTCACTCTCCACCCCCAGTCCCTCTCTCCCCCCCCCAGACTCTCTCTCTCTCCCCTCACCAGCTCGCTCTCTCTCTCTTCCCCACCCCCAGTCTCTCTCTCTATATCTCTTTCCACACCACCATCTCTCTCTCTCTCCCCTCCCCATCTCTCTCTCCCCTCCCCATCTCTCCCTCTCCCCTCCCCATCTCTCTCTCCCGTCCTCATCTCTCGCTCTGTCCACCCCATCTCTCTCTCTCTCTCCACCCCCACATCTCTCTCTCCATCCCACATATCTCTCTCCCCCTCCATCTCTCGATCTCCCCCCCATCTCTCTCCCCCACCCCCAGTCTCTCTCTCTCTCTCTCTCTTTACCCCCATCTCTCTCCCCTCTGCATCTCTCTCTCTTCCCCCCACCCACCTCTCTCTCTCCAACCTGCACCTCTCTCTCCCCTCCGCAGTCTCTCTCTCCCCCATCCCCCAGTCTCTCTCGATACCCCCACCCCAAGTCTTTCTCTCTCTCTCTCTCCCTCCTCGTCACTCTCTCCCCCCTAGTCTCTCTCTCTCTCTCCAGCGACCCCCCCCCTCTCCAGTCTCTCTCTCTCCAGTCGCACGGTCTTTCTCTTTCCACCATCCCCCCTAGTCTCTGTCTCTTTCCACCCACTGCACAGTCTCTCTCCAGCACCCCCCAGTCTCTCTCTCCCAACCAGCCGCTTCCCTAGTCTCTCTTTCTCAACCCCCAGTCTCACTCGCTCTCTCTCTCTCCCTCCCCCCAAGTCTCTCTCTCTCTCTCTCCCCTGCCCCCAGTCTCTCTTTCTCTCTCTTCTCCCCCAGTCTCTCTCACTCTCTCTCCCCACCCAATCTCTCTCTCTCTCTCCGCCCCCCCCAGTATCTCTCTCTCCCCCCCCCTCCGCCATCAGTCTCTCTCTCTCTCTCTCCACCCTGCCCCCAGTCTCTCTCTCCCCCACAGTCTTGTTATAGAAACATAGAAAATAGGTGCAGGCATAGACCATTCGGCCCTTCGAGCCTGCACCACCATTCAATAAGATCATGGTTGATCATATCCTCAGTTCCCCTTTCCTGCTTTCTCTCCATACCCCTTGATCCTTTTAGCCGTAAGGGCCTTATCTAACTCCCTCTTGAATATATCAAATCAACTGGCATCAACAACTCTCTGCGGCAGCGAATTCCATAGGTTAACAACTCTCTGAGTGAAGAAGTTTCTCCTTATCTCAGTTCTAACTGGCTTACCCTTTATCCTTAGACTGTGCCCCTGGTTCTGGACTTCTCCAACATCGGGAACATTCTCTCTGCATCTAATCTGTCGAGTCCTGTCAGAATTTGATATGTTTCGATGAGATCATCTCTCAACCTTCTAAACTCCAGTGAATACAGGCCCAGTCGATCCAATCTCTCCTCATATGTCAGTCCAGTCATCCCGGGTATCAGTCTGGTGAACCTTCGCTGCATTCCCTCAATAGCAAGAACGTCCTTCCTCAGATTAGGAGACCAAAACTGAACACAATATTCCAGGTGAGGCCTCACCAAGGCCCTGTACAACTGCAGTAAGACCGCCCTGCTCCTATACTCAAATCCCCTCGCGATGAAGCCAACCTACCAGTTGCCTTCTTCACCACCTGCTGCACCTGCATGCCAACTTTCAATGACTGATGTACCATGCTACCCAGGTCTCATTGCACCTCCCCCTTCCCTAATCTGCCGCCATTCAGATAATATTCTGCCTTTGTGTTTTTGCCCCCAAAGTGGATAACCGCACATTTATCCACATTATACTGCATCTGCCATGTATTTTCCCACTGACCTAACCTGACCAAGTCACCCTGCAGCCTCTTAGCATCCTCCTCACAGCTCACACCGCCACCCAGTTTAGTGTCATCTGCAAACTTGGAGATATTACACTCAATTCCTTCCTCTAAATCATTAATGTATATTGTAAATAGCTGGGGTCCCAGCACTGAGCCCTGCGGCACCCCACTAGTCACTGCCTGCCATTCTCAAAAGGACCTGTTGCTTCCTGACTCTCTGCTTCCTCTCTGCCAACCAGTTCTCTATCCACGCCAGTACATTACCCCCAATACCATGTGCTTTGATTTTTCAAACCAATCTCTTGTGTGGGACCTTGTCAAAAGCCTTTTGAAAGTCCAAATACACCACATCCACTGGTTCTCCCTTGTTCACTTTACTAGTTACATCCTCAAAAAATTACATAAGATTTCTCAAGCATGATTTCCCTTTCATAAATCCATGCTGACTTGGACCGATCCTGTCACTGCTTTCCAAATGTGCTGCTGTTTCATAGAAACATAGAAACATAGAAAATAGGTGCAGGAGTAGGCCATTCGGCCCTTCTAGCCTGCACCGCCATTCAATGAGTTCATGGCTGAACATTCAACTTCAGTACCCCATTCCTGCTTTCTCGCCATACCCCTTGATCCCCCTAGTAGTAAGGACCTCATCTAACTCCTTTTTGAATATATTTAGTGAATTGGCCTCAACAACTTTCTGTGGTAGAGAATTCCACAGGTTCACCACTCTCTGGGTGAAGAAGTTCCTCCGCATCTCGGTCCTAAATGGCTTACCCCTTATCCTTAGACTGTGACCTCTGGTTCTGGACTTCCTCAACATTGGGAACATTCTTCCTGCATCTAACCTGTCTAACCCCGTCAAAATTTTAAATGTTTCTATGAGGTCCCCTCTCATTCTTCTGAACTCCAGTGAATACAAGCCCAGTTGATCCAGTCTTTCTTGATAGGTCAGTCCCGCCATCCCGGGAATCAGTCTGGTGAACCTTCGCTGCACTCCCTCAATAGCAATCTTTAATAAATTGATTCCAACATTTTCCCCGCAACTGATGTCAGGCTAACTGGTCTATAATTACCTGTTTTCTCTCTCCCTCCTTATTTAAAAAGTGGTGTTACATTAGCTACCCTCCAGTCCATAGGAACTGATCCAGAGTCGATCGACTGTTGTAAAATGATCACCAATGCATCCACTATTTCTAGGGCTACTTCCTTAATTACACTGGGATGCAGACTATCAGGCCCCGGGGATTTATCGGCCTTCAATCCCAACAAATTCCATAACACAATTTCCCACCTAATAAGGATATCCTTCAGTTCCTCCTTCTCACTAGATCCTCGGTGCCCTAGGCTATTTGTGTCTTCCTTCGTGAAGACAGAACCAAAGTATTTGTTCAACTGGTCTGCCATTTCTTTGTTCCCTATTATAAATTCACCTGAATCTGACTGCAAGGGACCTACATTTCTCTTCACTAATCTTTTTCTCTTCACATATCTACAGAAGTTTTTGCAGTCAGTTTTTATGTTCCCGACAAGCTTCCTCTCATACACTTTTTCCCCCCTCCTAATTAAACCTTTTGTCCTCCTCTGCTGAATTCTAAATTTTTTCCAGTCCTCAGGCTTGCTGATTTTTGTGGGCAATTTATATGCCTCTTCCTTGGATTTAACACGATTCTTAATTTCCCTTGTTAGCCTCGGTTGAGGCACCTTCCCCGTTTTATTTTTATCCAAACAGGCATGTACAATTGTTGAAGCTCATCCATGTGATATTTAAATGTCTGTCATTGCCTATCCACCGTCAACCCTTTAAGTATCATTCGCCAGTCTATCCTAGCCAATTCACGACTCATACCATCGAAGTTACCTTTCCTTAAGTTCAGGACCCTAGTCTCTGAATTTACTGTGTCACTCTCCATCTTAATAAAGAATTCTACCACGTTATGGTCACTCTTCCCCAAGGGGCCTCGCACAACAAGATTGCTAATTAGTCCTTTCTCATTACACATCACCCAGTCTAGGATGACCAGCCCTCTAGTTGGTTCCTCGCCATATTGGTCTAGAAAACCATCCCTAATACACTCCAGGAAATCCTCCTCCACCGTATTGCCAGCAGTTTGGTTAACCCAATCTATATATAGATTTAAGATCGCCCATGATAACTGCTGCACCGTTATTGCATGCCTCCCTAATTTCTTGTTTGATGCTGTCCCCAACCTCACTACTACTGTTTGGTGGTCTGTACACAACTTCCATCAGCGTTTTCTGCCTCTTGGTATTCCGCAGCTCCACTGCTCTTCCTGTTGGTCACCCATTTGCTATCTACCTGTGTAACCTTTCCCTGTGGCCAACTCACTAAACTTGCTATTCACGGCATTCTCAGCATCGTGGATGCTCCAGAGTGAATCCACCCGCAGCTCCAGTGCCGCAGCGCGGTCTATCAGGAGCTGCAGCCGAATACACTTCGCGCGCATGTAGTCGTCAGGGATACTGGAAGCGTCCCTGACTTCCCACATAGTACAGCAGGAGCATAACACGTGTCCGAGCTCTCCTGTCATGACTTAACCCTTAAATTAACTTAATTGCAACAACAATAACAAAGGTTACTTACTGATAAAGGGAAAGAAAATGAAAAACTACTCACCAATCACCAATTACCCCCTTGGCTGTGACGTCATTTTCGATTGCCTTCTACTTCTTTGTTTACTTTCTGCCCCTGCAGCTGCACTGACTGGCCTCCTGACTCTCAGCTTGAAGTCCCGCTGCCTCCTCGAACTCCTGGGCCTTTTATAGGCCGCCTCTCGACTCCCCGCTTGAAGTCCCGCTGCCTCCTCGAACTCCTGGGCCTTTTAAGTATGTAACTATGTAATACTTGCCACCAGAGGGTGCAATTGTTGGAGTCCTTATGGTCACCTGCACACACGTGCAGGGCCAGTATAAAAGGTTGACTGCCATGTTGTTTAGGCACTCTGCAGATGTAATAGAGAAGACTAATGTCATACTAAGTTTAGCTCACAGTACTCAGCCTCGTGGAGTTCTTGTATACATAATAATTGGCGCCGAGTAACAGAATACAAACCTTCACGCAACAATGGCTGCCGTTGGAATATTAGGGAGATTCGTAGAGGGTGATGATTGGGAAGTCTTCGTCGAGCGTCTCGACCAGTACTTCGTGGCCAACGAGCTGGAAGGAGACACCAATGCAGTCAAGCACAGGGCGGTTCTCCTCACCGTCTTTGGGCCTAAAATATACAGCCTCATCAAGAATCTGTTCGCACCGACAAAACCAATGGACAAGGAATATACAGAGTTGTGCACGCTGGTTCGGGACCACCTCAAGCCAAAGGAGAGTATCCTCATGGCCAGGTATCAATTTTACACGCACCATCGCTTCGGGGGCCAGGCCGTGGTGGATTATGTCACTGACCTGAGACACCTCACGGGACCTTACGATTTTGAAGCTGCATTGGGGGAAATGCTGCGGGACTTTTCGTGCTTGGCATCATTCACGAGGTCATTCTTTGAAAGCTGCTGGCTACCGAAACCCTAGACCTGAGCAGTGCCATCGCGATCGCCCAGGCATGCATGGCCATGGACGATAACACCAAACAGATATCTTCTCAACATCGAAGCTCACCAGCAAGTACTGTACATAAAATAATGTCGCTTGCAGGCCAAACTGCATATGGCAGGGCCTATATGTCTGCGGCTGCAAGACCTGTGATGACTCAGAGTCTGCCATCGGGGGTGAATGTGAATCCATTAGCACCTTGACGCTGCGGGGGTAATCATCGGGCCCATCAATGTCGATTCAAGCACTACATGTGCAAAGGCTGCGCAACAATGGGGCACCTCCAGCGAATGTGCAAACGTGCTGCGACATACCACGTGGCAGAAGATGATCGATCCAGCGTGGATCACACAGCACAGGCAACTCAACTTGAGGAAGAAGTGTATGGGGTATATACCTTCACCACCAAGAGCCCACCTATAATGCTGAAAGTCAAATTAAATGGAGTTCCAGTATCCATGGAGTTGGACACGGGTGCGAGTCAGTCAATATGAGCCAGAAGGCTTTTGAGAAACTGTGGGGCAATAAGGCACAAAGGCCCAAACTGAGCCCCATTAATTCAAAGCTGTGTACCTTCACCAAAGAGCTCATACCAGTCATTGGAAGTGCAGCAGTGAAGGTATTGTATGATGGAGCTGTGCATGACCTATCATTGTGGATTGTTCCAGGCAATGGACCAATGCTGTTTGGCAGAAGCTGGCTCAAAAAGATTAGATGGATTGGAACTGTTAAATATGGAAAAACTCCACAAGACTGAGTACTGTGAGCTAAAACTGATGTTGCCTTAGTCTCTTTTTTAATACAACTCCAGAATGCCTAAGCAGCATGGCAGACAACCTTTTATACTCCCTTTGCCCTCTGGTGGCAAATCTTATACAGTTATAATGTTCACATACATAACATCACTCCCCTCAAAATCTTTGATACAAATTATTTAGAAGTTGAGACGATCGGGGCCCCACGCTCTCTGGTTGATCGTCTGAGTTCAAACTCTGGTATGGGTGAGTTGGTCGGACCATTGCTGCACTGTGACGCGGCTGGTCTAACAGGACTGTTGGGAATGGTGGGTTCATCCTCTTGATTGACAGCGATGTCGATTGCTGGTTGGGTGTGTGTTGGTGGATCGATGATGGTGATGTCCTCTTCAGGTTGTTCCTGGTTGTCAGTGAATCGCAGTTTGGTCTGATCCAAATGCTTTCTGCACGTTTGTCCATTTAATAGTTTGACTAGAAACACTCTATTCCCCTCCTTGGCCAAGACAGTACCAGCAACCCATTTAGGACCATGACCGTAATTCAGGACAAATAAAGGGTTGTTAACATCAATGTCACGCGATCCAGCCACGCGATCGTGGTACATGTTTTGCTGGTGACGCCGGGTTTCCACATGGTCATTTAGATTCGGGTGGACTAGGGAAAGCCTGGTTTTGAGTGCTCTCTTCATCAACAATTCTGCAGGGGGAGCCCCGGTGAGCGAGTGGGGTTGCATCAGATAGCTGAGCAGAACCCGAGATAAGTGGGTCTGCAAGGAGTCTTCCGTCACGCGTTTCAAGCTCTGCTTGATAGTTTGGACTGCCCGTTCTGCTTGACCGTTGGATGCCGCCTTAACCGGGGCAGACCTGACATGCTTGATGCCATTGCGGGTCATAAACTTGTTGAATTCCGAGCTGGTGAAACACGGTCCATTGTCACTGACAAGGACGTCGGTCAAGCCATGGGTGGTGAACATAGCCCGGAGGCTTTCAATCGTGGCAGTGGATGTGCTGGATGACATGATTACGCATTCAATCTGTTACATTTAGAATAACTCCACAAGACTGTACATCTTAAGCTCAAACTGTTGTGACCTTGGTCTCTTTATTGTAACTCCAGAGTGAGGAGGGAGCATGGTAGTCTACCTTTTATACCTGCTTGCGCAGATTGTGCAGGTGACACTTGGGTCTCCCAGAGGTGCGCACCCTGATGGCAAGTCTTAAACATTGGTAGTGATTACATACATAACATCATTCCACCCACAAAGTCTTAACTACAAGTTATTTACAGGTTGAGGCGATCCGGGGCTCTGCGTTCCCGGGTTGATCGCCTGAGTTGAAGTCCTGGCATGGGTGAGTTGGTCGGATCATTGCTGCACTGCAGTGTGGCTGGTCTGATCGGACTGTCGGGTATGGTGGGTTCATCCTCGTGGTTGACAGCGAGGTCGATTCTGTTAGTGGGTCACTGGGGGTCAGGTCCTTTCCAGTAGTTCCTGGTTATCTGTAGTTCACAGTTTGGTCTGGTCCAAATGCTTTCTGCATTTGCCCATTACATGGTTTCACAACAAAAACTCAATTTTCCTCACAAACACTCCATTCCCCTCTTTGGCTAATACAGTGCTAGCAGCCCATCTGGGGCTATGAACATGGTCTACATCATTTATTCTGATGTCACGTGGAGGAGCCGAGTGATCATGGTACATTCTCTGCTGATAGCTTACGGAAGGCCCGGTTCTGAGTGATTCAGCCCAGTGACTGTGTAGCACCCCGGATAGTCGGGTCTGTGGGGAGTCTACCGTGACACGTGTGGTGCTCAGCTTTATGATTTGGGCTGCCCGCTCCAGACTATTATCGCTGACCCTAAGGTCTGGCAAGCCAAGGATGACAGTTATGGCCTTGAGACTTTCAGTAGTGGCGGGAGGCCGTGTGATCCCCGTGGATCCTGGGCCATGGTATGGGGGCCCAGGACCACCAACTGTGTGTAGCCTCCCTACCTTTCTTTGCAACATTGCAGGGTTGCCCCATAGGGGCCAATCTGATGGGATGAGCATTTGGTCTTTGCGATGGATAAGCTGCAACATCCCGTCAGCGGTTCGCTGTTGGCAGGCGATAACGTGGGATGCTGGCTGGTCCAGGTCCTAGTCTGGGGAGCCGTTACAGTTGGCTCCTCGCTTTCTAGCACTTCCATAGAAACATAGAAACATAGAAAATTAGCTGCAGGAGTAGGCCATTCGGCCCTTTGAGCCTGCACCATCATTCAATAAGATCGTGGCTGATCATTCACCTCAGTACCCCTTTCCTGCTTTCTCTCCATACACCTTGATCCCTTTAGCCATAAGGGTCATATCCAACTCCCTCTTGAATATATCCAATGAACTGGCATCAACAACTCTCTGCGGTAGGGAATTCCACAGGTTAACAACTCTCTGAGTGAAGAAGTTTCTCCTCATCTCGGTCCTAAATGGCTTACCCCTTATCCTTAGACTGCGACCCCTGGTTCTGGACTCCCACAACATTGGGAACATTCTTCCTGCATCTAACCTGTCCAGTCCCATCAGAATTTTATATGTTTCTATGAGATCCCCTCTCATTCTTCTAAACTCCAGTGAATACAGGACCAGTCGATCTAATCTCTCCTCATCCTGCCATCCTGGGAATCAACCTGGTGAACCTTCGCTGCACTCCCTCAATAGCAAGAACATCCTTCCTCAGATTAGGAGACCAAAATTGAACACAATATTCCAGGTGAGGCCTCACCAAGGCCCTGTACAGCTGCAGCAATACCTCCCTGCTTCGATACTCAAATCCCCTTGTTATGAAGGCTAACATGCCATTTGCCTTCTTCACCGCCTGCTGTACCTGCATGCCAACCTTCAATGCCTGATGTACCATGACACCCAGGTCTTGTTGTACCTCCACTTTTCCTAATCTGCCACCATTCAGGTAATATGCTGCCTTCGTGTTTTTGCCATCAAAGTGGATAACCTCACATTTATCCACATTATACTGCATCTGCCACGCATTTGCCCACTCACCTAATCTGTCCAAGTCACCCTGCAGCCTTTTAGCATCCTCCTCATAGCTCACACCGCCACCCAGCTTAAGTGTCATCTGCAAACTTGGAGATATTACACTCAATTCCTTCATCAAAATCATTAATGTGTATTGTAAATAGCTGGGGTTCCAGCACTGAGCCCTGCGGCACCCCACAAGTCACTGCGTGCCATTCTGAAAAGGACCCGTTTATCCCGACCCTCTGTCTGCCAACCAGTTCTCTATCCACATCAGTACATTATCCCCAATACCATGTGCTTTAATTTTGCAAACCAATCTCTTGTGTGCGACCTTGTCAAAAGCCTTTTGAAAGTCCAAATACATCACATCCACTGATTCTCCCTTGTCCACTCTACTAGTTACATCAAAAAATTCTAGAAGATTTGTCAAGCATGATTTCCTTTTCATAAATCCATGCTGACTTGGACCGATCCTGTCACTGCTTTCCAAATGCGCTCATATTTCATCTTTAATAATTGATTCCAACATTTTCCCCACCACCGATGTCAGGCTAACCAGTCTATAATTCTTTGTTTTCTCTCTCTCTCCTTTTTTAAAAAGTGGTGTTACATTAGCTACCCTCCAGTCCATAGGAACTGATCCAGAGTCCATAGACGGTTGGAAAATGACCACCAATACATCCACTATTTCTAGGGCCAATTCCTTAAGTACTCTGGGATGCAGACTATCAGGCCCTAGGGATTTATTGGCCTTCAATCCCATCAATTTCCCTAACACAATTTCTTGACTAATAAGGATTTCTTTCAGTTCCTCCTTCTCACTGGACTCTCGGTCCCCTAATATTTCCCGATGGTTATTTGTGTCTTCCTTCGTGAAGACAGAACCAAAGTATTTGTTCAATTGGTTTGTCATTTCTTTGTTCCCCATTATAACAACGAGCAGGTCTGTGGGCTGTGTCGTTTCCACCCCTGTGGTGAGCAACGGTAACCAACTGAGGGCATCAGCGCTGTTCTCAGTGCCTGGCCCGTGGCGGATCATGTTACAGTGCACAGACGGTGTTAGACCTATTCGAGACAAAGCATTAATAATAGTGCCTCTGCTCTCCAAAAACTGTGAGATTGGCAGCTTGTTTGACTTGAGCAAATATTGGGACACTCTCTGGTACATCTCTTTCGTAATGTGAACACTCTCTGGTACATCTCTTTCGTAACGTGAACGCAGGCTACAGCCTTGGGTAACTTATTGGATGCATGCACAATCTGTTGGGGCTCGCCCGCTACTTTGCTTTGCTGTACAACACACCCGACTTCGTGTGATAACACATCACTTGCTGCAAGTACTTTGTTAGATACATATACGGCTGGTTGGCGTTCACCCGCTACTTTGGGTGGTTGTAAGGTACCCCTGACCCCATATGATAATACATCATTTGCCACGAATGGGCGCTCACATGGGTTACATAGTGCAAACAACTTATTGGAACTTAGTGGGTTCCTGGCCTTCTCAGCGGCCGCCCCTTTAACTTTGCCCCAAGCCCAGTCGTCTTCCTTGCTGGGCAACACATGACTCTGTTTCGTTGCGGTGACATCCCGTGGTCTGGACGCACTCTCGTCCCGTGGTCTGGACGCACTTTCGTCCCGTGGTCTGGATGCACTTTCGTCCCGTGGTCTGGACGTACTCTCGTCCCGTGGTCTGGACGTATTTTCGTCCCGTGGTCTGGACGCACTCTCGTCCCGTGGTCTGGACGCACTTTCGTCCCGTGGTCTGGACGTACTCTCGTCCCGTGGTCTGGACGTACTTTCGTCCCGTGGTCTAGATGCACTTTCATTCCGTGGCCTGGATGCACGCTCATCCGTGTCCATGATGCCGACTGCCGCGATCTTCCTCCCCAGGGATTTTGCCTCTGGCGTCGGGAAGACGCATTCATTTCGGCCGGAGTCCCACTCTGCTTGGTCAACCGGGAGCCTCTTCCATTGTTGCGAAGAAGTCATCGGCTTTGGATGGTGGGTACCGCGCCTGTACCGCTGCTTGGTTGAACTTTACCTCCTCGTGGTTGTGATGAGCGGCCTGTGCCTCAGGGATCTGCAAATAGACCTGCACTTCATTGCCTGGTTCAGCTGAAGATGGGGACTTGCTCAGCCTTTGAGCAAGGGAGACGTTGTTCGCCGGAGAAGGTGTATTGTATGGGGTTAATCACATACTGTTAATTATGCTATTTAGACATTTACAGAGTGTCTCTGTCCCATGCCCCGTAGAATGTTGTTGCGATTGAGAGAAAGGGAAGCCACCTTGGGATGCACACCAGCTTGTTATGAGACGGTCGGCGCCTCAAGATCTCATGCTTGGTGGGCAAGCAGCTGGGGCCTTACAGATTAGGAGTTGGTCATAAGCCATATGCACCCATGTTTGTTCAATAGTATGTTTGTTTAATAGTATAAAGGAGCGGCACTGTCCCGTAATTCTTTGAACTTCACCTTGGACCGCGATTCGCGAGCGGGGCCAGGACCCCCAAGGCTCCAGACCAGCCGTAGTTGTGGAGTTCCCGACG
Source organism: Pristiophorus japonicus (assembly GCF_044704955.1). NCBI lineage: Eukaryota > Metazoa > Chordata > Chondrichthyes > Pristiophoridae > Pristiophorus > Pristiophorus japonicus. The sequence continues at coordinate 211,558,603 of NC_091979.1, read as the reverse complement.
GGCTGAAGGCTGTGAGCTTTGTTGCATCTTATCATACTTCTCTTTTCTTCGTAAACTGTATTATTATGTTTCTTTTCTCTCAGTAAATGGTGTTTTATTCTTTACTTCATTTGTCTTGTCTCTTATTTAACATTCATCCAGATCCCGAACCTGGGTCTATTATTATCGATCCAAAATATTTTGGTGTCATGAACAGGATCTGGTAAAATGTTGAAGAGAAAAGACAAGAAACAGTCTCCTCCTGCGGGAGAGAAGTATAGAATACCAGGGTGGGGCACGAGGGATGAGGGTTTTGGCTCTCTTACCAATGTGCTAGCCCGGTTTGGACCCCTGCAACATTGGGATACGCAGTTATTGGAACAGAGCAAAGATAGAACCGTACCCCACGCGATACTGTCTCTCCTGGAGAAAAATAGTCCCCCACAAATGGGATGGATTTTGTTGATAGCCTTAAGGGCGATGTGTAAATAACTTAAGGAAAGTGAGGCAGAAAACCTACAATTAAAATCAGCTGTTAAGGTTTTGGAAAGTTAAAACTCGACCCTGACTGCACAAGAGCGGGCGGACAAGGTCAATGAACAATCAGAAACTTTAATATGCTGTCTGGCGACAGTACGAAATAAAAAGAAAGCCAGACCACGGAAATTACAGATGGATTTGAAATATATCATTTGTACTGCACTGATTTGCTGCTGCATGTGGTTTGTACATGCTCAATCAGATCTCAGTGAGTGTTTAAAAGCCAATGCAAAATCATGTGGGGAATGTATACAAGTTGGGAAAAATATCTGGTACTCCTCTGACTCAGAATATGAGTGGACAGATGGAGAGCGAGGGGGGAACGGGAGGAAACTAAAGACGCTCCCCCATACGCTCCGAGCACGGAAGCTAGACCCCTTATGACAAATAAGACGAAACAGCAAGATGGGGAACAGCCGGTAACCACTAGAGGGGTGCGTGACTTCACCACTAGTGAGTTACAAGAAATAGGGTCTCGATTTCGACAAAAACCCGGGGAATCATTGTCAGAATGGCTAACCTCGATTTGGGACCAGGGAGCATCAGGCGTAATACTTAACCCCGAAGAGTTAACAAAAATGAGGACTATGACTACGGACCACCATATCACAGCAGTGCTATGGAATGTCCAGGGCACAAGTTCGCTATGGGACATGGTTACTATAGGGGTCCGGCAAAAATATCCCTCTGCCGTTGATTGGGAAGGGGAGGTAAAACCTTGGAATACTATGGCGGAGGGTGCGATACAGTTGCGCAACATGGCAACACAGGAAGGATTATATCACCAACCATATGGGGGGCCAAATCAGGAGCTCTTTACGGCAGGAATGCGAAGCAGGCTGATGAAGAGTGGCCCTCCTATGATGAGGGGTGCGCTACTCGCATTATTGGGATCAGCCCAAGGGCACCGGGTGGGGCACGCTTGCCTATTGTTAGGACAGTTAGAGGATGTAGAAGATAGTGTGCGAGAGTCGAGAATGGCTAACGTAGAGGGGGATCGGACCAGCGACAAGGTTCGACCTTGGGAAAGGTACAGGGTCAGGAAAGACAAAAAAAAGAATTACGCAGAGGGACATGTTCGCGACTTTACTGAAGGCAGGGGTCCCCAAGAGAAAAATTGATGGAATCCCAACAGAAGCGATGTATTTTATGTGGAAGAAACACTGCGTCCCGGGAACAGGGAAGGGTGAAAGGAGGGAGGTAAGGGAGACTAAGTCGGATAGCGATAAGTCTGCGGATGCGGAGAAACCACCTGCCGCTAGCCTATACTCCAACGTAGAAGAGCTGTGGAAGGCTAGTAATCCCCTCGACTAGGGGTGTGGCTGGGATCCAGGAGTACCCCCCATTAGAACCACATCAACCCAAGCTCCCGGGGATCTGAGGCCACACATTCTGATTACGATACACATTGGCGGGGTGGGGGAACATACAAAGAGATGTTGCTTTACTAGACACAGGGGCAGAAGTTACTATTATCCATGGAAATCCTAGGAAACACACAGGGACCCGTATGATGATTAATGGGTTCGGAGGGGCAGAAACGCCCGCTGTCCGAATAACTATCAGAATGGCGTTGGGAAATGGGCCTCCGCACTGGGTAACGGTCTGAATATCGGCAGTAAAGGAACATATTATTGGGATGGACCTTTTAAAGGGAACCACACACAACACCTCGTTCGGGCGATTTTCATTTGGGATATGGGCGATCAGAGATTGCAGGGGAAACAAAGTGGGAACCAGTGGTAATACCACGGCCATCGCATATAGTTACTATGAAACAGTACCGAATACCTGGGGGACACAAAGAAATAGGGAAAACCATACAAGGGCTCTTGGAGGCGGGTATCATTAGACATGCAGTGTCCACCTATAATAGCCCTGTTTGGCCTATGCAGAAATCCGACAAAAGTTGGAGGATGACTGTGGACTACCGACAACTGAACAAATTTGCCCCTCCCCTGGCAACCGCTGTCCCAGATGTAGTAACTATAACAGAGCGGCTGTCTGAAGAAGGTGCGGAGTGGTATACGGTAATCGTCCTGGCCAATGCCTTTTTCTCCATTCCAATAGCGGAAGAATCCCAGGACCAGTTTGCATTCACTTGGGAAGGGAGGCAATACACGTTTAAACGCCTCCCTCAAGGTTACCTACATAGCCCTACCCTATGCCACGGATTGGTGGCCCGGGACCTGGACATGTGCACGTTAGCTCCTAACGTCTCACTGGCACACTACATCGATGATGTACTAATAAGGGGTCCCACCGAGGCAGTGGTGTCAGAAGCCCTAGCTACTATAGTCCAACACATGCGAGACAGGGGCTGGGAGATAAAGCCGAAGAAGGTGCAGGGCCCTAGCCAGACTGTCCAGTTTCTGGGGATCCAATGGTCTCGGGGTGAGTGCATCATACCCGAGCCTGTGAAGAATAGAATGCAAGAAATGGCCACCCCCACGAATAAAACTGAGACACAACGGTTTGTGGGACTATTGGGTTACTGGAGGAGACACATACCTCACCTCACGATGTTATTAAAACCGCTGTATGCCGTAACACGAAAAAAGGCCCACTTCGAGTGGGGAAAGGACCAGCAGGTGGCTTTTGATGCAGCCAAAGAAGCCGTAGCTCAAGCTTTACCCCTAGCCCTGCGAGTGCCTGGACAGCCTTTTGAGCTACAGGTATCCATTACCAATGATACTGCAGTATGGAGTTTGTGGCAGGTTCAACATGGCACTCGTATACCGTTAGGGTTCTGGTCAAGAAAATTGACAGATGTTGCTACTCGTTACACTCCAGTTGAGAAACAATTATTAGCATGTTATTGGGCCCTAACAGAAACAAAAGAACAGTCAGGGGACGACAAAGTCAGTTTAAGACCAGACCTACCCATATTATCCTGGTTTCTCTCAGAAAATGAGACTCACAAGGTCGGGCGAGCGCAGCAAAGCTCCATATTGCACTGGAAATGGTATCGCAGACAGAGCAAGTAAAGGAAAAGAAGGAATCACCTGACTACATGAACATGTGGCTGAATACCCACAAACAGCTGAGAGTGAACTTACGCAGTCGTCTGTCAGTTTAACCCAAGAGTCACCGATCTCCTGGGGCGTGTCTTTTGAACAGTTAACAGCTGAAGAACGTAGCCATGCCTGGTTCACAGATGGCTCAGTGGTCTGGCGAAACGGCCTTCGGCAATGGCGAGCTGCTGCCTTCAATCCAAAAACCCAGACAATTGTGCATGATGAGGGCGTGGGAGGCTCCAGCCAGCTAGTAGAACTAGCAGCTGTAGTCCTTGCGTTAGAAGAGGAACAGCAACAAGTACACATATATACTGACTCATGGGCAGTAGCCAATGGCATAGCGAGCTGGATGTGAAACTGGCATGAACATAACTAACAAATAACTGGGAAAGACTTGTGGGGAAAGCACCTATGGGAACAAATATGATCCAAAGCCCAGAAGATGAAAATAACTGTATATCATGTGGATGCTCACATGAAAAACACTTCAAAGATCTCTGAATATAATAACACCATTGATAATATAGCCCGGGTATGGGCTGTCAAAGATGCGGAAGATGAAGAATATGGCATAGGCAAGTGGGCCCACCACAAATCTGGACATTTGGGCATTCAGGGTACGATACAATGGGCACGAAATAGGGGGTTACATTGGACGGTGTTAAACAGATCATAAGCACCTGTGAAATTTGTCAAAAGGTGAAGCATTTTCCCCTACAACGACAACCCGGTGCCCATATTAAGAGAGGGACTCAACCAGCACAAATATGGCAAGTTGATTATGTAGGACCTTTACCATTGCAACAACAGTTCCAATATTTGCTCACTGCTGTTGATACCTATTCTGGACTTTTGATAGCTTATCCAGTGACTAAAGCGAATCAACAAAGTACAATTAAAGGACTGGAGAATTTAATCACATACTACGGTGAACCAGCAGAAGTACAGTCGGATAATGGGTCGCACTTCACAGGTCAAACAGTGCAACAGTGGGCGGTAGACAACGGGATCTATTGGATGTTTCACATACCTTACTATCCGCAAGCTGCAGGGTTAATAGAACGCATGAATGGACTACTTAAGCAACAGATTAAAATATTAACTCCCACTAACACTAACAAGGGTGGTTAAAGGTCTTACCACAAGCAGTGCGCAATCTGAATCACCGACCATTGTGGGGGGGAACTCCTATAAGCCACATGTTAGGCAAAGTTAGTGTCCCTACTATTGAAAAAGAAAATCAGACTCAGGACACAGTTTGTAAAGGAGAAAAAGTGTGGGTGCAGTACCCCCAGAAACCCTTACAAGCAGGGGAAATCTTAGTGAAAGGAAAAGTAAACACTTATTGGGTGCTCCTGACTGGTCAAGATATTCCTCTCTGTGTTGACAAGGGTAAATTGACTAAACGAGGCTGAAATTAATATACTTATGCTTCCTCCCACAGGAATTATGCCAAAATGGCGACTTACCAACTCGTGCTGGCAAGTCTCTGTGTCTCGTTATCTGTGACTGTGCTACTTCCATCCTCAAACTCAGCATGGGATGGCCATACAGGATGGTGGTTAGCTAACACTGATCGTACGCAAGACAATCAAGGGTGGATTGTATTGGTGGGACATCTTTTACGGATGGTCCCCAAAAACATCAGCCGCTTTGAAGCTGTTAATACATCCTATTGCTGTTTTACTCATCGCGTTATTACTGCTTGAATGTATTCTTAGGTGTAGATTGCGGGTGTCGCTTGCACATACTCAACTGATGCATTATGCCTTTAACTTGATTATATTACTTAGAATGTCTAAATATCAAGAGTGGATTGTATTGTATGGGGTTAATCACATACTGTTAATTATGATATTTAGACATTTACAGTGTGTCTCTGTCCCATTCCCCGAAGAATGTTGTTGCGATAGAGAGAGAGGGAAGCCACCTTGGGATGCACACCAGCTTGTTATGAGATGGCCGGCGCCTCAAGATCTCATGCTTGGGGGACTTACAGATTAGGAGTTGGCCACAAGCCACATGCACCCATGTTTTGTTCAATAGTATGTTTGTTTAAGTATAAAGGAGTGGCACTGTCCCGTAGTTCTTTGAACTTCACCTTGGACCGTGATTTGCGAGTGGTGCCGGGACCCCCAAGGCTCCAGACCAGCCGTTGTTGTGGAGTTCCCGATGGGCTGAAGGCCGTGAGCTTTGTTGCATCTTATCATACTTCTCTTTTCTTCGTAAACTGTATTATTATGTTTCTTTTCTCTCAGTAAACAGTGTTTTATTCTTTACTTTATTTGTCTTGTCTCTTATTTAACATTCATCCAGATCCCGAACCTGGGTCTATTATTATCGATCCAAAACAGAAGGTACACAGAGGTCTTCCCAGTTCCACCGAATCTTCCCCATCCACCTTCTACCAAGCAGCATTGGCCCATCACCTGAAACAATCTGTCATGTATCTTACATGGCCACTGTTGGTACTATCTCAAGGTGTGCCACCAGAGGGCACAGCAATGGAAAACTCGTAGGTTACCTGTACAGGTGTGCCTGGCCTAGTATAAAAGGCAGGCCACCAGGTGTGATCCTCAGTCTGGAGTTAACTAATAAAGGACTAAGATCACTACAGTTCAAGTACAACACACTGCCTCGTGGAGTCATTGTTAGAGCATCTAAGGACACAACAACTGGCGACGAGAATATGAACTTTCATGCGAAAATGGCTACCCTTGATACGTTACAGCAATTCGCCGATGGTGATGATTGGGGCGCCTTTGTGGAGAGGCCAGAACACTTTTTTACAGTAAACGACCTGGCAGGAGACGACCTGGCCGCGCTGGCTGATAAGTTATCCTACTGACCAGTTGCGGGCCCAATGTATATGGCCTCGTCAGGGACTTGCTGGCACCAGCGAAGACAATGACCAAGTTGTACAAGGAGCTCGTAACCCTGATCCAGGAGCAACTCAAGCCCAAGGAGAGCATCCTTACAGCCAGAAACCGGTTCTCTACCCACCGACGGCCCGAAGGCCAGGAAGTTGCGAAGTAAGCCGCAGACCTCAGGAGTCTGGTGGCATCGTGTAAGTTTGGTACCCACCTCAACGAAGCGCTGCAGGACATTTTTGTCATTGGAATTGGCCATGAGGGCCTTCTTCACGGCGGATACCACAGTCACACTACAGAAGGCCATCTCCGTGAGCCAGGCATTCATGACCTCGACCTGCGGCTCACCCTCAGGACTCAAACCCAGCAGTACTGTGCACAGAGTGGCGCCATCCAGGAGCTGGACTATCGAGCACGCATCCTCTCAGGGGAGAGAGAACAGGTCCCTGAGTCCCTTAACTCAGAGTCCGCCGAGGGGGGCTAATCGAGTAGCACCATGCTGGCGTTGCGGAGGGAATCACAGGGCTCACCAGTGCCATTTTAAAGACTATGATTGCAAAGGCTGCGGCACAAAGGTCCACCTCCAGCAAATGTGTAAGAGAAATAGGACTCACTGTGTCGATGAGAAATCTGCAGATGGCCATGAATCCAGCGTGGATTACGAATCGTTAGTCAGAGAGGCAGCCCAGTCCCACAGGGATGGGGGGTGGGGGGGGGTACATGGCATGTTTACCTGCACCACCAAGTGCTCCTCGCTGAAGATGGAAGTCGTGATAGAGGGACGTCCAGTCTTCATGGAATGGACACAGGGGCGAGCCAGTCAGTGATGAATCAAGATGCCTTTGAGAGGCTATGGGGCAATCCGGCTGAACGACCAGAGTTGGCCCTGGTTCAGGCAAAACTGCGCACCTATACCAATTAAATCATCCCAGTCATTGGTAGTATGAACATAAAGGTAATCCATGATGGCGCAGTGCACAAGTTACCTCTGTGGATTGTTGCAGGTGATGGGCCAATGCTGCTTGGCAGAAGGTGGATGGAGAAGATCCAGTGGAAGTGGGAAAATTTCATCCCTCCAGCGATCGAAGTCCTCTGCACTCAGAGACAAAGCAAGCCCTCATCTGAGGGTGGACCTGGCACCGATGAGATGACCAGCACAGCACCCTAGACACAAACCGCTCAGCACGACTGCGTGGAGATGATCCAGCTGAGACGACCCGAACGCAACTTCCAGGCAGGACTCAGGAGGGATAAAAACGGATCCAGCAGCAACTTCCCAACTGCGGAGGCAGAACCCGGGGAGAAGAGGATCACTGCAGTCGACATCGTGGACGAAGAAAAGATGGCGCCTGAACCACGAGGCAATGCGCTGCAGACAAAGATGGCCGCGACCAGACCACGAGGTGCAGCGCTGATGGAGCAACAAACGGAGAAGCGGATTGAGGTAAAGCAAACAAGGCTCTCTTAAAGGAGGCCTGCAACCCACTTCAATTAAAGGGACAGTGCCACACAATTAAGCAATGTAACAAGAATTGTAAGTTAGAGACTAAAGGTGCAACAGATTATGTAAAGTGTGTAACTGACCATGAAAAATGTGTCACTGATAATCGGAATTGTATACATGTAACCAGCGAGGAAAAGTCGCGCGATTATGTACAGTGTGTAATTGATGATTTGAACTGTGCATATGTAACCAGCGAGGAAAAGTCGCGCGATCATGTTCGGACCCCTAAAGTGTCCATCATAAACAAGGAAAAGCTGTGCGATGCAGGATTTCCACTGCATGCAGCCAATGCAGCGGGCAGATACCCATCAGGTGCACACAGGTCCAGCAGGCTACCAATGCTGTAGCCTGCGTCCCAGGGACCAAAGTCAGGCACCACGAAGTGTGGCCACAAGCAGCCAACACACACGAGCTGCGAGGCAAGTGACCTCAGCAGGGCAAAGGCACCGGTAGTGATACCATGCCCTGGGTCGGCTCCAGGTCTCAGGCAACCGATGGCACCAAGAGCCACGAGCCTGAAGGAGCCAATATTTCCCCAGAGGAAACAAGCACCAGCCAGGATTACGAACCAAGTGACGCTCAGGCCAATGAGTCAGCAGTTCTCTGTGCAGCTCCTCAGGTAGCAGCTGGGACCCATGGCGTAAAGAAATGACGGGGGGGGGGCATGGTCACAGACATCCGTGAACCTGCCTGCCGCTAGGGACCATGGCAAAAGTCCCGAGAGTAGGCTATGTGAGCCAACCGGCTTCCACTGCCAGCACCGGGCACTGAACTACCACCAGAATGCAGGGACACCACCCAGCAGCTCTGGAACTAGCTGTCCTTATGCACCGGTCACCGCATCGACAAGGCATCTAACGCTCTTGTCGCACCACGGAACCACACAAAAAAAAAGAAATGCAAAACCCACTTACCTGAACTTGAATGTACATGAATGCCAGGAGCCTCCACCACACCACTGTGGGAAGGGCGGAGAATGGAGTGGTCAGAAACACACACACACAAACAGCAACCACCAGCTCGCTACGGCACCAACAACCTTCCCAAGGTTGAGCCGGCCCACTTGAGGTCTATCAGACAGAACCCATATAGAGCTAAGCCCAGAGCATAGTTAATGCAGAGGCGATTTGCACTGAGGGTTCAGGGGGGAGTGATGTCATGTTTCTTACATGGCCACTGTTAGTACTGTATCAAGGTGTGCCACCAGAGGGCACAGCAGCGGGAGACTCGTAGGTTACCTGTACATGTGTTCCTGGCCTAGTATAAAAGGCAGGTCACCAGGTGTGATCCTCACTCTGGAGTTAACTAATAAAGGACTAAGGTCACTGCAGTTCAAATACACCACTGCCTCGTGGAATCATTGTTACAGCATCTATGGACACAACACAATCCACAGTGGTAAATCGTGCACTGCTCCCTCATGGGGTACTCTTATGTCCGCACTACCAATAACTGGTATCAGTTCCTTGGTGTAGGTGCGCAGCTTTGCCTGAATTGGGATCAGATGAGTCGTTGTGCCCCACAGCCTCTCAAATGCCTTCTGGTTCATAATTGATTGACTCGCCCCCATGTCCCATTCCATGGAGACTGGGGTGCCGTTAAATTTAACTTTGAACATTATCAGAGGGCTTTGGTGGTGAAGGTATGTAGGAATATGTATCAGCTTGCGAGGAATGACCGCGTGGCCGATGCTAAGCTCAAAAAAGTCCGTCAGCATTTCCCTCAAAAATCCAGCAAATTTGCAAGTTCCCGCAAGGCACCTCATAACTCGCCATGTCCTGGCCCTCGGAGCGGTGGTGCATGTAGAAGCGATACCTGGCCATTATGACGCTCTCCTTCGGCTTGAGGTGGTTCCGAACCAATGTACACAACTCTGTATATGTCTTTTCCACTGGTTTCTCTGGTGCTAGCAGATTCTTGATGAGGCTGTATTTTGTGGACCCACACGCTGAGGAGAATCACCCTGCGCTTGATCGCTTTATCGTCCCCATCCAGCCTTCATTGGCCATGAAGTACTGGTCGAGACGCTCAACGAAGGCTTCCCAATCATCACCCTCTACAAATCTCTCTAAAATACCAACGGCAGCCATGACAGTGTGAAAGTTCGTAATCTATTACTCGTCGCCAATTGTTAAGTATGTAAGAACTCCACAAGACTGAGTACTGTGAGCTAAACCTGATGTGACCTTAGTCTTTTTAATACAACTCCAGGATGCCTAAGCAGCATGGCAGACAACATTTTATACTCCCTTGCATGAGGTGTGCAGGTGATGCTTGGGCCACCAACAGTTGAACCCTCTGGTGGCAAATCTTACACAGTTGAAGTGTTTACATACATAACAGGAATGATATCAAAGCACTATCTTCAGTGGATAATGCCTCGTGTGCTCAAGTGCTGAGCAAGTTTCCCTCGCTATTCGAGCCAGACATCGCAACTTCACAGCCGCCAAGGTACAGATCCATCTAGGCCCCGATGCATAGCCCGTCCATCAGAAGGCTCGGGCAGTTCCGTACATTATGAGGGAGAAAGTCGAGATTGGACAGACTCCAATGCGAAGGAATCATATCGCCAGTCGAGTTCAACAAGTGGACCAGTCCAGTTGAAAATCGATGGCACGGTCAGAATCTGCGGAGACTACAAGGTAATGATTGACCGAGTCTCACTACAGGACCAGTACCCATTGCCCAAGGTGGATGACCTGTTCGCAACGTTAGTGGGGGAGAAGTCGTTCACCAAGTTGGTCCTAACCTTTACCTACATGACACAGGAGCTTGTTGAATCTTCGAAAAGACTGACGTGCATCAACACATACAAAGGGCTGTTTATATACCACAGGTGCCCTTTCGGGATTCGCTCGGTTGCAGCCATTTTCCAGAGAAACATGGAGAGTTTGCTGAAATCTGTTCCACGCACTGTTGTGTTTCAACATCTTGATCACCGGTCGCGACACCATTGAACACTTACACAACCTGTAAGAGGTTCTAAGTCGCCTAGACAGAGTGGGACTCAGGTTGAAATGCTCCAAGTGTGTTTTCCTGGCTACAGAAGTCGAATTTTTGGGGAGAAAGATTGCAGCAGACGGCATCAGGCCCACAGACTCAGAGACAGAGGACATCAAGAATGCACCCAGACCACAGGATGTGACGGAGCTGCGTTTGTTCCTGGAACTCCTCAACTATTTCAGTAACTTTCTACCTGGATTGAGCACGTTGTTAGAGCCTTTGCACATGTTGCTACGTAAGGGTGACGACTGGGTTTGGGGCAAATCTCAAGAAACAGCCTTTGAAAAGGTCAGGAATCTACTATGTTCAAATAAGTTACTTGTACACTATGACCCATGTAAACGTTTAGAGCTAGCTTGTGATGCCTCATCGCACGGGGTCGGCTGTGTGTTACAGCAAACCAATGTATTGAGCAACCTCCAACTGGTTGCATACGTGTCTAGAAGTCTGTCTAAGGCTGAGAGAGCCTATAGTATGGTCGAGAAAGAGGCGTTAGCATGTGTATATGGGGTTAATAAAATGCACCGATACCTATTTGGACTTCGGTTTGAGCTTGAAACTGACCACAAGTCGCTCATTTTGCTGTTTTCAGAGAGCAAAGGTAAAATACCAATGCTTTGTCCCACATCCAAAGATGGACACTAACATTATCCGCTGATGGCTATGTTATCCGCCACAGACCAGGCACTGAAAACTGTGCCAATGCTCTCAACCGGCTACCATTACCCACCACTGGGTTTGAAATGGCGCAGCCCGCAAACCTGCTACTGGTCATGGATGCTCCTGATCTGGCGAGCCAGGATTCTGGCTTGCCAGATCAGGACCTGGACCAGCCAGGATCCTGTGCTATCATTAGTAAAGAGGTGTGTCCTAAATGGGAACTGGTCGGCCGTTCCCAGGGAAATGCAAGATGAAATTAAGCCAGTTCTGTTACTTTAACCTCCCTGTGTGCAGTCTCATCTGTGTTAGGAACACAATAACTGGCGACGAGTATACGAATCCAACGCAAAGATGCAGCAAACTGTGGGCATCCTGGAGAAGTTCTCGGAGGGTGAGGACTGGGAAGCCTATGTCGAATGGCTAGACCAGTACTTTGTAGCCAACGAGCTGGACGGAGAAGGAAGCGCTGCAAAAAGGAGAGCGGTCCTCCTCACGGTCTGCGGGGCACCGACCTAAAGACTCATGAAAAATCTTCTGGCTCCAGTGAAACCCACAGATAAGTCGTATGAGGAGTTGTGTACACTGGTTCGGGAGCATCTTAACCTGAGGGAGAACGTGCTGATGGCGAGGCATCGGTTCTAGACATGCCAGCGATCTGAAGGTCAGGATGTGGCGAGCTACATCGCCGAGCTAAGGCGACTTGCAGGACAATGTGAGTTTGATGACTACCTGAAGCAGATGCTCAGAGACTTTTTTGTACTGGGCATTGGCCACGAGACCATCCTACGAAAACTTTTGACTGTTGAGTCACCGACCCTCAGTTAGGCCATTGCGATTGCAAAGGCGTTTATGTCTACCAGTGATAACACCAAACAAAACTCTCAGCACACAAGTGCTAGCAATGTTCATAAATTAACTGGAACTGTGTTTACGAGCTGAAATGTACAGGGCAGAACCCACGAGTCTGCAACTGCCAGCAGGCCTCAGGTGACCCAGATGACTGAGAGTCTGCAACAAAGGATGAATACAAGGCAATTCAAACATTGTTGGCGTTGTGGAGGCTTCCATTCAGCCTATTCATGCTGTTTCAAAGGGTATGTTTGCAAGAGCTGTGGAACATTGGGGCACCTCCAACGAGCTTGCAGACGAGCTGCAAGCTCTGCAAAACCTGCTAACCAGCACATGGCAGAGGAAGATTGGTCCATGGTGGATCAAAGCAATTTCGAGCCTCAGAGAGAGGAGGCAGATGCTGAAGTACACGGGATGCACACATATTCGACAAAATGTCCACCTATAATGCTAAACGTAAAATTGAATGGCTTACCCGTAGCCATGGAACTGGACACTGGCGCTAGCCAATCCATCATGAGTAAAAAGATATTTGAGAGACTGTGGTGCAACAAGGCACTCAGACCAGCCCTGAGCCCTATCCAAACGAAACTGAGAACGTACACCAAAGAGCTCATCACTGTCCTGGGCAGCGCCATGGTCAAGGTCACCTACAAGGGCACGGTGCACGAACTGCCACTCTGGATTGTCCTGAGCGATGGCCCCACACTGCTTGGAAGGAGCTGGCTTGGCAAAATTCGCTGGAACTCGGATGACATCCATGCACTATCACATGTCGATGAGGCCTCATGTACCCAGGTTTTCAACAAATTTCCTTCCCTTTTTGAGCCAGGCATTGGAAACTTTTCTGGGGCAAAGGTGCGGATCCACTTGGTCCCAGAGGTGCGACCCATTCACCACAAGGCGCGAGCGGTACCTCACATGATGAGGGAGAGAATGGAAATCGAGCTGGACAGGCTGCAATGCAAGGGCATCATCTCCCCAGTGGAATTCAGCGAGTGGGCCAGACCAATTGTTCCAGTACTCAAAAGTGATGGCACGGTCAGGATTTGCGGCAATTATAAAGTAACTATTAATCGTTTCTCGCTACAGGACCAATACCCGCGACCTAAGGCATAGACCTATTTGCGTCGCTGGCAGGAGGCAAGACGTTCACCAAGCTCAACCTGACTTCAGCCTACATGACGCAGGAGCTGGAGGAGCCTTCGAAGGGCCTCACCTGCATCAACACGCACAAGGGACTGTTCATCTACAACAGATGCCGGTTTGGAATTCGGTCGGCTGCAGTGATCTTCCAGAGAAACATGGAGAGCCTACTCAAGTCGGCACGACGCACGGTGGTTTTTCAGGACAACATATTGGGCATGGTTCGGGACACCGCCGAGCACCTACAAAACATGGAGGAGGTCCTCCAGCGACGAATCGCGTAGAGCTGCGGCTGAAGAGGTCGAAATGCGTCTTCATGGCAACAGAAGTGGAGTTTTTGGGGAGACGGCATTCGGCCCACAGATGCCAAGACAGAGGCTGTCAGGAATGCGCCCAGGCCACAGAACGTCACGGAGCTGCGGTCGTTCCTGGGACTCCTCAACCATTTTGGTAACTTCCTACCGGGGTTAAGCACCCTCTTAGAGTCCCGACATGTGTTATTGCGTAAAGGTGAGAACTGGGTATGGGGAAAAAACCAAGTAATTGGTTTTGAGAAAGCCAGAAACATTTTATGCTCCAACAAGCTGTTTGTATTGTATAACCCATGTAAAAGACTTGTGCTAGCATGTGATGCGTCGTCGTACGTGAGTCGGGTGTGTATTACAACAAGCTAACGTTGCGGGGAAGTTGCAACCTGTCGCCTATGCCTCCAGGAGCTTGTTTAAGGCCGAGAGGGCCTACAGCATGATTGGGAAAGAGGCATTAGTGTGTGTGTTCGGGGTAAAGAAAATGTATCAGTACCTGTTTGGTCTCAAATTTGAGCTGGAAACCAATCACAAGCCCATCATATCCCTGTTCGCTGAAACCAAGGGGATAAATACTAATGCCTCAGCCCGCAAACAAAGGTGGGCACTCGCGCTATCAGCGTATAACTATACCATACTCCACAGGCCAGGCACCGAGAACTGTGCGGATGCTCTCAGTCGGCTACCATTGCCCACCACGGGGTTGGAAATGGCGAGGCTGCAAACCTGTTGATGGTGGCACAGCCCACAGACTTGTTGATGGTCATGGAAGAGTTTGAAAATGATAAATCACCTGTCACGGCCTGCCAGATTAGGACTTGGACCAGCCAAGATCCTCTGCTGTCCCTAGTAAAAAACTGTGTACAACATGGGAGCTGGGTCAGCATCCCCGTTGAAATGCACGTTCCAGCGGCGAAAGGACGAGCTGTCTAATCAGGCAGACTGCCTATTGTGGGGCAACCGCGTAGTGCTACCCAAAAAGGGCAGGGAGACGTTCATCTCAGATCTCCACAGCACACACCCGGGTATAGTAATGGTGAAAGCGATAGCCAGGTCCCACGTGTGGTGGCCCGGCATCTACTCTGACTGTGTATGGCAATGCAGCGTGTGTGCTCAGTTGAGCAACATACCCAGAGAGGCACCACTAAGTTTGTGGTCCTGGCCCTCCAGACCTTGGTTGAGGATCCATGTCGACTGTGCGGGCCCGTTTCTCGGTAAAATGTTCCTGGTGGTGGTGGATGCTTTTTCAAAATGGATTGAATGTGAAATGATGTCGGGAAGCACCGCCACTGCCACCATTGAAAGCCTGAGGCCCATGTTTGCCACCCACGGCCTGCCTGACATACTGGTCAGTGACAACGGACCATGTTTCACCAGTGCCGAATTTAAAGAATTCATGACCCGTAATGGGATCAAAGATGTCACCTTGGCCCCGTTTAAACCAGCCTCTGATGGGCAGGCAGAGCGGGCAGTACAAACAATCAAACAGAGCCTTAATCGAGTCACAGAAGGCTCACTCCAAATCTGCCTGTCCCGAGTACTGCTCAGCTACCGCACGAGACCCCACTCACTCACAGGAGTGCCCCCGGCTGAGCTACTCATGAAAAGGACACTTAAAAACCAAACTCTCGCTGGTTCACCCCAACCTGCATGATCAGGTAGAGAGCAAGCGGCCGCAACAAAATGTAAACGATGGTCGCGCCACTGTGTCACGGGAAATTGATCTGAATGACCCTGTGTATGTGCTAAACTATGGACACAGTCCCAAGTGGATCGCGGGCACGGTGATAGCTAAAGAAGGGAGTAGGGTATTTGTAGTCAAACTAGACAATGGACAAATTTGCAGAAAGCACCTGGACCAAATGAGACTGCGGTTCACAGACTGCCCTGAACAACTCACAGCAGACACCACCTTTTTCGAGCCCACAACACACACCCAAAAGATCAACGACACCACCCCGGACCAGGAAATCGTACCCATCACGTCCAACAGCCCAGCAAGGCCAGGCTCACCCAGCAGCCCTGCAGAGCCAACAACATGTCAGCCCAGCAAGGGCACAGCCAACACACTAGAACAGACATTTGTACCGAGGCGGTCCACCAGGGAAAGAAAGGCTTCCGACCGCCTCACCTTGTAAATAGTTTTCACTTTGACTTTGCGGGGGAGTGATGTTGTGTATCTGTAAAGCATGCACTCCCATGTTCCACCACCAGGGAGCGCATCCCCTGAACTCCCAAGGGATCCCAGCATCCCTTGGGAGCACTGTATATTAGCAGGCCCCAAAGGCCTGTTCCTCACTCTGGAGTGTCTTAATAAAGGCTGAGGTCACTGTTACTTTAACCTCCCTGTGTGTAGGAACACAATAAATTCTTTGAACTCAGCACTGATAAAACAAGGCCCATTGTCGCTCACCAGAACATCGGGTAAGCCGTGAGTGGCAAACATGGCCCGCAGGCTTTCAGTAGTGGCAGCAGACGTGCTAGCCGACATTATCTCACATTCAATCCACTTGGAGTATGCGTCTACAACCACAAGGAACATTTTACCCAAGAACGGGCCTGCATAGTTGACGTGTACCCTAGACCATGGTTTGGAGGGCCAAGACCATAAACTTAGCGGCGCCTCCCTGGGTACATTGCTTAACTGTGAGCATGCATTACATCTGTGAACGCAGGACTCGAAGTCTGCATCGATACCGGGCCACCACACGTGGGATCTGGCTATCGCTTTCATCATTACGATGCCTGGGTGGGTACTGTGGAAGTCATTGATGAAGGTATCTCTGTCCTTCTTGTGGACCACTACTCGATTGCCCCAGGCAGTCTGCCTGTATAGACATTTGATCTTTGCACCGCTGGAACGGCTTTATCTTTTCCTGCATTTCCACTGGCACACTGGACCAGCTCCTGTGAAGCACACAGCTTTTGACTAGTGATAATAAGGGGTCCTGGCTTGTCCAGTGGGAGTTGTGTACAGACCACCAAACAGTAGTAGTGAGGTTGGGGACAGCATCAAACAAGAAATTAGGGATGCGTGCAATCAAGGTACAGCAGTTATCATGGGCGACTTCAATCTACATATTGACTGGGCTAATCAAACTGGTAGCAATGTGGTGGAGGAGGATTTCCTGGAGTGTATGAGGGATGGTTTACTGACCAATATGTCGAGGAACCAACTAGCGGGCTGGCCATCCTAGACTGGGTGATGTGTAATGAGAAAGAACCAATTAATAATCTTGTTGTGCGAGGCCCCTTGGGGAAGAGTGACCGTAATATGGTAAAATTCTTTATTAAGAAATAGAGTGACACAGTTAATTCAGAGACTAGGTTTCAGAACTTGGGGAAAGGTAACTTCGATGGTATGAGACGTGAATTGGCTAGAATAGACTGGCGAGTGACACTTAAAGGGTTGACGGTGGATGGGCAATGGCAAACATTTAAAGATCACATGGATGAACTTCAACAATTGTACATCCCTGTCTGGAGTAAAAATAAAATGGGGAAGGTGGCTCAACCGTGGCTAACAAGGGAAAATAAGGATAGTGTTAAATCCAAGGAAGAGGCATATAAATTGGCCAGAAAAAGCAGCAAGCCTGAGGACTGGGAGAATTTGTAATACAGCAGAGGAGGACAAAGGGTTTAATTATGAGGGGGAAAATAGATTATGAGGGGAAGCTTGCTGGGAACATAAAAAATGACCTCAAAAGCTTCGATAGATATGTGAAGAGAAAAAGATTAGTGAAAACAAATGTAGGTCCCTTGCAGTTAGATTCAGGTGAATTTATAATGGGAACAAAGAAATGGCAGACGAGTTAAACAACTACTTTGGTTCTGTTTTCATGAAGGAAGACACAAATAACCTTGCGGAAATATTAGCGGACCGAGGGTCGAGTGAGAAGGAGGAACTGAAGGATATCCGAATGAAGCGGGAAATTGTGTTAGGGAAATTGACGGGATTGAAGCCCAATAAATCCCTGGGACCTGATAGTCTGCATCCTAGAGTATTTAAGGAAGTGGCCATAGAAATAGTGGATGCATTGGTGATCATTTTTCAACAGTCTATCGACTCTGGATCAGTTCCTATGGACTGGAGAGTAGCAAATGTAACACCACAGTTTAAAAAAGGAGGGAGAGAGAAAACGGGTAATTATAGGCCGGTTAGCCTGACATCAGTAGTGGGGAAAATGTTGGAATCAATTATTAAAGATGAAATAGCAGCGCATTTGGAAAGCAGTGACAGGATCGGTCCAAGTCAGCATGGATTTATGAAAAGGAAATCATGCTTGACAAATCTTCTGGAATTTTTTGAGGATGTAACTAGTAGCGTGGACAAGGGAGAACCAGTGGATGTGGTGTATTTGGACTTTCAAAAGGCTTTTGACAAGGTCCCACACAAGAGATTGGTGTGCAAAATCAAAGCACATGGTATTGGGGTAATGTACTGACGTGGATAGAGAACTGGTTGGCAGACAGGAAGTAGAGAGTCGGGATAAACGGGTCCTTTTTAGAATCGCGGGCAGTGACTAGTGGGCTCAGTGCTGGGACCCCAGCTATTTACAATATGCATTAATGATTTAGATGAAGGAATTGAATGTAATATCTCCAAGTTTGCAGTTGACACTAACCTGGATGGCGGTGTGAGTTGTGAGGAGGACGTTAAAAGGCTGCAGGGTGACTTGGACAGGTTAGGTGAGTGGGCTAATGCATGGCAGATGCAGTATAATGTTGATAAATGTGAGGTTATCCACTTTGCTGGCAAAAACACGAAGGCAGAATATTATCTGATTGGCGGCAGATTAGGAAAGCGGGAGGAGCAACGAGACCTGGGTGTCATGGTTCATCAGTCATTGAAAGTTGGCATGCAGGTATAGCAGGCGGTGAAGAAGGCAAATGGTATGTTGGCCTTCATAGCTAGGGGATTTGAGTACAGGAGCAGGGAGGTCTTACTGCAGTTGTACAGGGCCTTGGTGAGACCTCACCTTGAATATTGTGTTCAGTTTTGGTCTAATCTGAGGAAGGACGTTCTTGCTATTGAGGGAGTGCAGCGAAGGTTCTCCAGACTGATTCCCGGAATGGCGGGAATGATATATGAGGAGAGACTGGATCAACTGGGCCTTTATACACTGGAGTTTAGAATGATGAGAGGGGATCTCATAGAAATTTATAAGACTGGACAGGTTAGATGTGGGAAGAATGTTCCCGATGTTGGGGAAGTCCAGAATCAGGGGACACAGTTTTAGGATAAAGGTTAGGCAATTTAGGACTGAGATGAGGAGAAACTTCTTCACTCAGAGAGTTGTTAACCTGTGGAATTCCTTACCGCAGAGAGTTGTTGATGCCAGTTCATTGGATATATTCAAGAGCAGTGTTCGATATGGCCCTTATGGCGAAAGGGATCAAGGAGTATGGAGAGAAAGCGGGAATGGGGTACTGAGGGAATGATCAGCCATGATCTTATTGAATGGTGGTTCAGGCTCGAAGGGCCGAATGGCCTACTCCTGCATCTATATTCTATGTTTATATGTTTCTATGTTTGTATGTTTCTATGATCTGCCGGGCAGTGACGTGTGATTGCTCACTTTCAAATGCTTCCATAACCATGGCTAGATCTGCGGGCTGTGCCATATCCATCCCCGTGGTGGGCAATGGCAGCCTACTGAGAGCATCGGCATAGTTTTCTGTGCCTGGCCTGTGGCGGATGGTGTAGTTGTATGTGGACAACGTGAGCGCCCATCTCTGGATGCGGGCTGATGCGTTGGTATTTATCCCTTTACTCTCGGAAAACAGGGAGATAAGTGGCTTATGGTCAGTTTCCAATTCGAATTTTAGCCCAAACAGGTATTGATGTATTTTCTTTGCCCCTTAGACACACGCTAACGTTTCTTTTTCAATCATGCTTTCGGCTCTCTCGGCCTTAGACTGACTCCTGGATGCATAAGCAACCGGTTGCAGTTTCCCGAAATCATTAGCTTGTTGCAATACACACCCGACGCCATATGACGATGCATCACATGCTAGTACCAAACGCTTACATGGATCATAGAACACAAGCAATTTGTTTGAGCATAACAATTTTCTCGCTTTTACAAAGGCATTTTTTTGGCTTTTGCCCCAAACCCATTCGCCCCCTTTTCATAGTAAGACATGTAGTGGTTCTAACAGTGTGCTGAGACCCGGTAAGAAGTTACTAAAGTAGTTCAAGAGTCCCAGAAACGACCGCACTCTGTCACTCTGGCCTCGGTGCATTCTCGATTGCCTCCATCTTCACGTTGGTGGGCCTGATGCCGTCCACCGCTATCCTCCTTCCCAGGAACTCCAGTTCAGGCACCAGGAAAATGCACTTCGAGCGTTTTAACCTGAGTCCCACGCGGTTGAGTTGACTAAGAATCTCCTCCCGGTTCTGCAGTTTCTCGACTGTGTTCCGACCTGTGACCATGGTGGTGTGGGACCGACTTCAGTAAATTTTTCATGTTTCTCTGGAATATCGCCGCCACTGATCGGATTCCAAAAGGACATCTGTTATAAACAAAAAGACCTTTGTGCGTGTTGATGCAGGTGAGGCCCTTCGATGATTCCTCCAGTTCCTGCATCATGTAGACTGAAGTCAGATCCAGCTTCGTGAACGTCTTTTCTCCCGCCAGCGTTGCGAAGAGGTCGTCGGCTTTTCGTAGTGGGTATTGGTCCTGCAGGGAGAAACAATTGATAGTTACTTTGTAATCGCCACAGATTCTGACGGTGCCGTCTCCCTTGAGTACTGGGACAATAGGACTGGCCCACTCGTTGAACTCGATCGGTGACATGATGCCCTCTCTTTGTAGCCGGTGCAGCTCGATCTCTATCCTTTCTCTCATCATGTACGGTACTGCTCTCGCCTTGTGATGGATGGGTCGCGCCCCCGGAATTAGGTGGATCTGCACTTTTGCTCCTTGGAATTTCCCGATGCTTGGTTCGAACAGCGAAGGAAATTTCTTTAAGACCTGGGCACAAGAAGAGTCATCAGCGGGTGATAGCGCTTGGATGTCGTCCCAGTTCCAGCGTATCTTTCCCAGCCAGCTCCTGTTGAGCAGCGTGGGACCATCGCCCGGTACCACCCAGAGTGGTAGCTTGTGCACCACTCCATCGTAGGAGACCTTTCCTGCCGATTACAGGAATCAGTTCTTTCGTGTAAGTTCTTAGTTTCGTGTGAACTGGAGTTAAGACTGGCCTTGAGGCCTTGTTGCACCACAACCTTTCAAAAGTATTTTTGCCCATGATGGACTGGCTTGCGCCCGTGTCCAGCTCCATTGACACCGGGAGTCCATTTAGTTCAACATTCAGCTTTATCGGGGGACAGTTCGTGGTGAATGTGTGTACCCCATGTACTTCTGCCTCCTCTATCTGAGGCTCTGTTTCGTCGTGGTCCTCCTCTGCAACCTGGTGGTTTGCAGGTTTAACAGGCTTAGCAGCTCGCCTGCTAAGCCTGTTTGAGGTGTCCCATTGTTCCACAGCCCTTGCAAACGTATCCTTTGAATCGGCATGAATGGAAACAATGATCACCCCCGCAGCGCCAACAAGGTGTTAATGGCCTTGCATTCACCACCCTTGATGGTGGACTCTGAGACATCTGCGAACGCGTAGCTGCAGGTATGTGTGACCTGCCCTGTACGTTACAATTCGAAAACAACCTCACTTTGTTCACAGTACTTGTAGCAGCACTTGTGTGCTGAGAGATTTGCTTAGTATTGTCACTGGTGGCAATGAACGCCTGGGCTATCGCTGTGGCCTTACTCAAAATTGGGGTCTCTACAGTCAAAAGTTTGCGAAATATGGTTTCGTGGCCAATGCTAAGTATGAAAAAGTCTCTGATCATGTGCTCCAAATGTCCTTCAAATTCGCAATGTCCTGCAAGACATCTTAGCTCGGCGACATAACTCGCCACTTCCTGGCCTTCAGATCTTTTGTAGGTGTAGAACCGGTACCTCGCCATCAGAATGCTTTTCTTCGGGTTCAAATGCTCTTGGACCAGTATGCACAAATCGTCGTACGATTTCTCCGTGGATTTTGCTGGAGTGAGCAGATTCTTCATGAGGCCATACGTTGGTGCCCCACAGACGGTGAGGAGGATTGCCCTTCGTTTTGCAGCGCTCTCTTCCCCATCTAGCTCGTTGGCCACGAAGTATTGGTCGCGTCGATCCACAAAAGTTTCCCAATCATCTCCCTCCGAGAATTTCTCCAGGATGCCCACTGTTCTCTGCATCTTTGGGTTGGCTATCTGTCTCTCATCTCCAGTTGTCGTGTATCGAGAAAGAGTCAGACTGAACACTGTGAGCTCAAAGTAAAGTGTGACCGTAGTCTTTTATTGCAGGTCTCCAGAGTGCCTCTCCAACCTGTGAAGCCTTCTTCAATATCTGTGCTCCTAAGGGATTATGGGATCCCTTGAGACTCCAGGGAATGAGCCCTCTGGTGGCTGTACAGAGTAAATACAAGTCCACTCATATAACAGGAGGGAAATGGGGGAGGTGGGGAAGAAGGGAAGGGGATGACAGGGAGGGAGGGGGAGATAGGGAGGGTTGAGGGAGGTGAGGGGGGAAGAGAGTGAGTGGAAGGGGGTAAAGAGTGGGAGAAGGGGGGAAGAGATGGAGGGAAGAGGGGAAGAGATGGTAGGCTGGGGGAAGAGAGGGAGGGAAGGGGGAATAAAGGAAGGGAAGGGGGAAAGAGACTGTGGGAAGGGGAGAAGAGAAGAAAGGAGGGGGGAGAGGGAGGGTAGAGCGGTCAGAGAAGGCGAGAGGGCGGTGAGAGTGGGAAAGGGGTGAGAGAGGGAGGGAAGGGGGAGGGAAGGTGCTGGTGAGAGAGGGAGGGAAGGTGCTGATGAGAGAGGTAGGGAAGGTGGGTGGAGAGAGGGAGGGAATGTTGGAGGAGAGAGGGAGGGAAGATGGGGGGAGAGAGGGAGGGAGGGGGGAACAGAGGGAAGGGGAGAAGGAGGGAAGGGATGGAGAAAGGGAGGGAAGGTATGGGGAGAGGGGGAGGAAGTGTGGGGTGGGAGAGATAGGGAAGGGCTGGAGAGAGAGGGAAGGGGTAGAGAGATGGAGGGGAGGGGAGGGGAGAGGGAAGAGAGCGAGTTAAGAGGTAAGAGGTAAGGGTGGAAGAGGGAGGGAAGGGGGGAAGGAAGGAGGGAAGGGGGAGAAAGGAAGGAAAATGGGGGAGGAAGGGAAGGGGGAGAGACGAGGAAATGGTGGAGTGAAGGAAGGGGGGGAAAGAGAGGGAGGGAAGGGAAGCGAGGAAGAGAGGGAGGGAAGAGCAGGGAGAGAGGGAAGGAGTTGAGACAGGGAGGGAAGGTGGGGACGGAGGGAATGTGGGGGAGGGCGGGGAGGTCGGAGAGAGAGGGAGGGAATGTGGAGGGAGAGAGGGAGGGAAGTTGGGGGAGGGAAGTGGGGTGAGAGAGGGAGGGAAGGTGGGGAGAAAGAGGGACGGAGGTAAGGGGGGAGAGAGGGAGGGAGTGGAAGGAGAGGGAAGGAATGGTGGGAGGTAGGGAGAGTGGGAAAGGGGGGTGAGAGGGAGGGAAGGAAAGGAGGGGGGAAAGCGGAGAGAGGGAGAGAAGTGGGGGATGGAAGGAAAGGGAGGGAAGGATTGGGGAAAGGGATGGAGGGCTGGGTGAGAGATGGAGGGGAGGGGGAGAAAGGGAGCAGAGGAGGGAAGAGAGGGAGGAGAGGGGGACAGGAGAGAAGGAAGGGGGAAGAGAGGGGGGGAAGAGGAGGGAAAGGGAAGGGGGAAATAGAGGGGTTGAAGGGGTGGAAAGAGAGGGAGAGAAGAGGGGGCAGGAGGAAGGGAAGAATGGAAGAGAGGGAGGGAAGGGAGGAGAGGAGGAGTGGAGGGAGGGAAATGTGGATGGAGGGAACAGGAGAGGGTGGGAAGGGGCATATTGAGGGAAGGGGGAGGGAAGGGAGGGAAGGAAGGGGGGGACGAGAGGGAGGGCAGGGGGAAAGAGCATGAGGGAAAGTTGTTGAGGCCAGTTCATTGGATATATTCAAGAGGGAGTTAGATATGGCCCTTACAGCCAAAGGGATCAAGGGGTATGGAGAGAAAGCAGGAAAGGGGTACTGAGGTTGAATGATCAGCCATGATCTTATTGAATTGCGGTGCAGGCTCGAGAGGGCGAATGGCCTACTCCTGCACCTTTTTTCTATGTTTCTATGTTTCTATGTTTCTATGTTTCTATGTTTCTAAAGGGGGAAAGAGAGGGATGGAAGGGGGGAATAGAGGGAGGGAGGGAAGGGGAAAGGGAGGGAGGGAAGGGGGGAAGGGAGGTAGAGAAGGGGGGAG
Organism: Pristiophorus japonicus; assembly: GCF_044704955.1. Classification (NCBI taxonomy): domain Eukaryota; kingdom Metazoa; phylum Chordata; class Chondrichthyes; family Pristiophoridae; genus Pristiophorus; species Pristiophorus japonicus. Next base: position 211,534,431 of record NC_091979.1, on the reverse strand, counting down.
AGACAGAGGGGAGGGGGAGAGAGGGAGGGGAGGGGCAGAGAGGGAGGGAAATAGGTGAGGGAGGGAGGGAAATGGGGTTGGAAGGGAACGGGGAGGGTGTAAAGGGGGAATTGAGGGAAGGGGAGGGAGGGAAGGGGGAAAGGAAGAGAGGAAAGGGAGGGAAGGGGGAAAGAGAGTTAGGGAAGGGGAGAGACGGAGGGAAGCAGACGGGGGAAGAGTGGGATGGGAGGGGACAAGGGAGACAGGGAAGGGGGTAAGAGCAGGAGGGAAGCGGGCAAAAGGGAAGCGGGGGAAAGAGAGGGATGGAAGGGAGGGAAGAGAGGGAGGGAAGTTGGGGGGAGAGAGGGAGGGAATGTGGGAGGATAGAAGGAAGAAGGAAGGGGGAAGGAGGGAGGGAAGGGGGGCAGGGGGGTGGAGGTGAGTGGAGAGTGAGAGGAAGGGGAGAAGAGAGGGAGGGAAGGGGGAAGAGATGGAGGGAAGGGGAAGAGATAGTGGGAGGAGGGGTGGGAAGAGAGGGTGGGAAGTAGTGGAAGAGAGGGAGGGAAAGGGGAAGAGAGGTAGGAGAGGGGAAAAAGAGGGAGCGGAGGGGGGAAGGGAGGGAGGGAATGGGAAAGGGAGGGGGTAAGAGGGGAAAGAGAAGGAGGGAAAGGGGGGACAGAGAGGGAGGGAAGGGGGAAAAAGAGGGATGAAAAGGGGAGGAGAGAGCGGGTGAAGGGAAGGGTGGAGAGAGGGAAGAGGGTGAGAGACGGAGAGAGGGAAGGGTGGAGGGAGGGCGGTAAGGGGGAAGGAGGGAGGAACGGGGTGAGAGGAAGGGAAATGGGAGAGGGTGGGAAGGGGAAAGGGAGGGAAGGATAGGGTGGAGAGAGGGAGGGACGGGGGAAATGTGAGGGTGGGAAGGGGGAAGAGAGAGAAGGAGGGGGGAAGAGAGGGTGGGAAGAGGGGGAAAGAGAGGGAGGGAAGGGGGAGTGAGGGAGGGAAGGGGGAATAGAGGGAGAGAAGGGCAGGGAGAGAGAAAAGGTGGTGAGAGAAGGAGAGAGGGAAGGGGGCACGGAGGGAGGGAATGTGGGGGAGGGAGGGAAGGTGGGGGGGAGAGAGGGAGGGAAGGTGGGGGGAGAGAGGGAGGGAAGCAGGGAGAGAGGGAGGGAAGGACATAGAGAGGGAGCGAAGGGTAGTATTATGTACAGAAGAACTCCACAAGGCTGAGTCCTGTGAGCTAAACTTATTGTGACCTTCGTCTTCTTTATTACAACTCCAGAGTGCCTAAGCAACATGGCAGCCAACCTTTTCTATTGGCCATGCACGTGTGTGCAGGTGACCCTTAGGACTCCAACAGTCACGCCTTCTGGTGGCAAGTATTACATAGTTACATACATAACATCACTCCCCCCCAAAGTCTTCGGTACAAGTTATTTACAAATTGAGGAGATCCGGAGCCCTTCGCTCCCTGGTTGATCTTCTAAGTTCAAACCCTGGTGTGTGTGAGTTTACCAGACCTTTGCTGCACTGCACCGCGGCTGGTCTGACCGGACTGTCAGGAACGGTGGGTTCATCCTCATGATTGACAGCGAGGTCGATTGCTAGTTGGGTGTGTGTTGGTGGATCGTCGATGGTGATGTCCTCTTCAAGTTGTTCCTGGTTGTCAGTAAATCGCAATTTGGTCTGATCTAAATGCTTTTTGCACGTTTGGCCATTTAACAGTTTGATTATAAACATCCTATTCCCTTCCTTGGCCAAAACAGTGCCAGCAATAAACTTGGGATCATGACCGTAATTCAGGACAAACACAGGGTCGTTAACATTAATGTCACGTGAAATAGCTGCGTGATCGTGGTGCATGTTCTGGTGTTGCCGGGTTTCCACGTGATCATTAAGATCCGGGTGGACTAGGGAGAGCCTGGTTTTGAGGGCTCTCTTCATTAACAATTCTGCCGGGGGAACCCCGGTGAGCGACTGGGGTTGCGTCCGGTACCTGAGCAAAATGCGAGACAAGCAGGTCTGCAGGAAGCCGTCCGTCACACGTTTCAAGCTCTGCTTGATTGTTTGGACTCTCCGCTCCACTTGAACATTAGACACGGGCTTAAACGGAGCAGACCTGATATGCTTGATACCATTGCGGGTCATAAACTCGTTGAATTCCAAGTTGGTGAAACACGGTCCATTGTCGCTGACAAGGACGTCGGGCAAGCCATGGATGGCGATCATAGCCCGGAGGCTTTCAATGATGGCTGTGGATGTGCTGGATGACATGATTATGCATTCAATCCATTTGGAGTAAGCGTCCACAACTACTAAAAACATCTTTGCTAGAAAGAGGCTGGCAAAATCTATGTGGATCCTGGACCATGGTTTGGAGGGCCATGACCACAGACTCAGTGGAGCCTCACTTGGTTCAATTCTCAGTTGCGAGCAAGTGATGCACTGATGCACTCATGACTTCAAGTCCGAGTCAATGCCGGGCCACCAAACATGCGACCTGGCAATTGCTTTCATGATGACAATGCCTGGGTGGGTACTGCCTTCTTTTGGCAAAACCACGTGATTACCCCATAAGAGACAATCTGACTGGATGGACATTTCATCTTTGCTTCAGTGAAACGGCTTAATTTAATCTTGCAGTTCCCTGAGAATTACCGACCAGTTCCCATTTAGGACGCAACTTTTTACTAATGATAGCACAGGATCCTGAATGGTCCAGGTCCTGATCTGGCGAGCCGTGACGGGTGACCCCTCGCTCTCAAAAGCATCCATGACTGGTAGCAAGTCTGCGGGCTGCACCATTTCAACCCCAGTGGTGGGTAATGGTAGTTGGCTCAGAGCATCGGCACAGTTTTCAGTGCCTGGTTTGTGGCAGATAACATAGTTATAAGTGGATAATGTTAGTGCCCATCTTTGGATGCAGGACAAAGCATTGGTATTTATACCTTTGCTCTCTGAAGACAGCGGAATGAGCGGCTTGAGGTCAGTTTCAAGCTCAAACCGAAGTCCAAATAGGTATTGGTGCATTTTCTTCACCCCATATACACATGCTAACGCCTCTTTCTCGACCATACTACAGGCTCTCTCAATCTTAGACAGACTTCTAGATGCTTATGCAACCGGTTGGAGGTTGCCCGATACATTGGTAACACACAGCCGACCCCATATGATGAGGCGTCACAAGCTAGCACTAAACATTTACATGGGTCATAGTGTACAAGTAACTTATTTGAACATAGCAGATTCCTGGCCTTCTCAAAGGCTGTGTCTTGAGATTTGCTCCAAACTCAGTCGTCACCCTTATGTAGCAACATGTGTAAAGGCTCTAACAACGTGCTCAACCCAGGTAGAAAGTTACCGAAATAGTTGAGTCCCAGGAACGAATGCAGCTCCGTCACATTCTGTGGTCTGGTTGCATTCTTGATGGCCTCTGTCTTTGAGTCTGTGGGCCTGATGATGTTTGCTGCAATCTTTCTTCCCAAAAATTCGACTTCTGGCACCAGGAAAACATACTTAGAGCATTTCAGCCTGAGTCCCACTCTGTCTAGGCAACTTAGAACCTCTTCGATGTTGTGTAGATGTTCGATGGTGTCACGACCAGTGATCAGGATGTCATCTTGAAACAGGTGTGCAGAACAGATTTCAGAAAACTCTCCATGTTTCTCTGGAAAATGGCTGCAGCCGAGCGAATCCCGAAAGGGCACCTGTGGTATATAAACAGCCCTTTGTGTGTGTTGATGCACGTCAGTCTTTTCGAAGATTCAGCCAGCTCCTGTGTCATGTAGGCGGAGGTTAGGTCCAACTTGGTGAACGACTTCCCCTCGGCTAACGTTGCAAACAGGTCATTCGCCTTGGGCAGTGGGTACTGGTCCTGCAGTGATACTCGGTTAATCGTTAACCTGTAGTCTCCACAGATTCTGACCGTGCCATCGCTTTTCACCGGAATAATTGGACTGGCCCACTCGTTGAACTCGACCGGCGATATGATTCCTTCGCATTGGAGTCTGTCCAGTTCGATCTCGACTTTCTCCTTCATCATGTACGGAACCGCCCGAGCCTTGTGATGGAGGACCGTGCATCGGGGCCTAGATGGATCTGTACCTTGGCGCCTGTGAAGTTGCCGATGCCTGGTTCGGATAGCTAGGGAAACTTGCTCAGCACTTGAGCACACGAGGCGTCATCCACTGAAGATAGTGCTTTGGTGTCGTTCCAATTCCATCTAATCTTTTCTAGCCGGCTTCTGCCGAACAGTGTTGGGTCATTGCCTGGAACAATCCACAACGATAGTCATGCACAGCTCCATCATACGATACCTTTACTACCGCACTTCCAATGACTGTTATGAACTCTTTAGTGTAGGTACGCAGCTTTGCATTAATCGGGCTCAGTTTGGGCCTTTGTGCTTTATTGCCCCACAGTTTCTCGAAAGCCTTCTGGCTCATTATTGACTGACTCACACCCGTGTCCAACTCCATGGATACTGGAACTCCATTTAATTTGACTTTCAGCATTATAGGAGGGCTCTTGGTGGTGAAGGTATGTACTCCATACACTTCTTCCTTGGGTTGAGTTGCCTGTGCTGCATGTTCCACACCGGCTCGATCATCCTCTTCCATGTGGTATGTCGCAGCACGTTTGCACATTCGCTGGAGGTGCCCCATCGTTGCACAGCCTTTGCACATATAGAGCTTGAATCGATATTAATGGGCCCATTGATTACCCCCGCAGTGCCAACACAATGCTAATGGATTCACACTCATCCCCGATGGCGGTCTCTGAGTCATCACAGGTCTTGCAACTGCAGACGTATAGGCCCTGCCATATGCAGTTTGGCCTGCAAGCGACATTATTTTATGCACAGTACTTGCTGGTGAGCTTTGATGTTGAGAAGATATCTGTTTGGTGTTATCATCCGTGGCCATGCATGCCTGGGCGATCGTGATGGCCCTGCTCAGGTCTAGGGTTTCGGCAGCCAGCAGCTTTCGAAGAATGATCTCATGGCTGATGCCCAGCACGAAAAAGTCTCGCAGCATCTGCCCCAATGCAGCTCCAAAATCGTAAGGTCCCACGAAGTGTCTCAGGTCGGCGACATAATCAGCCACGCCTTGGCCCCCGGAGCGATGGAGCGTGTAAAAATGATATCTGGCCATGACAATACTCTCCTTCGGCTTGAGGTGGTCCCGAACCAGCGTGCACAACTCTGTATATTCCTTCTCCGTTGGTTTTGTCGGTGCGAGCAGATTCTTGATGAAGCCGTATATTTTAGGCCCACAGACGTTGAGGAGAACTGCCCTGCGCTGGGCCGCTTTAGTGTCTCCTTCCAGTTCATTGGCCATGAAGTACTGGTCGAGATGCTCAATGAAGGCTTCTCAATCATCACCCTCTATGAATCTCTCTAATATTCCAACGGCAGCCATGGTTGCGTGAAGGTTCGTATTCTGTTACTCGTCGCCAATTGTTACATATAGAAGAACTCCACGAGGTTGAGTACTGTGAGCTAAACTTAGTGTAACCTTAGTCTTCTTTATTACAACTCCAGAGTGCCTAAACAACATGGCAGCCAACCTTTTATACTGGGCCTGCACATGTGTGCAGGTGACCATTAGGAATCCAACAGTCACACCCTCTGGTGGCAAGTATTACATAGTTACATACATAACAGGGGGGAGAGAGAATGAGGGAAGGTGGGGGAGAGAGAGGGAGGGAAGTGGGAGAAGAGATGGGGAGGAAGGGGGAAGGGAGGAAAGGATGGAGGAAAGAGAGGGAGGGAAGGGGGCAAGCGAGGGAGGGAAGGATGGAAGAGAGAGAGGGAAAGGCGCAGAGAGAGAAAAGGGGATGAGAGAGGGAGGGAAGGGGGGAGGGAAAGGAGGGAAGGAAGGTGGAGGAGGGATGGAATGTGGGGGGAGAGAGGGAGGGAATGTGGGGGGGAGAGAGGGAGGGAAGAGGGAAGGGAGGAAAGGGAGGTAAGGAAGGTGCAGAGATGGGGGAGAGTGGGGAGAGAGGGAGGAGAGGGGGTGAGAAAGTGAGGGAAATGGGGGAGAGAGGGAAAGTGGGAGGGTGGGATTGAGGGAAGATGAGAGGGAGGGAAGGGGGAAGGGAGGGAGGAAAGTGAGGGAAGGAAGGGGGAAAGGAGGGAGAAAAGGGGGAAAGGGAGGTAGGGAATGGTGAGCGATGGAGGGAACGGGGAGAGAGGGAGGGAAGGGCAGGAGAGAGAGGGAGAGAAGGGAGGGGGAGAGAGAGAGAGGGAAGGGGGAGAGAGAGGGAGGGAAGGGGGCAGAGAGGGAAGGGGGTGAGAGAGAGATGGAGGGAAGGGGCGGGAGGGAGGTAAGGGGGGAGTGAGAGAGGGAATGGGGCAGAGGGATGGAAAGATGGAAGGGAGGGAAAGGGGGAGAGAGGGAGGGAAATCGGGGAGGAAGTGAAGGGGGGATGGAGGGAAGGTGGGAGGGAGGGAAAGAGGTAAAGGGAGGGAAGGGGCCAATGAGGGCAGAAAGGGGGGAAAGGGATGGAGGGAGGGAGGGGAAGAGAGGGAGGGAAGTGGGAGAAAGAGAGGGAGGGAAGGGGGGAAAGAGGGAGGGAGCGTGGGGGGGATAGAGGGACTGAAGGGAATGGTGGAGAGAGGGAAGGGATGAGAGAGGGAGGGAGGAAGGGGGAAGGAGGGAGGGACGGGGGGAAGGAGGGAGGGACGGGGTGAGAGAGGAAGGGAAATGGGGGGAGGGTGGGAAGGGGGAAAGGGAGGGAGGGAAGTGGTGGAGAGAGGGATGGGTGGGGGGGGGAGAGGGAGGGGACGGGAGAAGAGAGGGACAGAAGGAGGGGGGAGAGAGGGATGGAAGAGGGGGAGGGAGGGAAGGGAGGAAAGGGAGGGAGGGAAGGGGGAAATGGAGGGAGGAAAGGGGGAAAGGGAGGTATGAAAGGGGAAGAGATGGATGGGAGGGGGAGAGAGGGAGGGGGAGAGGGAGGGAAATGGGGAGGGAGGGAACATTGGAGGGTGGAAAGGGTGGGATTGAGGGAAGAGGGGAGGGAGGGAAGTGGGAAAGGGAGTGAGGGAGGAAAGGGATGTAGGGAAGGGGGAAAGGGATGGAAGGAAGGGGGAAAGGGAGGTAGGGAAGGGATTGAGATGGAGGGGAGGGGGTGAGAGGGAGGGGAGGGGGCAAGGGAGGGATGGAAGGGGGAAGAGTTGGAGGGAAGGGGGAAAAGAGGGATCAAAGGGGAAAAGAGAGGAAGGGATTTTGAGGGGTGAGGCAGGGAAGTTGGGGGGAGAGAGGGAGGGAATGTGGGGGATAGAGGGCGAGAACGGAAGGGGAGAGAGGAAGAATGTGAGAGAGGGAGGAAGGGACGGGGGGAGGAAGAGAGGTAAGGGGGGAGAGAGGGAGGGGAGGGGTAAGAGAGTGAGAGGAAGGGGGAAGAGAGGGAGGGAAGGGGAAAGAGATGGAGGGAAGGGGGAAGAGATTGTGAGAAGGGTGGGGATGAGAGGGTGGGAAGGGGGAAGTGTCGGAGGGAAGGGGGGAGAGAGATGGAGGGAAGGGAGGGGGAGAGAGAGGCAGAGAAGGGGGAGAGAGAGGGATGGAAGGGGGGCAGAGAGAAAAGGTGGTGAGAGAGGAAGGGAGGGAGGGAGGGAACCTGGGGAGGGAGGGAAGTGGGGGGAGAGAGGGAGGGAAGATGGGGGGAGAGAGAGAGGGAAGGGGAAGAGTGGAGGCAAGGGGAGAGGGGGAGGGGATGGGGCAATGGAGGGAGGGAAGGGCAAGAGAGGGAGGAAGGTGGGGTGAGAGAGGGTGGGAAGGGGGAGAGATGCAGGGTGGGGGGAGGGAGGGAAGGGAAGAGCGGGAGGGAAGGGGGGTAAGGGAGGTACAGAAGGGGGGAGACGGAGGGGAGGGGGAGAGAGGGAGGGGAGGGGGGAGAGCTGGAGGAAAATGCGGGAGGGAGGGAACGTTGGAGGATGGGAAGGGGAGGATTGATAGAAGAGGGGAGGGAGGGAAGGGGGAAATGGAGGGAGGGAGGAAAGGGAGGGAGGAAAGAGGGAAAGGGAGGTAGGGATTGGGGAGAGATGGAGGGGAGGGAGAGAGATGGAGGGGAGGGGGAAAGGGAGGGAGGAAAGGGGTGAAGAGGGGGACAGAGGGTGAAAAGAGGGAGGGGAGGGAGGGGAAAAGAGAGGGAGGGAAACGGAGAAAGAGAGGGCTGGAATGGGGGGAAGAAGAGAGATTTGGGGGGTGAGGCAGGGAAGTTGTGGGGGGAGAGGGAGGGAATGTGGTGGATAGAGGGAGTGAAAGGAAGGGGAGACAGGGAAGGGTGCGAGAGGGGGAGGAAGGGAAGGGGGAGGGAGGGAGGTAAGGGGGAATGAGTGAGCTAAGGGGGGAGAGAGGGAGGGGAGGGGTAAAGAGATGGAGGGAAAGGAGGGGGGAGGGAGGGAGGGAAGGGGGGAGAGAGAGGGAGGGAAGGGAGGCAGAGAGAAAAGGTGGTGAGAGAGGAAGAGAGGAAGGGGGGAGGGAGGGAGGGAGAGAATGTGGGGGAGGGAGGGAAAGTGAGGGGGGAGTGGAGGGAATGTGGGGGAGAGATTGAGGGAAGGGGGAAGAGATTGTGGGAAGGGGGGAAGAGAGCATGTGGAAGAGAGGGAGGGAATTGGGGTAACGTGAGGGCGGGAAGGGGGAAGAGAGAGAAGGAGGGGGAAAGAAAGGGAAGGGAAGAGGTGGAAAGAGAGGGACGGAAGGAGGAGCGAGGAAGGAAATGAGGAATAGAGGGAGGGAAGGGTGGTGAGAGAGAAAAGGTGGTGAGAGAGGGAGGGAACTGGGTGGGAAGAGAGTGTGGGAAGGGGGAGTGAGAGCGAGGGAAGTGGGGAAAAGGAGGTAGGGAAGGAGGAAAGTGAGGTAGGGAAGGGGAGAGATGGAGGGGAGGGAGAGCGAGGGATGGGAGGGGGCAAGGGAGGGAAGGAAGGGGGGAAGGGCAGAAGGGAAGGGGAGAGAGGGAGGGAAGAGGAAAAGAGAGGGAGGGAAAGTGAGAAAGAGAGGGATGGAAGGGGGAAGAGCGGGAGGGATTTTGGGGGGAGAGAGGGAGGGAAGGGGAGAGAGAGGGTTGGACGTAGGGGAAGAGAGGGAGTGAAGGGGGAAGAGAGGGAGGGAGGGGGGAAGAGAGGGAGCGATGGGTGGGAGAGAGAGGGAGGGAAGAGAGGGTGGGAGAGAGAGGGAGGAAACGGGGGAGAGAGAGGAGGGAAGGGGGGAAAGAGAAAAAGGGGTAAGAAAGGGAGGGAGAGTGAGGGAAGGTGAGGGAAGGAGGGAGGTGGGGGGAGAGAGGGAGGGAAGGTGGGGGAGAGATTGAGGGAAGGGTGAAGAGATGGTGGGAAGGGGGAGCAAGGAAGGAAATGAGGAATAGAGAGAGGGAAGGGCAGGGAGAGAGAAAAGGTCTGAGAGAGAGACGGAGAGAAGGGGGGGAGGGAGGGAGGGAAGGGGGAGAGAGGAGGTGAGAGAGTGAAGGAATGGGGAGTGAGATTGAAGAAGTGGGGAAAGGAAAGGAGGGAAGGGGAGAGATGGAGGAGAGGGGGAAGAGAGGGAGGGGAGGAGGCAAGGGAGGGAGGGAAGGGGGAAGAGCGGGAGGGAAGTGGAGAAGAGAGGGATGAAAGGGGGGGAAGAGAGGGAGGGATTCTGGGGAGAGAGGCAGGGAAGTTGGGGGGAGAGAGGGAGGGAAGGGCAGGGAGAGAGAAAAAAGGGTGAGAGAGGGAGGCAGAGAAGGGGGAGGGAAAGTGAGGGAAGGTGAGGGAGGGAGGGGAGGTGTGGGGAGAGAGGGAGGGAAGGGGGGAAGAGATGGTGGGAAGGGGACAAGAGAGAATGGGGAAAGAGAGGGAGGGAAGGGGAGTAACATAAAGGCAGGAAGGGGGAAGAGAGAGGAGGGGGGGAAGAGAGGGAGGGAAGAGGGGGGAAAAGAGGGAGGGGAAGGGGGAGCAAGGAAGGAAATGAGGAATGGGGAGGGAACGGTGTGGAGAGAGAAAAGGTAGTGAGAGAGGGAGGGACGGAGGGAAGGGGAAGGGAGGAACTGGGGAGAGTGAGCGAAGGTGCGGTTTGAGAGGGAGGGAAGATGGGGGAGAGAGGGAGGTAAGGGGGAGATTGGGAAGGGAGGTGGCAAGGGAGGGAGGGAAGGGGAAGAGCTGGAGGGAAGGGGGGAAGAGAGGGAGGGAAGGGAAAAAGAGAGGGAGGGAAAGGGAGAACGAGAGGGCAGAAGGGGGGGAAGAGAGGGAAGAATTTTGGGGGGAGAGGCGCAGAAGTTGTGGGGAGAGAGGGAGGGAATGTGGGGGGGAATAGAGGGAGTGAAGGGAAGTGGGGAGAGTGGGAAGGAGTTGAGAGAGGGAGCAAGGTAAAGGTAGAGGAAGGGAAGTAAGGGAGGAAGGAGGGAGGGAAGGGGGAGAGAGGGTGGGAAGTAGAGGAAGAGAGGATGAGAAGGGGAGAAAGAGAGGGAGGGAGGGGGAAGAGAGGGTGGGAAGGGGGTAAGTGAGGGAGTGAAGGGCAGGAGAGGGAGGGAAGGGAGGGGGAGAGAGAGAGGTAGGAAGCGGGGAGAGAGAGGGAGGGAAGGGGCAGAGAGGGAAGGGGTGGGAGAGGGATGGATGGAAGGGTAGAGCGAGGGAGGTAAGCGGGGGAGTGAGGGAGGGAAGGGGGAGAGGGATGGAAATGTGGGAGGGAGGGAAAGGGGGGGAGAGAGGGAGGGAAATGGGGAAGGGAGGGAAGGGGGAATGGAGGGAAGGTGGGAAGGAGGGAAAGAGGTTCAGGGAGGAAGGGGAAATGTGGGCGGGAAGGGGGAAGGGAGGGAGATAAGGGGGAAGACCGGGAGAGAAGTGCGGGAAAGAGAGGCAGGGAAAGGGAAAAGAGGAAGGAAAGGGGAAAAGAGAGGGAGGGAAGGGAAAGAGAGGTAAGGAAAGGGGTGAAAGTGAAGGAGGGAAGTGGGGCTGGGAAAGAGAAAGATGGAAATGGGGGAAGATAGGGAGGGAAGGGAGAAGAGAGGAGGAAATGTGGGGGGAGAGAGAGGAAGCCTGGGGAAAGAGGGAGGGAAGGGAGGAAAGTGAGGGAGGGAAGGTGGCATTAGAGGGAGGGAAGGGGGAAAGGGAGGTACCGAAGGGGGAGAGACAGAGCGGAGGAGGAGAGAGGGAGGAGAGGGGGAGAGAGGGAGGGAAAAGGGGAATGGAGGAAATGTGGGAGGGTGGGAAGTGGGGGATTGAGGAAAGAGGGGAGGGAGGGAAAGGGAAAAGCAGGGAGGGAAGTGAGGAAGGGGGAGATGGAGGCGAGGGTGGGAGAGAGGGAGGGGAGGGGGCAAGGGATGGAGGGAAGGGGGGAAGAGTGGGAGGGAAGGAGGAAAAGAGGGAGGGAATGGGGAAAAGAGAAGGAGCGATGGGGAGGGATAGGGATGGAGGAAAGATGGAGG